>NW_024349800.1:11794803-12029277 GCF_902729225.1 Pteropus medius | reverse complement strand
TTGCTGTTGCTATTCAGCCCAACACTGACATACCACCTAGATGGAAACAGAATTGAACCTCAGCAGTCAGTGGGCTGAATGCAGAGTGGTTTGGCTGGTGATCACTCATGAGCCCTGGCTGAAAACCCTTTGCACTGACAGTGAGCTGTTCTAAAAGGATCAACACTAATGCTTGGTCAATGGGAAGCCGAGGGATGGATAATCATAAATAAGCCGCCGTGGGGTCTGGGAATGTAGAAGGACATTTGGATTTTCCCGCAAGAGCCTGAACCAGTCCTCACTGTTTTCCCATCCTGTCTCAAAAGATACTGGCACTCTCAAGCAATCAGGAAGCTGATGCCCTAGCACCAGTATGAGCCCGCTAAATAACCCTGGAGGATGTTATAGCGCACACAGAGGCCCTTACTAAATTCATCTAGCAAGACTCGAAAGATAGACAATGAAGACTGTCCTTACTAAATGCCTCTAATGACAATAGCTGTCTTCCAAAATAGAATGGCCTCGGACATTCCTACCTCCTCTCAAGGAGGCACCTGTGCCATTATCCAAATAGAATGTTGTGTTTATACCTGATGAGTCTACTAATGCATCACCTTTATTAAATCACATGAGAAGACACAAGTAAATGCCCTGAGTGATACGATCCCTAGCCTAAGGAGCTTAGTAAACCATTGGTTGTAGATCATGGGGCTTTCGGTGGAAAAAATATTTATTTTGGTAATTACAATCCTAATATGTGTTTTCTCTTGCATGTACCTACATTGTTGTTGTGATATCTGCGTCCAGTGTAGACGAATAGCCACCAAACAAGCCACCTCCATGCTAACAAAACCTCTTGATGATCACTTAGGGCACACTGCCAAAGAGAGGTGTGGGAGATTGCAAGACCCAATCAGGATTGGTGGAGGAGGTCATCTAGAGGACGTGACCTCCAGTTGACCCTCCAGCATGACTCAGGAAATCAGAGGCTCCTCACTCCCTCCCCTGTCCTTGAAATGTGGATTCGGCCCACCATTTCCACATTAGGAGCTGTTTCAAGGGGGTCGCCTTGAGAGAGTAAGGTGTTATTGAAATCATCTGGACAGAATACGTGACTGAGCCCAGTTCCGGCCTCTATATAAACTTTAAGAATCTGTCCGGCAGGTGAGCAGTTTTACTCGTCTGGACTTCCTGGAGACAAACTGGTAAGGAAGTTCCCTTGCTTGTTAAAACTGCCACCAACGAATCAAGAGTGGCCTGTCCCTGTGTTAAGTCTCTGTTTGGCCTCCATGTACAGCAGCCAGTTTCAGATTTCACCCAGGGAACACCTGAGGTTGTATACCAACATTTACTTTTTGGTACTCTTAAAATAGATTTTGCCCTCTTCTTCAGGGGGAAAAAAAGGTAGTAAAGTTTGCTTAGTGTATAATTCTAGGTTTCCAGTGATTTTGTTCTTAGCAATTTGTGTGTTAAACTGGTTTCTGGCATCCATTGTTGTTATAGAAAGGTAGTTTAAATATTATTCTTTGTAGGCAATTTGTCTTTTTTCTATGGATGTTTTTAACAACTTTTATTTATCTTTGGTGCTTTGCAGCTTATATATAGTGTGTATAAGTATGAGCTTATTTGTATTTATTATGTTAGGGAACTAATAGGCTTCCCAAGTAGTCAAGGAGATGTTTTTCTTTAATTTAGAAAACTCTAAGCCACAACTCCTCAAATAATGTCTCTGTGTATTTTTTACAACTTTTTGGAATCCTAATTTAGTTCTAAGGTAAACTCTTCTACTTCTTGGTTTGTTAACTTTCACTCATATGTTCCATTTCTTTAAATCTACTTCATTCCATATAATTTCTTCAGATTTATCTTTCAGTCTACTATGAGTTCAGATATATATATATATATATATATATATAAACTATATATATAGTTTGCTATTTAACACTTGCATAGAATTTTTAAATATTTTAATATTAATAATTGTAAATATTTTTATTTTTAGATATTTTATTTGCTTCTTTTTAAAACTTCTTAGTCATTCTTGATAGTCTCTCTTTGTGTGTTTGATTCTCTTATTTCCTGATGTATTGTGATATATATTTACATATAAATAGCTCACATTTAATTTTGTTTCTAATAATTCAATATCTTATATTATTAAGGTCCGATTTGGCATTCATTATATTTCTGATACTCTTAAAGCCTTGATTATTAATAATTTTTAAATAATTTTGATTCGAATTCATGTTTATTGGAACTCTAGCTATGGCAATTCTTTAAAATCTGGTCTGAGAATGTCATACTCCATGAAAGAAGTTTATTTCCTTCTGCTAGGTACCTGGGGACACTTTTAACTTAAATTTAAAATTAAATTAACTTTAAATTCTTCACTTGTAGTCCCTTAGTTCACAAAGATAGTGTTAATTTAAGTAATCATTTCCAAAACATGTCTAAATTCATGAGAGCAAGCTTATTCTGCTATAGTCTCAAATGAGACTTTTCTTCACCCAAAACTACAACTGATAACAATTTTTTTTTGCCATATACCTTTGTGAGGTTAATTTTCTTTCTACTTCAATGTTTTAACAGAGAATTAGCTTTTCTGACTCTTGGCTTCATGTGAATTTCATTAGTCTGACTTTATTTCCTGTCCCCCATAATCGTGAACATTAAAACTGAAGCTCTGTCACCATGGATTTATATAGCTGGCTCAAAGATAAACAAGGGCTCTGCTCTTGTCACTTTCCTGGAGTTCTTTTCCTCTTATATTGTGGCCTTGGATTGACACCTCCATGTTTTTAGATATTTAATCCAACAGTTTTTGGTTTTGTTTTTGTAGCAAGTTGGTTTGAGTCTATTGGAGTAAAATTACCAGAAATGAATACTCACTACTTAAAATTGAGTATTCAAATTCCTGAAATACACTTTGATAATTATAAACATTAATCAATCAATTAACATTAGTTAAACATTCATCTATAATATTCTAGTTATAAGGAATTAATAATATAATGTGTGTAAAATTTTTAGTGTAATTTCTACAATACATTAAATGCTGAACAATATTATTTTAGAATACAAAACATTGAAAAGACAATCTTGGGCCTCAGGAAACATATATGTTTTAATAAAAGTAGACGATTAAGATACAAATATATTACATGTTGATTATAATTTTACAAAAAATAATGAATGATATATAGATTTTATATGTAGTTTTTTATATTAAAAGACATTTAACATAGTATATACATATATAAATTCTTAAATATATATATATATATATATATCCAGATCCTATGTTTTATTGATGATATTACAACGATTTATTTTCTCCTTTATGATTTTTCAGGACTCCTCAATTCAAAAAATGAACACGTATTACTTTTTTTTTTTCTTTAGCAAGAGTTACTAGAATTTATTGATGCTATTTGATCATTTACAACCAGGTTTTGCTTTTATTATTGATCAAATAAAGCTTCTGCCAAGCATGACCTAACTCAACATTTTATTTCTTTCTCCCTCTCTCCTTTCTTCCCTCTTTATTCTTTCCTTCTTTCCTCCCTCCCTCACTTGCTCCCTTCCTTCCTCTTTCTCTCCCTTTCTCTTTTCTTTTTCCTTTTCTTTTTCTTTCCTTCCTTCCTTCCTTCCTTCTTTCCTTCCCTCCTTTCCCTCTCTCTCTCTCCCTCCCTCTCTCATCCTCTCACTCCTTCTCTTCCTCTTTCTTCTCCCTCCAGAATTGAGAAACAATATGTAAGTTTTCTACTGTTATCTTTGTTTCACAAATGAGAAAACTAAGGAAACCAGGTGATATATATAGCATAAACTGCAGTGTAGACTGGGTAATTTCCAAAATTTTCTTGATGTTGATGGCCTAAACTGATGTAACAGTTAAAATATGAGTATATTCCTTAGATAAGTAAATCACTCAAGTGCTATATGATTTATTACTCAAGGGTGGTCTTTAGGCCAGCAGCATTGACGTCTGCTGGGACTTTGTTAGAAGTGAAGACACTCAGGCCCCACTACACATCTGCCAAATCAAAGTCTGCCTTTTAACAAGATCCCCAGGTGATTCATATGCAATTAAAGTGTAAGAAGCATCACCGAAGCAGATTTTAAACAGAAAAGTGAGTTGGGTCTTGTGACAATTATTAAAGAGAAAAAAATCTGTTTTAATTATTATATGATTTTTATAAAGTGATTATTTGAGAGGTTGAGGAGAGAATGGTCAGGATGTTGAATTATCTGTATAAATACTTCAATTTAGATTTTTCTGCCACAGTGTAGATACTTCAATGATGACTGCTCAAGGGTGATCTTTCAAGTCTCTTAAATCCCTGATGAATCAGAAGCATAACACTGCTCATCATTTAAAGGTAAATTAATTACTATATAAACAACAGTAAAGAAATTTAAATATTAAAAAGAAAATTCTCACTATGTGGCTTTTTAATTTCAATGCAATGCCCACAGGTATCTGTATATTCAACCATAGTTGTTTTTGTGCACTGTTTTGTTCCAAGCTAAGGGATGAGCATGGACAAAGTTGTGGAGGATAGATGGAGAGGATGCGATATTTGAAGACTTTATAATTATTCTTTTTTGTATTGTGCTATGTTGAGCTAATTGTAGATACAATTACTAATAACAATTCCAACTATAATCAGACTTTTAATCATTATTTGTAATGGTTGCATCACTCCCATCAGGTTGATGCACAAAGATTACTTAATAATTCTATCATTACATGGATACTCATATAGTTTTGCTATTACAAATAATGAAGTAATAAACATCTTTGTACAAATAGTTTAATTGAAATTCATTTTCATAGCAGAAATTACCAATAATGGAATCACTGGATTTATGTGTAATGTTATAGGGTTGGCTTTTTTTAAGACTTTGTTTTTTAGAGCAGTTTTAGATTGAACCTGTATTCTTTTTTACTTGGTTTTCTTTTCAAGATTTAGTAAAGGAGAGTGAAGTGAAGTCACTGTTGTAGTGAAGTCACTGAGGATGATAACTGATCTTTATGACTTTGTTTCTTCTGCTTGCTTTGGGTTTTATTTGCTCATCTTTTTCTAGTTTCCTAAGGTGAAAACTAAGGCCATTGATTTGAGACTATACATTTTACCTTAGGTTTTCATTTTCACTCAATTCAAAATTCTTTCTAATTTCTCCTTCAATTTCTTCTTGACCCAAAGGTTACATATAATTGGTGTCATTTTATTTCCAAATATTTTGTGATTTTCCAGAAATCTATTATCGATTTCCAATTTAACTCCAGTGTCGTCAAAGTACATTCTTTGTAAGACTTGAATGTTTTTAAATTTATGAGATATGACTTAGAGGTATTTTATGACTTAGATTATGGTCAGTGTTTCAAACATTCCATGTGCAGTTGAAAAGAATGTATGTATTTCTCTATTATTTAGTGGGTAGTCTATAAATGTCAATTAGATCAAGTTGATTGATGATGTTCAAATATTTTATATTCTTGCTGATATTTGGTTTAATTATTCTCTCCAGTACTGAATAAATTAAGATATAGTAAGATATTTAATATTTTGGATTTTTTTCTATTTCTCCTTTTAGTGTTAGCTTTTGCTTTATGTGTTTTGAAGCTCTGTTATTCTGTGCATAAATATTTAGAATTACTAAATCCTCTGGATGTATCGACACTTTATCATTATGACATATTTTTTCTTCCTTTTAATATTATTTTATCTGAAATCTACTTGTCTGATATTCATGTAGACAGTTCAACTTCCTTTTGATTAATGCTACTGTGGTATATCCTTTTCCATCCATTTACTCTGACTTATTTGTGTCTTTGTATTTAAAATGGGTTTCCACTAGGCAGCTTACAGTTAGCCCTTATTGCTTCTTGTTTTCCACTTGTCCATTTATTTATTTTATTTATATATATATATATAAATAAATATATATATATATATAAATATATATATATATTTGTTAAGTATTCTTGGGATATTATCTCTTCTGTATATTGTTATGATTCTTTGTTTTGTTATTTTAGTAGTTACTAAAATTGTGGCTTATGCTATACATCTTAACTTATTAAACTCTAACTTAAGTTAATATATTATTTTATGTAAAATATAGTAATGTTATAAAAGTATTCTTTTATTTCTTATTTATTGATCTTTGTGCTATATTACAATATATTATATTACTATCTATGTTATAAACCACGATACTACATTATTATCATTTTTATTAAAACAGCCAACTATAGTTTAAGGTAATTTAAGTAATAATAAAATAATGTCACATTTACCCATTGAGTTACCATTTGCTATTATCTTTATTCCTTTTAGCAAATTCATTTTTTATCTGATATCATTTCCCTTGTGTATGAAGGACTTTCTTTGACATTTCCTTTAGTGTGACTCTGCTGGTAATGAACTCTTTCAGCTTTCGTATGTTTCAAAAGCCTTTATGGCTTTCATTTTTGTACATTTTTATAAGTATAAAATTCTAAATTGACAGTTTTTTAAATAAATTTAATTTTGTTGCTTTGTTTTCTTCTCATATACATTTCTTCTGACAAGAAATCTGTGGTCTTTCTAATTCTTCTGTGATGTGTATTTTTCCTTTGGATGCTTTTAAAATTTTCTTCTTATTACATGTTTTGTTCAATTTGATTATGATATATCTTTGTGCAGTTTTCTTTTGCATGAGGTTTAATGAAGTTATGGATAAGTTTTTCTAAGAAACAGTTTCTAAGTAAGAGCATGCAACTGAATTCTAGCCAATGGATTGGGACTAGAGCTGATATATGCCATATCTAGGTCTGGCCCAGTGAAATCTCCCATATGATCCTTTGTATTCTCTTTTCACTTATGGATGTTGCTCTCAGAGCTACATTGAAAAACATGTTTGATAATGCAATGGCTGGCATTAGCTCATTTTCCTGAAGGTATATGTGAAATATAATACTGACCCTCATCTCTCACTTATTTGGGTAAAAAATAGCATATTTTTGAAATTATTGTCAGAACAATTGTCAATTAGAAAAGTAATTCTTGGTTTGACTTTCATGGCTTAAATTTCTTAATTTGTTCATGCCCAAAGGTTGCCTAATGGAATTGTAACTATGTTCAATTTGAGTCTGGTAGTCACCCTTAGAATTAGAGAAGACTCAAATCTACTCGTTACTTGGACTAAGAATGGGAGACAGGGGATCATTTCTAACAGCTATACTGTAGTATTTTTACCAGAAAGAAAACAGAATGGCAGATAATCTCCAGTATAATTTTTGATGAGAGGTTCATCAGGTAAGTAACATTTTAGGTTTATACTTTTCATGGCTTATTCACACATATAATCTCATTTTATCACGTGCCCTTGTGAATTGTGTAATATACATCATTTTATTTCCATTTTACAGATGAAGACAGTGCTGAGGAAAGTTTAAGATATTATTGTTTACTAAGCGTCTCTGAATTTGGATGCAGACAGACTTTGAATTCATTTGAAATTTTGTAGGAATAGAATTTTAAAAAGTGACACTAAATAGAAAATATTTAAAATCTACTCACTGACACCCACCTCAATGGGGGAGCAAGTTTTATATCCTGGCTCCTTCATTTTCTTTCTTACAGAATCCAGATAATTGGTCAAAGTGAAAAAAATAAACAAAGGACAAAGACAAAGATAAAGATGATGAAGAAACAAAAAGAGTTACAGAAAGGAGGAGGAAGAGAAGACAGGAGTAGGAAGAAGGAAAAAGATAAGACAGCAATGATAACAGAGTTATGGGAGGGTTTTAGTGGCTTAGAGTGAGGGAAGAGAAAAAGCAGCTGCAATTTAGAGCAATATTTAGAAGTGGAAATATTGGGAAAGAGGATTTTTGGGTATGTGTGAATCACACTATTGGTCACAGTATAATACTCAAATTGTTTTAATTTCTTTTAGCTACTGAAATATTGATATTTTTAATATAATCCTGTATAGGAACTAGTTTATGTTTACTATTAAGTGCTTAGAGTTAGATATACTTGAAAGCTCATGCACATATTTGAAAGTTAATTAAGTAGAAATACTAGTAAAAATTTGAATATTTCTATTTTTAGTTTTTCCAGTGAAATCATGCATAGATATCAGCAGATATTATTTTTGAATTCCTAATGACAATGGGTTTCTAAAGAGAACCAAAGAGTTTCCTAACAAAGTACACATTAAAAGCTTAGAAAGGCTTTCAATCTGTATAAAGAATATCTCAGACTTGTACACACAATATACAGCATAAATTTATATTTTACTTTACAAGATCTTTAATTCAAGTGTGATTGATTTTTTAACTGTTCTGATTCATACTTTGCCCAATGAATATTCATAGATGAGTCTGCACAAGATATATTATTTTCTTGGCTTTTGAACAAACATATCAGTATTAGGAAACATCTCTTAAAAGTGTCTTCTCTGTTGCTCAGTTGTTATATTGAATATTGATTTCATGCTTGCTCTCCTCTCTTTTTGTGCTCAGAAAAAGAAAAAAAACAAATGTTAAAACTTTCTTCATAGACTCTAAAATTATAAAAATTTTTCACATGTGAAGAAAGTATAACGTCTTTTATGAGCACAGTTTTAGTTGTATTTGGCGAATGAAAAATGTTTTGAATTTTAAAAGTTTTGGTTTCTTTGAGAATCCGAAATTTATTATGAGACAAGAACTTGTAATTGAACTGCTTAATTTTAGTCAATCTTATCATTAATTATTTAGGGAAACTCAAATAAAACATAAACATTTTTAAGAAAAAAAATTTTTATAGAGAAACCATTATATAAAACTAAAAATTATTCCAGCAAATAATCTCAGTACAGTGACTGTGGGGAAACCAGATTAGATTAGATTAGTTGGAATTTATTTTGAGGCTACATGGGAAGAAACCTATCAATGGCTATCAAGTTCTCAGACAAATAGATGCTGAGACAGAAATTTACATGCAGATGCTTTTGGGGGTGGGCTCTTTAGATCAACAACTTGGAGAAAGTGAAGAAAATAGGATTAATTGAGCAAAGGAAGCAGTTCAGTGCTGTCATAAGAAGGGCCTCAGCAAGTTCCATGGGAGCTGGAACAACTTTGCAAGTTTTACAACATAAAGGCAAGGAGGACTGGGCCTCATACCCCTGCATGGATATGGGTGGTTTCTGGAAAGGGACACCATCCTGGGTGTGGTAGCTCTCTTCTGTTGAGGGCAGTATTGGAGGGGTACTCAGATGAGAGATGTTAGCAGGAGCTGATCAGCCCAGCAGCTGGAGGAACAGCCTTGATGGGGGACATGATTGGCATACCACAGCATCCACTACACTGAAAAAAATAAAATTAGAAATATTCTCCCTTGTTGCACAGCTCAGTTTCAGAAACTAGAACGTAATTTAGAAAACAGCCATAAGTATTAATGGGCTTTCTTATTATATACTTAGTACTCTTTACTCTTTATCTTTTTATTCTGCTAGATAATATTTTGGTGGTGTTATGTCTGTGTTTTAATTGCTGCAACTTCTGCTGATACTGGCTAATTTATAACTGTGACTTCTCAGGATTCAGAGATACCACAGCATTCTTTTTGTGGGTCTCCCTGCTTTTATATGACTTTACTGTCTGCTTCTTGTCTCACATTCATAACTGCTAGAACATTATTATATTAGATCCTCACCGTTCAAGTTAAAGTGTGTCTCTTTGGAAACTCTCTTGTGCTAGGTCTTATCATGAGCTGGTCTATATAAATGACTGCCTTTGAGTCTGTGATGTGGCCAAATTAGATATGAAACCACAGGGTATACAACAGGATGACCTATTTATAAAGAATTTCCCAGAAGGAGGACTCTGGGCAAAGCAGGCAATAAGGAGCTACTCACGAGGGGTCAGTTTAAACTGAAGCTCATTGCCTGCCTTACTAATTCATAATGGCTATCCCTTTACAGATTTACCCTCTAAAATATTTGACCCAAATTTCATTGTGTACCTAATATCCTAGGAAGAGAGTTTAAAATAAAGATTCCTGGGATAATAATAAACATTCTGTTTTTAATAGGTTACAGGTAAAACCACTCTACTTACCTTCAGAAGAAAGTTTTAAAGCAGGCAGTCAGATGCCTACAAAATTGTTGGGAAGGTTGGCATACATGGCTCCAGGTCTGACTTCCAGGAATAACACCCAAAATAACACCACAAAACTTGGTCATCAAGGGAGATTCTTTACCTACTGTGATTGGGACATTAGGGAATTAGGCAGTCTCTGCCTCCACACATGCCAACAAAATGTGTGGTACATTTTGATGGTACACACTTTCCCCACTGGCATCAAAAAGCTATTGGATGAGGCATAGAGACCTCCTACAGCTGTCCCAGGAAAATCTGACCATATCCATAACCCTACATACAGCAGAAATAGAAAGACCTGCAGAAAAGAAGGGCCTCTGTTTCATGATAGTCACTCCTTCTCTCGAACTCTCATAGGTACATCTGTTTGCAGAAGATAGATCCTCTGTGGAGTCCAGGGACAAGGGAGCCTTGGGAAAGTGCCCTAAGCTAATCTGAACCATCTGCCACATACCCCAAGTGAATCTGGTGCAGGCACCCATGAACCACAAACAGAAAAATTATCCGATGGCAATTCATTGGGTAGAAGTTAGTAAGTTATAATAAAGAAGATAAACAATAGAAGGAATGGCCTTTCTAAACACATCTGGATTTTGCAGTGCTATTAAGTATGTTCTAATTATGTGAAGTACATAAAGATACTAGCTATAATTTTATTGTTTTGTTTTGTACATTATTTTGTATTTATATAGATACAGACATAGCATTGAATGTTAAGATGTATCAATCTCTGACTTGAATATTGAAATTTAAACTAATGGATAATATTGTCATTTACATTAAAATAATAGATCAATTACTTAATATCATAGTTAACATGGCCCCATGGTGTGTAGTCCAGAATTGCACTTTAGTGCCAGGTTCCCTGCCTTGTTTCTAAGCCGATAAAGCAGAGAGGAAAGAGACAAGAGGAGATAACAGATGCAGCCCCAACACAGAGGGCAGCCAAAGCATCATTCAGCGATCACCGGTCACCAGGGGCAGATCTGCTATTCGCTGCTCTCACTGCATCCATTCTGCCACAGGGAAATTAATTTCATGAGATTAATACAACATATGGATTTTTCCTTTTTATTTTTAAAATAGGAAAAAAAAAAAAAACCCTGCTATAACATGTGTCTCTGTACCATGAATTAACTAACACACACTTGGTAAAAAATGGGAATAGCATACAGACATTGTATCAATTCATACTAAATTTTCTCACACTATTCCTTAATTAATTAATCCAAGGCATTTAATTTAGGGAAAGAGGAGTCTGATCAAGGAAAAGATACCACACAGCTTTTAAGTAATTACTAGATCCCACCTTCTTTCATGATGCTTATCCTGACAACGGTTCCCACTTTTATTCCTTCTGCACACCTGGACTCAGACTGCTAATGTCCAAGGCCCAGTGATATTCTCATCCAACACCGATGATTCATTATGTGCCTGAATGTTCCTTATTATCACAGGAAAAGCGATGTCAAATGCAAGGGACTTCTTTCAGTTATTTAAAACATTCCATCCTTGAAATCTTTCTCCATTCCCAAAGCACTTATTTTAAGAAGACAGCACTGAACTGAAATATAGAAATGTTTGCTGGAAATTTTTTTTCCTTGCACTTTATTCATGATATCTGATTTATAAATTATTCTCATTGAACATGCTCTAAAGTTTAAAAATAAATAAAGCATGCCTGCTAATTTAACGTGAAAACAGAGACCTCCTTATCTTAGTCCAAGTGTCCTGTTATTTTTAAAAGACTAAAACTGGAAGCGGCTTCCTATTTTTCCGAGGCTAGACTTTCACTGTGGCTTGCAGTCATAGGGTATTTCTTGGTGTAATCTGGGTAGGAAACAAAACTGGCTAACAGATACTTTTCAAGGGCCCCCTTAAACTGGTTTTACACTGGAAAAAATCTTGAAGGTAGGTCATTCTGTGAGATATAGTCGTTTTACTTTTTTTTTCTTCAAGAAGGGTAAGTTATTAAATTTGAGCTAGCTTTTCCAGATCCTTGAGAGAAAATGCAAGCTCTGCAGCACTATCTTCCTTTTGGCCTGTTTCTCACCAACTTTATTTCAGATTTTTTTCCCTTTGAGAAAACTGTTTTCTGTGCCTGTTTCAGGTCATAGTTCAGCAGCTGATGAACTGAGCTTTGCTCATGATTGGGTGGGATAGGTGGGGAGGAGTGACACCTTCTTCTGGGCCTTTGCCATACAACAGTACTTCATCCACTGCATAGTCTGCCCTCCTGAGATGAGGATTGGTCACCGTTTTGTGGCAGATGAAAGTGCGGTCAAGCAACCCTACTGACTCTATTCAAGAAGTTGTATAGACTTTACCTCTAAATAAACCTTACTGGATGGCTGGGTACTCCAGCACCAACAATTTTAAGATGATGCCTACTGAGTCCAGGATTTCTGGAGATACCTTTATAGTCATAGTAGTATGACCACTGTTATTCTTTAGAATGCCTGACACTTTACAAGCACCTCCACTTATTTCCATCTGGGAAAGTTAAAGCAGCTGAACACAAAATGAACTAACAGTAGAACTCAGCAAACTCTAAAGAGAAACAAGACTTATTTTAATGTATTAAGAATCTTAACATAATATGTAAATTAGTATAATTTTTGAAATTAGATTGTGATGGGATAAAATTTATATTATAATTTCTGAACAAGAACTTAAAAATAACAAAGAGGCCATAGTCAATCTTTTAGCTAGCTAAGAAGTTCAGATCTTGCTTAACTTAATAAAGGAATTCTATCACATACCTGTAATAAACTTTAATAAACATGATATTCAAGGAGAAATCTTAAAGACTTCCTATTAAAATCTGCAAAGATGCAAGGATGCTTCTATTCAACATTGTGCTGAAAGTCTTTGCTAATGTATATAAAAATAATTATTATTATTAGTTAATGATTTTTCTCTACAAAAAAGAAAAGCTACAAATTATGAATTGATAATGAGTCTAATAAAATTTCTAGATATAAGATTGATAAAGAAAAATCACTTGCATTCCTATCCATAAGAGATATCGAGACATAAGCAGGGCTTAAATAATATAGGGTTTTATAAGGAGTTCATCCTTTATAACAAGGGTAATGGGAAACCTTTATAGAATTTTAATCAGGACTATTGTATCATTGTCTTCTAAGCAAGGATTGGAAAGGAATAAGAGTAAAGATAAGGGACCTAGTTAGGAGGCTGCTGTTGTAACTCAGTAAGAGATGAGAGTGGACTGCGATAAGGGAAGCGATATAGGGAGGCTCGCCCAGTAGATGAGTGGAAGATAAAGTCTAGAGGTGTCTGGTTTATAAGATGTGATGAGTCAGAGAGAGCAAGGAGTCTGGCAGGGCTCCCAGGTTTACAGATAGTACCAACAGAGAGAACAATACACCAATCAATGAGCTGGAAAACATGGGAAACAGGTGCATGTGTTAGTCAGGCACAAGAAAATGAGAAGTTCAGTTTCTTATGTGAAGTTTTAGATTGTCACAAGATATCTGGAGATAATCCTTTAAGAAATTGTATATACAAGTATGAGTCACAAAAGGAAAGCCCAGGCGGGTGATACACATTTGAGAAATTTCAGGTTATGGAACACAAGGAAAACCATGATAGTAAGATTAATCAGAGAAAGTGTGTAGCAGTTTTATGGTAAGAAGAAGGACAAGACAGTACTAACCCTGATTTATGATTTGGACAAAAGAAGTTGAATCTGATAAAAGGTGTAGTCAGAGAGGTAGGAGAAAAATCAGACAAATCTGGATGAGAGAGCACACTGGATTTAGTAGAAAGTTGGTGAGGAAAGTAGAAATGAGATAATGAGGATGAGGGAGGGGACAAATGAAAAACAGAAGGGTCTTATATCTTTGGCCAAGAGTAAGGATAAAAGGATGTCAGACATGATAGACAGCTGGCTATAAGATCGTAAAAGAGTTCGCCTTGACATTTGACTGGTTGATGGTGGTTCTCAGTCCTCTTGGGGTTCTACTGAGAAGTGAGTAGGTTATAGTTTGAATTGAATTTAAGTTTTCTGATGAAACGTGCCAGTCTGTTTAGTGATGACACAGATTTCCCAGTACCATTTCCTTTTTAAACAACTGGGAATTCTTTTACAGATTGTCCTAAAGTTACATGGCATTTATTTGGCACAAAAGCATAGTTTACTAAAGCATCAGATATTAAGTCTTTCTCTATTCTTTCTCATTAATCTGAGCCACTCCAAGTAAAAGTTAATGCAAACCAAAATGCCGACCTGGACATTAAAATTTTATTGCAATATTAGATTATAAATTGTTTGTTGAACCAGGTAACCCAGAATACACATATAACAATTTTTATATTATTCTGGCTTTATTTGCAAATAATTTGGAGCCTGATATATACCGTTTCTGAACCTCAGTCTCCTTACCTATAAAATTAGTATAAAAATAATAGCTACCTCATAGATTTATATGAGTATTAGAATTACTGTGTTCAACACTTAGAAAATGCCTTTCATACTCAGTTCTCAATAAATATTAATTATTATTCTTAACAATTTTTATCCTAAAATGAATATGAACTATTTTAGAAATTAGTATTAGGAGCTAACCAACCTCTGAGAATATACTCATAGGAAATAGGGTTATAGAAATCCAGTCTGAAAAACCCTGGTTTTGACCCTATTATGTCAGAGAGCTGTGATTCACATATAGCAATATTATACAGAATAACTGTTTTCAGGTTAACTGCAGCTATTTTGCAAAAATCATTTCCTTCCTTAAACATCTGCATAAATAGGAAATTTATGCTATTTGCTTTTCAAATCTTTAAATTTTGAATATCTATATAAATATCCTGAATTTTTCATCACAGGGGATCTGACATTGAATTATTATTATTATTTTACTTTATTTTTTTATTTTTTTTTAATCTCTGGAAAATTTGAACTAAAATGAGTTTGGCCAAAAAAGTGGATTTGTGTTGATGCACTATTTACTTTTTTTCCTATGTATAAATGATGTATCTTTTAGCATCATCACATCTTATTGATTACTTTAAAAGCTCCAAATATTTCACAGTTCCTATTTATTTGGATTTAGTTCAACTGAAATTAATATCAAATTATTCCACCCACTTTTTTTCAGTTCTATTTACTGCAGTCCTCAAAGCCGAGGAAATTAGATGCATGATTACATGGGAAAGCAGATGTTGTGCTGACCCCAGTCGAGACAACCCCCAGTCACTTGGGTTTCTCTTGTGAGCATGGACCCTATTGAAGTTGTGTTTCCGCATGCCAGTGACAACGTCTTTTTCCCTCAAAGGCTGAAGTTGTTTGCTATATAAAACTCCCAGACAAATGGAACTCAATTTTAAAATGGAGGAGAATTGAGGACAGGCAAGAAAATGAATTATCCTCCCCACACTCCAAGAGATTTGTGAGAAATTAGTAATTCACTATTTTAAAAGATTTTGTTTACCTTTTGTTGTCAAGAAACAGAGGAAGGGCATAAAACTTTATAAGAAATCCACATGCCATTTATTTAAAGTTGTAATTCTCAGTTTTACCTAGGTAAAAAAAAAAAAAATCATTAGAATGTCACTAAATTTTATGAATTATCAGGATTTTTTTCATGCTACAGTTAGTAATAAAAAAGGGAAATTAATTTAAAAAACTTAAGATTAATTATTTAAAAAGTCTCTATAAAAACAATTTCAGTAATTATTTAGTACTTCTGCTGCTAAATATTTAATATCAAAGCGAAAACGTAGTACTTACTGCACACGTTACTTGTTTTTCAAGAAAAGGAAACAAAGTTTATTACTACCCAGTTTTCTTTTTAGAACTATTAGATTACATGAAGTCCCTATATTTATGTATTCCTTGTAGACCTTTTCAAGCAGATCACTTTCAGCTTTGAGAATCAATTTTCATAGCAATACCATGACTTGATTACATACTCAACTACATAAAATTTTTACTCAACTTTCTGAGCTGTGTGTTCTAACTAATAAATTCTGCTGAATTTTGAACACTTTAAAATGATGCCTATCATTTAGAAGGACAATACAAGACTCTACAGTGTCCAACAGGATAAACTAACTTGATGACAGCCTGATTATCACATTATTACTTCCTACCTGAAACATTTTCCAATAGTTTTATAGTTGAGCTGTCTAAAACGACAACCCCCCTATGAATTACAACAATAATAATGTCATCAGTTGCATAAAGATTAAATTCAGTAAATATAATAATAAAAGTTTTCTGATATTTGGCTTGTACGAGATTGGTTTCAGTTCCCTGTAACACAGATGCTACCAATATAATGTAATTGTCAGAAAAAGAAAATCATCCGGCTAGATCCTATGAGCTGATTAGCATAAGGGAAATCTACACTTGTGAACACAGACAAAACCTAGCTTTTCAGAACACAATGAATGTGATTGGCATAACTGTTTGACCCCTAGTTTAAGGAGGGATTCTTGTGGTTCCATTCTTCCTTTAGAGTCATGGTGTGAAATGAAAGCAGAATGCTCCCATTCTAACTCTTTCGATTTCTCTTCTCCCCTCTATTAGTCAGCTTATACAGCTTTTACTGCCAGCCCTGAGATTCTGGTTGTATGATAAAGGAGCAAATGTTGCCATTGGAAACTTTGCTTTGGCTCATTTACTGTCCAGGAAACAACCACAAAAAGAAGCGAAAGAGAAATGTACTTTGTAAGTGCTTTAAAGAACGACTCAAATGATGAAAACCAATTTAACAAAGAGAATTTGTGAATCAAATAGCTGCTGCCATTTTTTACACAATCAATGTCATTTCCCCTTTCAGTATAAAGAGTATATTAAGACCAAAACTCACCATTTTTTACAGTGTAAAAACAACTTGCACATATCTTTGTGTCTTACTGGTGCAGGGAGTAAATTCACTTTTATACAGTCTAGTGATGTCTTAAATAAAGTTATAACTGTGACTTGGCCTTGAACAACAAAAGTCCAAAAATTATTTGCTGAAATTAGTGTTCATAAAATAAATAGTTAAGATATATTGAACACTTACTTTGTGTCAGGTCCTCTCCTAAGTTCTTTACAGGTATGAATTCATTCGAGCCTCCCAATAAGCCTATGAGGAAGAAATAAATATCATTGCCATTTTATAGATGAGAGCATTGAGACACAGTGAGGTAAAGGTCCCCAGAGCTCACAAGTGGTTAAATTGGAATTCAAAACCAGGCAGTCTGGCTTCCAAATCCATTCTCCTAACTGTGTAGGCATGTCAATACAAGAGATCTGATTTAGACGACAGTATGGTACTGTGGAACTGGATTTAAACTCTGAGTTTTCCACAGACAAGCTGTCTGTTCTTGAGTAGATCAATTTATTGTACTGCGACTCAGTTTTTCCATCTGTAAGCTAAGGGCATAATTCTCCAACTATATGTATAATCTGTATACATGTATATATGTAAGTTTTTGATCTGATTATGTATTGCATATATATATTTTGCATATTTTTTTCTAGAATTAAGTTTGATCTCCACTTTTCTACTCTGTTGCTTGGAGATCTCTTTACAACAATAAAAGTACCATAACTGCAACTCAAGACAAACAAAATGTTTCTATTTTCTCTTTGTACCCACTTTATAAGTGATAAATGAGTTCATCTTTGCACCCTGAATTTGCTTCATTTCTTTCATATTGTAATTTATACAGTCTTCATTCACATATTTGGAATTTGCTGATGTTTAGGTTTTCTAAATTCTGTGTTCCCGTGAGAAAAAAAATATACCAGATACACTATACATAACATGTCCAACACTGTTCTTACAATGTAACCTTCTTTACATCATAAAAAAAATGAGCTCCGATGCAAAGACCATAAAACACTACAGTTGAGGAGATTTAAAGATATGATAACCATATTCTAAATTATCTAAGAAATCAAAGTTAAACAGAAAAACAAATAAACAGACAAAAGTAAAAACTAATCACCTGGAAAAGCTATCTGTCTTCAGATTATGATAACTATTCATGGAAATTCCTTGTTAGAATTAAGAGGAAAGTGAGAAAATGATTTTATGAGGCCTTTTGTCATAATAATACACATATAATTGAAAGAAATTAAAATAAATTAAAATGTTATATTTTGATAGATATTTAATGAATATCTTAACTTTAATCTTACTGTGGTAATTGGCAACAATAATTCTCCATTAATACTCTACCACATTGATACAAAACCAAAGAAAAAGAAGAAACCTTTCCTCACTTATTTGTTTATTCTTTTGAATCCAGACAAATTTTTATCAAATGCTTCTGTTGAAACAGCCTGTATAATCCCTGGCAATAAATTTGGTTTAAGGGGCCACTTCCTTGTATTACTATGTGTATCCTGGGCTGTCTTGCCTAGTGATTTCCTGTGATATGAAAATGTGATATCATTTGTAGGTACTTGGAGGAAAATCATATTACGCTCTGTGGTGTACCTCATGCAAGAACAGTATATCTTAGACTCATCAGTTGGTGTTTATATAACTCATCGATTTTTTGCCTATGCCTTTCTTCTATAATGTGGGTGTATATGATGCAAACTTAGAAGTGAGTAAAATATTTTATCAATTATATTCATCATTTTATTCTCTACTGTATATGTAGTAATTTTTTAAAAAGCTGTTGTATAAATTTTTTCTTTAACTTACTATTACAAGGATTATTGATCACATTCAGGTTTTTTACATTTTACATCTACTTACTAGAACTATATCTTTGTCTTGCTACCTCATTTCTATTTCATTTCATTACATTTTGAACATAGCTACAAGGATTATAGAATGCATTACATAATGTGATATAATTACCTTTCCATGTGATAGTATATATTAGGTCAATTGTCTGACAAGACCACACCATATTTATTTCTGGCTAACCATATTTTTAATTGTATTTTAATTCATATTTAAAATATACATATAGCATAAGTCAAACATATAATATAATTTGTGTTGTACTCCTATGAGTTTTGTAAATGCATACAGATATGTAACCATATACAGAACAATTCCATCACTCCCCCAAACGATTTTGGGCTGAACTTTTGAGTCAGAACTTCCCTCCAACTACTGATCTGTTTTCTATTTCTGTAATATTGCCTTTTCCAAACTGTCAACTAATGGAATCATGCAATATGTAACTTCTCAGTCTAACCTCTTTCATTTTGCATAATGCATTTGTGCTTCATCCATGTTGTTTAATATGCCAATAATTTTTTTCTGCTGAATATTATTCCAGTTTATTTACTCACTAGCTGAAAGATATTGAGTTGTTTCTGGTTTTTGATGATTACAAATAATTCTGTTAAAACAGCTGTGTACATGTTTTGGAGTTAATATAAATTTACATTTCCTTTAGTTAAATACTTAGAAGTACGATTGTTGGTACATATACATATATCGTTTCCAACAAAAAAATCTGCTGCCATCTTTATATCTTTTTTAAATTAACTTATTTTTCAGTTATAGTTGACACAATACTATATTAGTTTCAATGTACAACATAGTGATAGTCATTTATATATCTTACAAAATGACATCTTTATCTTTGTTCCTGTTTTTATAATATATTCCTTGCCACTGGCTTTTGAGATCTCTTTATCACTGATTTTGATTATGATATGCCATAGTAAAGTGTTCTTTATGTTTTTTGTGCTTGGAGTTCCTTGAGATTTTTGGAACTATGGGTTTATAGTTTTCATCAAATTTGAAAACTGTAAACAATCATAATTTTTTCAATTTTTTTCCATTCCTGTCTACTTTCCTTTAGGAACTCCAGTTATGTGTTTCAGATCTCTTTAAGTTGTCTCACAGCTTACTGATTGTCTGAGTGTCTATTAATTTTTTTTAAAAATACCTCCTCTCTTTTTCTTCTTGGATATTGTATCTTCAAGTTCATTATGCCTTGTCTTCAAACTTACTAATTTTCTTCAAAATCTACTCTGCTGTTAATTTCATCTAATGTGATTTACATCTCACACATTGTAGTTTTCATCTTTAGAAGTTTGATTCAGGTCTCTCTCTTTCACTCTTTAAAAAAAAGTATATATATACTTTTATATACTTATATATATATGGCATGTCTGAACTTAACTTTTTGAACATATGGGATACACAGTTTTAATGTCAATGTCTGCTAATTCTAACACCTGTGTCAGTTCAGGGTTAGTTTTAATAGGTTGATTTTTCCCTCATTTTAGGTCATATTTTCCTGCTTCTTTGCATGCCTTGTTATATTTTATTGGTCATCTGATATTATAAATTTTAGCTTAACTGACACGTCCTTGATATTTTGATGTTATTTTAAAATTCTTTAACTTTTTCCTGGGATGCAGTTAAGCTGCTTGAAAACAGTTCGATCCTTTCAAATCTTACTTTTAATATTTATTAGGTAGGGCCATTCAGAATCAATACAATTAATAGTTGCAGAATTCCAGAATGTCTCAGGAACTCTGAGGAATTTTTATTGTTGTTGTTGTTGTCTAGCCTGCAATTTTTATTATAAGAGAAATCCCTGGTTAAAAAAAAAGAGACTAGAGTACTCCTCTGTGGAAAACTTACTAGTCTAACAGAAAAACTCTATAAAGACATATATTTGGAAGTCCCTCAATGAAGCAGTGAAATCCTCAGACACTTATAGTATGGTGAGGTTGAACAGTCTACAAATCCCTACCATGTACATTTTTTGATGACTCATTTTTAGATATGAAATAACAGTCCACTATCTATCATCTTATTCATAAGTTAGAAGACATTTTCATCATGAAAAACATAACAAAAACAAATAGCAAAACAATGCAAAATCAACTTTCATGGAATACAAAGGAAGAAAAGATTAAGAGAAATTATATTCTCACAGAGATAAAGTATAATATTTATCCATAAAACAGAAATAAGATGCTATAAAATACAAAAATTTTGACACCAAAATACCTCGCAGAAGTAAAAATATAGTATTTCCACTGATAAAATTTTCCACTGATAATGTAGGAGAAGAAATCGATAATTCCAAAGGAAATTAGGACAAAATAATTAAGAAATGGAAAATCTAAAAGAAATAAAAAGACAGTGGAAGATTGATATAGAAAGGCTTATAAGCCATTAATATGAATTTAAGAATGATAATGGAGAAATGCAAAGGAAGAAAATATCAAGAAAATTTTACAAAATAAAAATAAGATTGTTTAGACCCAAAGAAAGTCCAGCACAATTAAATAAAAAAAATTCATGCTAAAGCATGTACTATTGAAATTTCAAAACATCGGAGCAAATAATGCGAATCTTTTAAAGAAGCTAATACATATATATATGCACATATACATATACATAGTCTATCCTTGTTATTCATAAATTTCATACTTGTGAATTTTCTTATTTGATAAAATTTATTTATAACCCCAAATCAATATTCTCTTTGCTTTCTAATTGTTTGCACAAGTGCATAGAGTGGTGAAAATCTGAGTCACCCAATGTGTATATTCTCAATTATATTAAACAAGGCAACACTGTTTTCTTGTTTCATCTTTCCTAGTATAAATAAGTGTTCTCTTCAAGGTCTATATAATGATATGGTTTTCTCAATTTTGTGATTTTTTTGTTGTTAAGTTTTCTGTTCAAAATGTCTACCAAGCTTATTGCTAAAGTGCTATTCAGTATTCCTAAGAGCAAGAATGCTCTGATGTACCTACAGAGAAAATATATATATATATAAGATAAGTTTCATTCAGTCATGAGTTATTGTGCTATTGACTATGAGTTTAATGTTAATAAATCAACAATATGTAAATAAGGTATAAATAAGGTATTTCTAAACACAAACACATAAAATAAGGTTATGTATTTATCAGTTGATGAAAATATGAGAAAAAATAATTTTTAAGGTATGTAATTTTAAGGCACTTTCTTATATAAATAACTAGAACCATGAGTAAATAAAAAGAATAAGACGTAGGTATACGTGTTTGTCAAAACTCACCTAACTGTATATTTAAAATGGTGCATCCTATTGTATACAAATTATACTTCAACATAGTTGATGTAAAAATAGGAATACATGGACTCTGGGAAGTATAGAATCTAGAACAGAAGAAAAGCAAAGAGAATTCCTAGAATGATTATAAAGATGAGTCTTAGTATATAATAAGGTAGCAGCAGGCCTAGAAATTTCTGATCAAATCAAAGACATGAAGTGTAGCTCTAACAGCGATATCATTAAAAAATAATAATTAGAAAATAATTTAAAAAACTGATAAAATGTGATATATATTTGATCACATGTGAGAGGAGTTTATATGACCATTGGAGTCTTTGAAGATACATTAATGATAATTATGTAGAAAGATTATCTGAGTAAACTAGAGAATTACTAATTCTGGAAAAAATTTCAAAAGTATAAGAATATATGTAGTCTAATCACGCCATGTGGTACAATTAAGATTTTCAATAATTCTAAAATGCAAAATAATTAGTGGTGATACAGAATTAGAATTCAAAGTATGTATTTTAGAAACATATAAATCCCATTAACATTTATTTATAATTATAGAATTTATAATATTCAGTACCCTGCTTTAAAAAATATTATATTAAGACCATTTCTCACATTGTTAAGCATTCTTTAATATATGTTAACAAATATAACAACTTATTATTCTATAAGTCTTTTATTATTTTCTTAAATTTGAAGATTTTTAATTATTTGGAATCATTCGTCTACTGTGTTAGTATTCTCTACAGGAACAGATTCAATAGGATGTATCTACAGTGAGATTTATTATAAGACATTGGCTCACTTGATTATGAATACTGAAAAGTCTCATTATCTGACATCTGCAAGCTGGAATCCCGGAAAGCCAATGTTGTAAATTCCAGTCTGGGTTTGAAGGCCTGAGAAATAAAAGAGTCGATGACTAAGTTCTAGATGAAGGACCGGAGAAGAATGATGTCTCAGCTCAAACAGTTGGGCAGAGAGCAAATTCTCCCTTTCTCTGCCTTTTTGTTTTATTCAGACCCTGAATGGATTAGATGATGCCAGCCCGCATTGGGAGGGCAGTCTGCTTTACTCAGCCCACCAACTGAAAAGCTGGTTTTCTCTGCAAATGCCCTCACAGACATAATGTTTAATCTGAGCAACCAGGGCTCAGTTGAGTTGATACATAAAACTATCACATATGGATGGGTGACAAGTACATTTCTTGTCACCCATCCATATGCTTCTCCTTAAGCCAGATGTCCCTTTGGGGAAGGATGAGAGAAAAAGAGTCCTTCCTCGAGGAGACCCAGGCTCCCGTTTACTCAAGGATTCTTAGTCTATAAACTGGTTCGAGTCTGAAAACTGATTGATTGAAGTCTGATTTTTGATTCAGGTTAGACTTCTGTTCATTTTGACCTAGAACTTTTCTGCTTACATATATCAAGTAAGAATTTAGTAGGTTTCCTATTTCTTTTTTCTTTTCTTTTCTTTTTTCTTTTGTAGGTGAGACAATCCTTGATTGGCCTCACAGATTGCAAGGACCTTGTCAGCTTACAAACCCTTATTTTTTATTTATTTATTTTTTTACACCTGTAGCACCTGGTCTTCCTTGGTGGTCTCCCATCCAAGTATTAACCAGGCCGAACCCTGCTTAGCTTCTCCTATCTATTTCACTTCTAGGAACACATTGGTGGTTTGCATACCCCAGACTATTCTGATTGCTGCTTTGATTCTGCTGTTCATTACATCAACCAAAAACATTTTGCCTCTGTCCATTGAGTGTTGGCTCCTGCTATTCCTAGATCCAATTACTCCCCTGGTATTTATTTTTCCCAATTCAGTGATTTTAGTTCTCACTGTAAAGTCTGAACAGCATAGAAGAGAGATCACAGAGACCTTCAAGGATACCGTGGGACTCCCCTCACAAATTTATTTCTCACAGTATAAGTGAGAGACATGTTTTCTGGACCCAGGGTGGGTGAGCAGGTCTTAAATGACAAATCTACTTTTTCATTCAAATCTTCCTAAATTTTTAAAGCCCTTCTTCTACATTAAACCAAGGCAGGTTTTCCATTTCCAGTTCACTCATTGTGTGCCACCTTTTGGTCCATTTCAGCCAACCAATCAAACTGTTAGGAAGCTTTTCTAGTTCCTAAGTTGCAACATTAAATGCAGAATCTCTGCTTAGTGAGCCTATATCAATACATATGGCCTTACCCAAACATATTTCTTCACCATTATCCCTTACCTTAGTATCCATTTCCACACATGTTCCCTAGATTTCTGCTTGTATAAATCAGAGAACTCAAGTATCTATTTTGGAGTGAAGCATGTCTCCTCAAGGTTCAAACCTTACACCTCATCTTCAGAGGCCCACTAGGACTTGAGTCTGCTTATAGGTCTGAAAGCAAAGAGTAGTGGTGAGAATGGGTCCTGAGAAGAATCAGCTTTGTCTTACATGGCCAGTGCCTCAGGGGATACCATTACAGTTTCACTGGGCAAGGCAGAGTTAATCTTCTCAGAAAGGGGTGGAACCACAGATACTTCAAGGATAGGAGATGTTGCCAAGGAGTGTGTGGGGGCCACTTCCACTGGGTTTGGTGAGCTCTCTTCCACTAGCAAAAAAGAATTTAGGGGCTCAATGTCCCCCACTTCATTAGGATCTTCCCACATGTCCCCATCCCAACTTACTGGGTCATATTTTTCCCCAAACAATGCCTTCACTCAAACAGTCTACTGTTAAAGTCTGCTTGTAGGGTATAGATACACCATAAGGCTAGGAGTTCAAGTTGAATTGAACTTTAGCAAGTCACAGGATGTGATTCTACATTCCACCTTCAGAAATTTTAACCCTGGGGCTATAGGAGATAAAGTTCTCCTTCAAGGCACACAAGACCTTAGGTCATTTTTATGTACTTGAGCTGGGAATTCAAATCTCTAAGCGCAAACTTTTCTTTCACCACTTTGTCCAGGGGCATTGGGTGCAAGCAGGCAATCTCGTTATTTCTATTAGTTTTACAAAACTTTTTGGAAATACATATACAGTCACCCACCTCCATGCTTCTTATAAGTAGTTGATTAGGAGTATCCAATAAAAATATTTTGCATATCTTCATTACAAGTCCATGCCCTGGCCTATTAGGGCTGTCTTTACTACTGAAAATAGAGTTATTAGTATCTTTAAATGCAGTCAGATTAAAGAGCCAGTTCCAGAAACCCCAGAAACAATTCAGAAAACTTATCCTTATTTATTTTTTTTCTTTTAGTACCACTCTCAGTGCCAAAATCTGAGTCAGCCATGGTTCTTCAGAGGAAAAGAACCAATAGAAGATTTTATATGTATATATATTTTCACAATCCTCCATCTGCAAACTGAAGATCCAGTAGCCAATGGTATAAAGTCACTTCTTAAGCCCTGCAAATTAGGAGGGTTAATATATAACTCCCAGTCCAAGGATAGAAGAAGGCTGCTGTCTCAGTCCAGACAATCAGACAGCAAGAGGAATTCTGTCTTCCTCTGCCTTTTTGTTCTTTTCAAGTCCTCAGTGGATTGACTGGTGCCCACCCACATTGGGAAGGGCCATCTTCTTTACTCAGCCCACTGATTCATGTGCTAATCTCACAGACACACCCAGAAATAATGTTTAATCTGGGTACTCCAGTGCCCAGCCAAGTTGACAGATAAAATTAACCATTAAATCTACCAATTACTTTTTCTCTTTTACATCATCCTTTAGCAACATGCACCCTTCACTCTAGTCAAAGGAGATTCTAGATTATTTTTTTTCTGTCTCTTCCTTTCTATGCGGTACAAAGTTACTGGAAATAGCATTCTTTTCTTCTTTATCTCCTTGGACTGCCTACCCTTCCAGATTCAGTCACGTAGACACTTTGCATGAAACTTTTCTCAGAACCAAGGGGCAATTGATACTATAGAGATAAGCTCTTAACCAAGCTCCAATTATTACACTTATATTATTTTTATATTCTAAATTGGAAAGGAGATTCCTGAACACAGACTACTATATCTTGTTTTTATTGTATTTTCTTAGCGAATCCAGTGTAGTACTGGACATATAAATCCAGTGACTGATTAACTTGCAAGGTAGGGTCCCAACAGTTTTTCGAGGAAAGAAAAACAATAGCCAGGGATTGTGGTATTTAAGTCTCCCCTATGCAGTATTCATGAAGAGAATTGTAGGCAAGCTGGGTATCATAAATGTTACAAACATTCTGAAATAGGAGAACACCGAAGGATATTCAAGCTTGAGTAGTGAGTTATATATTTGGGGGTCAATCTTATTTTATCCTTATGAAACATCTTATAACAGACTTCAGCTCTCTCATGTCCTCTGAAATGAGAAATCATAACATACTTTTGAAATTAGTCTATTGTTAAGGCCATCTGGTTACTTCTTTACAGTCATAAACAATTTATATCCTAGACTCAGTGTGGTATTTCAGTAAGTGGAGTTTACCAAACAGAATATTATTTCACTCTTCTCTATAAATCAAAGACAAAACAAAACTGTATGCATGAACTGATTTATTTCTTGATCGTTTCAAAGTAATTTTCTCTCTAATCCTTTTCTTTAGATCCTTGCATAAATTGTCAAGGAGATAGATTTACTGAAATCAGAAAGCATTTGGCCAAAGCAAACTGCCCTCTGGCAACTAAGAACATTGGTGCCGAGGGACACCTTAAGGGGCCTTTCTTCTTGTGTTTGTGCTACTGTGTGAAGTTCTTATTTAAGGCTCTTGTTTCCCCCTCACTTTCCCTTTTCTGTACCAAGTTGTAAAAATCTCCACCGTCTCTTAATTCTCCTTTCATTTCCCATTATTGCATGGTGATCTCTATAGACTTTTATTGAGAAGTTAATTTATGAGATTTATTTTTTTCAATTCTATTTTACTTTCTAAACTGCATGGAAAAGAATCTAGCTAATGAGTACAGGAGAACCAAGTGTCGCAGTGGCTTATCTCTAGGGCGATTCTCCATCCTGTTGCACCCAGAGAAGTTCCAGTTTATGCCTGTTTTCCTAGAGTATTTATTAATAATGCCTCTTATTAATCTCTAAAATGCCTGGGTTTAAATGATAATTGATCATGACCAATCTCCTCGTAGAGAAAGAGGTGCTACATGTGTATTCTTTTGCAACTACTTGGCCAACTCTATCTCAGAGCAACAAAAATCTAAATGATGGAGAATAGGAGGGAAGAAATCCAGGCCATTTTCTTATATTTATAATGTGTAACATCAATAAGGCAATTGCTTTTTAGTTTATCTCCTGTATATCTGTATCCAGTAGTAGTTTATACATGTTTTTTTTTTTTAATGAGGATAATGTGCAAAGAGTAAGGCTTATCTTTGAATTCTTGTTGACAGAATGAGATATGAAAGGACTTTCTATCATGATTCTCATGTTTATTTTTTAATGCTCTTGAATTAAGTGATTACTAAAGATAACTGAGAAGATAGTTTCAATCCCATAGAATGTGCAATATAATACAGACAATACTAACTAGACTATGAAATAAGAACTATACTACCATAAGAAAAAAAAGCAGAAAAACAAGATACCATCTACTAAAGGAACTTAGGTAGACATCAAATGCCATTTCCACCACTGTTACACATAGTTGCAGGCCTGAGAGAAGGCACATTAAATAAAATAGCACTATTAGCATATCCCTTCTTTTGACTTGTAATCTATGTGTTCATGAGCCTATCCAAGAAATTTCGGGACCCTTATTACTTTATAACAAAGCATAATTTGGAAAAAAAAGTAGCCTGAATTCTTAGGAAGCTAGAGTAAGAAAATGTCTTTCCAAACTTAAGACAGATAACAACTGGGGTTATATATTCCTGATTTTTTTTTCAAGCTTCTCTAAAATTCTCTACTATCATTCCAAAACATTTATTGATATTGCTCAGCAAAGACACTTTTTGAAAATAAACATTGTGTAGTGAATTTTATATTCTCATTATATTTTAACTGTGGAAAATTTTCTGTCCTAGTTTTATAGAACTTTCCACCCAAGGACTTAGTGATTATGTCCTCAAATAAATAGTTGATCATACACTTTGGGAATATGAAATGATCTCTGGTAACACAAATAACTCAAGTAGTTCATCATTATGCATATAATCCACTATTTTCAATTATCCATGCCACTGGTTTGCTACTTTAGCATGACTAATAAAATGTTATTATTATTGTTGTTTCTTTTTTTTCTCTATTGAATTACAACTATGAACAATTCACAAAGAAAATGAACGATTCACACTATCACTAATTGCTATTGTCATTGATTTATTTGAAGCTGACGATACAGAATTACTTCACTTTGGTTAACATTTTAGCTTTGAAATTAGTATGCATAGTATGTTTTTCAGGGCTTGAAATACACCTCTTAGACATCATTGGTATTTTTTTAATTTTGAGAGAATCATCTGTGGATACTCACTTTAGATGCACATATACTATGTGTGGCAGATGCTGCTCATGGTTACCAAGCAGCCATCCACTCCTCATTTTCTGCTTGTAGAAACTATATTTAAACAGATGACGATCAGAAATTCCTTATTCCTATGGAAGAGAAGATTCTTGCCTAATTCCATTATTAAATCAGAGGGCGAATCACATGTCTATCTGGGAATCCCATTTCCTTTTACTAAACTTTAGTCAGGGGTAGGCATGTGACAGAGTTCTGACAAATGAAACAGGAAAAACTTCTTCCTATGCTCCTTGTCCAAAATAGGACAGACATTCATGGAAAGAAAATATTTCGTCTCATATGCTTTATTTCTTTTGGGGGGATGCTAGAAGTACAGGAGCCATATTTTACTCATAAGGCAAAAGTCATTCAGTAAAAAATCTAACATACTAAGATGCTAGGGCAGAGAAAGAAAAAATGTCTGGGCCCTTTGTGACATCGCTTAAGTACTGTATTATTTGTTACTTATGAAATAAGTATCCTTATGTTTTGAGCCAGTTTTAGTCTTTTGTTGTTGTTACTTGCTGCTGGAATCCTTTTTTATAAGTATATTAAACAACTTGTTTTTCTTCATTAGTTCCAGAAGGTTCTATTTAGAACTGTTCTCCTTGACTCCCATTCATGATTATCCTCTCTATTTTTTTTATCTTGTGATATATAACCATCATCCTTTAGTTCAGATTTTCTCCAAGCTCTGGAATCAATCTTACCCTTAAGCTAGGAAAGTATAAGTTTCAATAGAACCTTTACTCAGTTGTTCAACTTCAGGTGAATGTTGTATGCAGATTCCAAAATAAGCATTATTTTCTGATTCTAATAACCAGTTTTTGGATTCCCCCTCTGAGAATGAATTTCTTCCGTATAAAATGGTGTTCAAGTGCATGGGTAGTTTCAAGTCACCACTTTGTCATTCATTAGATTCATGAATTGAGCCCATTAGGAAATTTTGTAGGGCCTTGCTTTCCTTGTCTGGAGATAATGATATTACTAGAGATGAATATGAAGGTTAAATGAAAACACACTTAGCTCAGTGCCTAGTATTATGACTCGAAAAATCTAATAGGCATGAAAATCAGTCTTTTAGAACTGACCATGCAGAGTCTTGGGGGGTTAAGTAAATTGTCCAAGATCCCACAGGTATTAGGATCCCAAAAAAAGAAATATTTAAGCCATGTGTCTCTATAAACTGGATGTTTCGTAGTTTCTGTTCTGCCATACTGTCCCATTCCTATATTTACATCAGTTATCTTATTTTCCTGAATACATCTTTCTCTCCTGGCATCTCTTTGTTCTCACCCTCACTCTTCCCCATGGTGGAGAGGAAATCATTTGACATTAATTCTCTCAGCTACTTGGTGAAAAAATTTAAAGAGTGTTGATATTTTGAGATTACTAGACTAGGATACTCTGTAGTCATTCGTATTGCCAGTTAAAACAAAGTGGTAGTTTTTTGGACATTTAGAAAAAAGTAGTTTTCAGTATTCTGCAACGCTGAAGTCTTATGGTTTAGAATTAATCTCCTTTTGTCCTAATTTCTTTTAATTCCTCTTCAAAAACAATTTAATATGAAGTAGCTTAAGGAATGAAGGTTAGTAGCCAAATTAACGATGGTTCTCTTTGAAAGATTATAAGGAATTAAAAGCACAGAGACATTTTCTCCTTTTGCACCCAAATTTTATTCCTTTACATCTGTTGCCTTATGAAGCTAGTAGGAGGCACTGAATGAATCATTGTTTCACTATCATTAACATAATGCCCATGTGTAGATTTATCAGCAGACTTTCAGTTTGATAAACTGTTGGTGTGTAAATATTTCCTTGAAGAAATTCCAGTCCAGCTGCTTTTGTTTACAAATCTATCAATGGTTAAAACCATTGAATGTATTTTGCCCGTTTCTGAATTATAATTACATGTCTAATTGTGAATTAATTAGAAAAGTGGAAGACAAAACTGCACAATAAATATTTCCCGATTTCTGGACTTATGCCAGATTGCCCCATATTCATGAAATGTAGAGCTTACTTTCACATGCCATAACCTTAATTTTTTTGCATTTGTATGTACAGGTAGTTAGAAAAAATAAATTTCAAAAATTATTTGATACTTAAGAAGACTGCTTATTCCCTTGTTTTACTTTCTTCTCTATACTGCTTAATTGTTCCAAGGCTTTAATTAAGATGAGATTTTGATATGCCAGTCACACTAACATCTATGCTGACCTGAATATTGAATATCTGTCGCTTCCCAATGTTTCCATCACATGCAATCAAAATTATTCTACAATAGTATTGTTTCTCTGCTTTCCTCCAGGAACCACAACAACTAAATATATAAATTCACGGATTAATATAAATGATGAAAAAACACCTGGCCCTGTGAGTTCACCTGCAATACAATTACACTGATGGGAAGAGATCATCTATACTACTCAGACCACCTAAAAGGCATCTCATCATTCATTGTGCCCATAACACAACAGACATATAGTGAATGAGTCATACTAGATAGGCTGTGAAGGTGTGTGTGTGTGTGTGTGTGTGTGTGTGTGTGTGCTTCAGCATGTGTGTGTGCGTGAACCAAGGGAGCAAGTCTGAGAGAACCAGTTCTATACAGTAGAGCTCCCATCCACGCCCCGAGCATTATGAAAGGGCATGTGGGAGACTGCAGAGAACAGCTGCAGTTGAGGTCAAAGGAGGGGCATTCCTAGCTCAGAGAAGGAGCTGTGATTGCTTCTTGTTTCAGAAAGCTGCTGCTCTGGCTCATCCATAGGACCTTTACCAGGCATTCAGATGTTCTGCAGAAACTCATCTAGGAAGACTCTTAATCATTTTTCGTCCCAAGTTGCAAAGTACCTAGCACAGGGTAGCAGCCCAATAAATGTTCATAGCACTATGGAACTAAGCTAAAGATCCCAGTAGATTTTCTTCGACTATAGCAGGCAAAGCTACAAGAATGGTGGTCTCTTTGTGAAGCAGGCAAAGCTCTGGAGCCCATTTAGCCCTCAGCTCGGCCTACTTATCTCCATGTTATCAGACCAACATGGGCTGCTTCTCAGGTACCTCCAGACACAACAGCAGCCACGACAGCAAAAATAATAATGTAAACTAACAGCATATATTGTCACTTTGCTAAACACTTTTGATGGATTGTCTCATCCATCCTCAAACACCCCAGTGATGCAGAAGATGCTATTGTCCCCATTTTGAAGAGAAAGCTATTGTACCAGTTTTAGACAAGAAAACAGGTATCCAAGTAGTTGCACAGGAGCTCCATAAAGCCCGGTTCTCTTTAATGTTCAAATTTTTGTTAAACACTGTCTATTCCAGAGATTCTCTGATTTGCTTCAGTGATGTAATCATCTAGGTTTTTGGTAGAAGTACATTTACTTGGTTCTAACAGAAGGAATCAGAGTGGGCATCTAGGAAGAAGGATTTTAGTAAGCACACAGATTGATTTGACTTATGTGGTCTTAGGTCCTCAATCTGTTCAACACTGAGTAGACATCATAACTTTAAAGTGATTTTAAGGAACTTTTTCATAACACAATAATACAGTTGACCCTTGAACAACAGGGATTTGAATTGCATATGTCTACTTTTATGCAAATTTTTTTCAATATATACTATAAGTGTGTTTTCTCTTCCTTATGATTATCTTAATAACATTTTCTTTTCTCTAGCTTACTTTATCATAGGATTATAATATGTAATACATTTAATATACAAAATATGTTAATAAATATGTTAATAAACTGTTTATGTTGTGGTTGAGGTTTCTAGTCAACAGTAGGATATAAGTAGTTAAGTTTTGGTGTAGCCACAAGTTATATGCAGATTTTTGGCTGTGTGGGGATCCACGCCCTTAACTGTCCCTTTATTCAAGGGTCAGATGTAGTGAAAGGTAGCACCACTCCAAGAAAAGAGTTAATTCTGCTGCTCTGCAGTTTTTGAGAGTTGGGGTCTAGTTTCAGAAATCAACATGCCACCTGAGAAATGAATGCAAATCATGTTGTTAGCTCTATCTTGTAGATAATAGGAGGCCTCTCAGCAGTTCATATATGAAGGTCTCAAGTTTTATTATCATGCTGATAAATGCAATTTTTCCTCCCTTGCATTGAGTATTATTTTGTAATCAGATGTTTATTTTTTGTCATTATACATAGGATTTTTTTTAAGAAAATAAAAATGAACTCTGAAAATACAGAAGATTATAAAGTAAAAGTCTTCCCTCTACTCTGCCTAACTTCAGCATCAGATTGTCATATATTTGTTTAGACTTTTGTGCTCTATATATATCTTAACATATTAACAAATACATCTAATTTTATTTACCACAAATTTTTTCTGTAGTTTTTTTAGTATATCTATCTATCATGAACATAAATTTGCAATAGTATATACTTATCTCTACTTCATTCTTTTAATAACTATTTAATATTCTATACAATGAAAGTAAATATTTTTGTCCACCTCTATTGATGAAAATTTTAAATCTCTCTCAGTTAACAAGTGAGAAATTTTGTCCATTTGTACATGTGCTACTATCATTTTAAGTCAGAAAAGACATTAAGAGATTAATAACAGAGTTTTCCTTTATTTGAGTGATTCAAATGGTATGCTATGTGTGCGTGTGTGCACGCATGTGTGTATGTGCCGATGTGTTTTTTTGTGTGTTTGATTGTTGGTATGTCAGAGTCTGCTGGACCGTTACCCTAGCCTGTTTTTCTCGGACACACAGCCAGACTGTATTTCCAAGCCATCCTTAGCTACGTGTGGTCTTATAACTAAGCTCTATCTATTAGGCATGTTAGCAGCATGAGAAATCACTTTCAGGTCCATCCCAGCCCGTAAGGACTTGCTCACTTGCAATCCTCCTTACATACTTCCTCTCTTTGACGCGGATGAGCCTATGTTGAAGATGGCAGGGCTAGAAGAAGGGAGGAGCCCTAGTTTCAGCATCACTGTGTGTAGAAGAGTCAACTGTAGACATTAAAACCCCATTTTGGACTTTGAGAAATAAACACTTCTACTTCATCTGTATTATAATTTTTGATTTGCTTATTACCACAATTTACAAGACTCTCACTCCCTTTTAAAAACTATTTCACTAATAAAAATATATTTCTTAAATAATATTAAAGAGATTAAAAAAAAAAAAACATTGATTTCATTTAAAATCTTGCAGACCTAGTCATTTTTTTCTTCTCTTAGTTATATATAACAGTTCCATTGCTGTTTTTTTTTTTTTAATGAATTTATAATTTATTTTCAGTCAATGAAATATCTTTCTTTTTCTATCTTCTACATAATGAGGTCTTTTTTTAATGTTTGAATTCCAGGACTGATCAATGTCACTTTGAAGAAAATTGGTCAGATTTGTACATAACAATGAAACTATTATTCATTGAATAGTTTTAGAAACAATAATATTTGTCATGGACTTGACTGTGCAAGAATAAAAACAAGTTATAGACTTGTATTATTACAAGAAGGTAATATAAGAATATCTGCTACAGTCTTCTCAAAGCTAAAATCTTTTTATTTTAAGAAACTGAAAAGTAATTTCTGTGAAGAAAAAAACAAGGACATAGTAGCCAAGTATCTACAGTGCCATACCATTTCACAGAGCTATATTTTACATAAATCTTGTTTGACAGAATTTTCAGCTGTCTATACTATACACAGTACATTTGGCCATACTACCTTTAATGAACTTATGCCACAAGCAACTTTTAAAATGATGATAACTAAGAAAAATTGTGACAACTTTAGAGAAGTAAACTTGACAAATGGGTAAATAAAAAGCCTACAAGCTGTGTAAATGCAATCCTTCCATCACAAAAAAAGTAAACGGTTAATGGCCATTTCACTCTGCATTAGCCAACACTAAAAAGCCTACTTTACTTGTGATATACAAATAACAACCTTTAGCATTATGGAGAATTATGCAACAGTAGATAATACTTTCCTGTGAAAGGAAAGGTTATGTGCCATTTGACTTTGAAATACCCTTGGTTTTAGTAGTCCTCAGTGGAAGTCTCATGAGAGTATAATATGGAAACTTCAATGTTATTTACTAGTTATTAAATTCTATGTTTCTAATTTCACAGTTTTTATTGTTGTTGCATATTGGAGACATGCAATCAAAAATTTTTCTAAAAAAAAGTAAAATGTAGGTAAATTTTCTTACTTAAATTATAAACTAGAACCGTATATAATTCACCTTTTATTATCTTCCCCAAACAAAATTTAACAATTATTCTGCACTCATATTCCAGAAATAAGAATGAATAAATTGATAATTTGAAGTTTGGGATGTTCTCTTTTTATTTTTAACATCTCAGCTTCTACAAAAAAATAAAAATGATAACACAACACACTAGAACTTTATGAAACTAGAGAATTTAAAAGAATTAAAAAGAAAAGAGGATTTAAAACTCCAAGTTAATGGAAAAAAAACATACAAAACCATATAAAGCTTTTATTTTGAACTTACCATTTTGGTTTTAGATAAAGAATATTGGTTCAAAGGGTTTATGCAACTTGTCAGAAGTCAACCATGATGTGAACTGAGCCTGTCTGATTCCAAAGCTGATGATTTTTCTGCTACATTAGATTCTTTGTCATAAAGATTTATTCTTGAATAAAAACTCATCAAAGAAAGTGAAATTGCAGTTGAAACCTTTTGGGGGAGAATAAAAGTTGAGAGAAACAGAAATATAAATCCAAACAATATTCAAATTTCTTTCCTAATGCAAATCATAAAATGGGCACTGTATCAATATTAATAATGATGGAGGACTTTATCTGCTGGAAGTTTTATTTTGCCAAAAACAAGACATCAGATAAATTTTTTACTTGCCTTATTAAATATTTCATCATGAAAAATGTAGAGGAATCGATATGGAGAATTGCAACTCTGGACTATTATGATGAGTAAAGAAAATTGGGAGTGGAAGCAAAATGATCTTTGGCAATAAGTAGCCATGTCATTTTTGAGTATATTAAAACTAAAAGAATGAAGACTGGAAGTCACCAGACATGTGCCCAGGATATTATGAAAGTATATTTCAAAATACTGAGAGGAAGATAGTTATGGCTCTATGTTGGCTCTAAAAATGAAAATGACTAAAGAGATATATGGATTATATAAAATAAACTTCTAATAGTGCTGTACCTTAACATTTGATATTTGGAGGTTACATTATTACATTGTAGTAAATGTACCATATAATCTATATCTATGTCATCTATATATTATACTAAAAAGCTAATATAAACAGGGATAAATATGTAGTACATACACATATTTGTGATTGTATATATATATATCTTAGTTTATATATTCATTTCAAATTCTTTTTAAAGAATAATTAAAATAACTTTGGCTACATAGAGTCTTTCTCTATCCTTCATCTGCTTTGGATCTAGGTCTTCTTTGATCAACCTGGTTGTTGATTATTTCTTCAGTGTTTCCCTTACTGTTCTTTTTCTCACAGCAGCCTGTGGTGGGATAGTCAGGATGACCACTGCCTTGTACATGGGTGCTTGTAATCACAGTCCTTTGATCTGCACTTAACCTTGTTTTTCCACTTCCAGATGTAAAGTTTTCATCAAGATAATGTTTCTAAAAGTGCTGTTTTTCTTCAACATACTTTTTGAATGATATTTTTTCTAGTTGCAAGTCAAGAAAAGTCTCTTTTCTATTTGAGTATACTCTTTATTTTTCAGCTAGTCTGTAGCACTTCAAGGCTTATCACAGCCCATATTACTGAAAGCACAAGATAAAACAAGTTATGTAATGTCCATTTCTTAAGTTATTTGGCCAACTTGGTGCTTCTATTACAAACTTATACTTTGTTAATCACTATCTACCCTTCTCCCTCTGCAAATTATTATTTGTAATTCTCGAGTGTGGCTGAGACAGCATGCTCACTTACTATTTTATCTGTTCTCAGACTTCCTAGCCTCTTAACTGTTACATAAGGGCAAGTAATTAGTTCTGGTCAATGGGCTGTGGGCATGTGACATTTCCTGATCAAAACCTATAAGAACTGGTACATGATCCTCAGGCTATCTATTCCTCAGTTTCTCAATGATTACAAACACAGTGGTTTCATTTGAAATGGGTAACCAACAGATTGAAGTAGCCTGGGCCACTAAGTCACCTCTTAGAGGACAGTTGCCCTAAAATGGAAGTGGCAAACTATGACCATTGGGTCAAATCTGGCTCAACACCTTTTTTCTTTTTTTGGTAACACATGCTCATTCATTTGTATATTATCTATGGCTGCTTTCTTGCTGCAGTGGTGGAGTTGAGTAGTTGGTACAGAAATTATTATGTCATCTTTTACTGAAAAACTTGTCAATGCTTGATTAGAGTATCAATAAGTAGCATGAGATAATTCTGATATCTTAACACTAAACCAGAACTAAGCCCATTAATGTCAAAAATATAATATTTCTATAATATTCTCCAATATGTTCTCATAAATGATCATAAAGTCACACATGATAAAGTAAAAGACTTGTCTCCAACAGTATATAATAAATTATGATTTCTTTGTAAACAGAAAGAGTATTTTAAATCTAACATACAAAAGACAAAATGAAATACAAGGAATATCATTTGAATAAATCGGGCAACTTATTCTGAAGATGGAATTGGATGCTCTTACAACAGAAATTCCTCTACCACTTTGCTTTAATGGTGTCAATCCATTCATACTATGGACTTGAAATATTTTTTCTGCCCTTTATGGGCCATTAATAAAGTAGAAGGAAAATAGTAATTGACTTAAGATGCTGTATAGTTTTATCCTATTCATATTGCATAAGAGACAAGTCATATCTGAAGTATAATTTGGTACCTATTGTTTATCTGAGTCAGTTCAAAGAGATATAATGGGAAGAACTAGATCATGTGGGTCATCGTGTGTCTATGTGTATCTGTGTGTGTGTCTATATCATAACATATCAGGCCTTGCACTCACTACACATGGATAAGTAGCTTTAACAGACAATATCTTAAAGTAGAAATTCATGTTTCTAACCCACATATGATGGGTTCATTTAGCACAGTTTTTAAGTGCAAGTTGTATAGAATAAATATTAACCATAAATGCATTTTCTATAGCTACTTATGTTTCAAATAATCTGAAATAGATCAGTGTAATAATTGGGTTATTTGATTCTGTCTTTCTTCCAACAACTCATCCATTCTGTACACAGAAATGACATGTCTACATGTACAGTGATTCCACATAACCTCAGACTTGCAGACATGGTTATTTCTAGTATGTAGTAAGCTCTGGAAGAATATAGCATAAACCTTTGATATTTCTACTAGTAAAACATAACTCTAGAGGAAAATTATACAAGTTTTCATAGTACAATTTAACCTTAACTTTTGTGCTGGTTTTTAAAGGAGAGAAGACCATGGCCCAGACCCCTTTCCCTGTACCTCTAAGAGAGTAAATATCAACGTGAGTGACTGACACTGGGCTCACCTAAACACATGGATTGACTAAATTACTTGAGGCTGAGTTTTATAACCTTCCAGTCTCTTAATTTAGAACAATAATTCCTAACAGAAGCTCTCAGCAAAATTACAAAAGGGAAAAATTTTTCCAATGAATTTTTTTCACCATTCTTTTTTTTGAGTTTTCTTTTTCTATGCTCTTTAATTTACCATTATCCATACTCAAAAATGATACCTGGCTGTCTAAAATTTCTATACTATTTACTAAGAATTGGACTAGACTTTATGATCATCTCAATTACTATAATTTTTACTTTATTTCTGTCATTTTGAAGAAAAAACATGATAACATCTGACTGACCTTACTAAACACTTCATGATCAAACATTTCCTTGTAAACTAAAACAAGTTTTGAATTTGTGTAATATGTAAGTTGTTTTTAGCAGGGCTATTGTGCTGTATTCTCTTGTAACTATGTCCAACATTAACCCTCATAAGACAAAACTATTGCAACCAGTCTTGGAAGCTATTACCCACATACTATTCTCAGTTCTCCTATTAACCAATTGTGTTTCCTTTCTCTGGAAGTTGTCTAGTTTCATTATATCTTCTTAGAGAAATTGATCAGAGCTATTATATATAAGCACGTCTGGTCATTTTGTTGTAAACATGTTTGCCACAAGCATGTTTGCCACAATTATTTTCACTGCAAATATTTTCAACGCATAACTAATTGACCATAAGGCAATTTCCCTGTAAAAAATAAAAGGACAAAAAATAAAAGAGTGACGTTAAAAAGAATATAATAAAACGTGAGAAAATAACTAATAAAAATTAAAAAGGCTTAAAAAATAAAAACAGTATATTGATTTTGTTCCTAGTATTATACAATTTTTTTTTTTTTGCTTGTTGATTTGTCTCCTTGTCGGCATCACATTTTTTGTCTTTGTGCTAAAATTTCTTCTTTTGAAAAGAGAGGTATCAGTTTCCAACTAAAGAATGGGTAGTTAATGCTCTTGAAGACTGTTGTCAGTTGATAGCTGCCTCTTTTATATTTGCCATAGCCTGTTAAACCTTTGGTTGGAGAGATGACTGTGTTCACTAAAGGATTTGCAAAACTGATACATTATCAGTTTCTAGTATTATGTGCAATCTGGCTATGATTTATATAATATGAAAATGGGAATACTGCAAGATCTTTGTCAATGGAGAAATGGAAACAAACTGTTAACCAGTTACTTTATCCATTATGACAAAATTGCCTTGTGCCAATTAGTTGTGCAGAGAAAATGTTTGTGGCAAAAACGCTTATGTAAGGTCCCTGGATCCTCAGTCCATATATCAGTCACATGTGCTCATTTGCTTTAACCTATACTTTTACACAGATACTTGTGTGCATACTTTGAAAAACTGAAACCCATATATGTTCCCATCCCAGAACAATTAAGCCAGTATTTCTGTGTGAGGTTACGAAGGCATCTGTATTTTTATAAATTCCTTAATTCAAGAAATTCTAAATTGATAATATAGTTCAAGGAATATTTTCATAGATGGAGAATTTACAACTTCATCACATTTAAAGTGGCATCATACCACCTAATAATAATGGAACTTACTGTTTTCCTGGCCTAGTAATATATAGTAATCAGATACTTCAGTTAGTTAAATTCAGCATCTCTATGTATAGTTAAAGTAAGTATGAAATGTGCTGAATTTCTGTCGAGATAGTTTTTATTGATCTGCAAACACACCAACAAATCTTATGATTTGTGTTTTTCATTTGAGTTAAGGTATGGTAATAATTTATATTTGTGAAAATATAATATTGTTCAAATAGCAGTTAAAATTTGTTTCTCATAAACTACTTTTTAAGTGCAAAATTAGAAATAAGTTTAGTTTTTGATTCTATAACTCTAATTTATGGACTGTAATCTAAGGAATAGACCAAAATGCAGAAAAATGTCCAGTGCACTACTGTTTGTTTATATGACAAAATATATATTGGGAAATTGCTATTAAAACACTAAATTATATAAGTGTAAGGAATAACCAGTATTATGGTGTCAGCACCATAACCATTAATAATCATGTATTTGAATATTTGGTTATATTAAAAGATCAAGGATATAAACAGAATATTAAGATTTCCTTTCACTCCTCAAGGTAGGGAACATGAGTGTGTCCTCCACCATGAAGAGTTTTAGGAATCAAGAAGTGGTATGAGGCTCTTAGGTAAGATACCAAGTCAAACTTTACCTATCTCACAATTGTGTCTGTGATTGACCTTGATTTACAGTCTCAAAGGTAACAAGCTTTGTCATAATTAAGATTGGGAGCTTGGACAGGTCATGTTTTTGGTTTGAGTCTGGTCAAAGATGGCTGGTTCTGAGTTCTTGCAATGTTGTCAGGCAACTGTTGAAGTAGTAAGCTTAGTGAGTTTGGAGTGTTGGAGAATGGAGTAAACACAAACTCACCAACATTGCTGAGATGTAATAGTTTCTGGGTAAATTCCCAGTTCTGGGATATTTTTGTTTCCCCTTGGAAAACATCTCCAAGGAATCTTGGAAGGCAATTTTATAGTAAGTTTCTTGAATATGGCTATTTTCCAAACATGGCAAAAACAAGGGATATTGTGTTTTTTACTTATTTGATTTTGCTTTATCTCAATTTGTTTAACATATAAATTATCTTGTGCTTTATAAATGTGAAGATTGGCCAGATATCAATGAGTATATACATGTATATACTTTAAAATAAATGCCTGTGAGGTTTTTTTCCTCTTAAAAAGCATGATGGTACTAGGTGAGACTGTCTCCTATGGACATTCATGGTTACTTATTTACAAGAGCTGTCAGCACAGTTGGCATTTTTTAAAAGCAGAATAAGATGGTTTTTTATCTCAGAAGACATTTGATTTAAATGACAGATAAAGCAATCCAGACAAAATAGTATTAATGAAGAAGACTACTCAGTCTTAATAGTGCCATAAGGGTTATGAGCAAGACAATATTGATGTTGATTTCCTCACAACCTTTTTACCCTTTCATGGTTTTTAAATTACTTTTCAATTTTAGTGGGTGCCCTTCATGATGAATCTCAAGTAAAATTTTAAATAACAAATGAGTTTTTCGATAGTATTTCCATCGTTAGTTTTATAAAAATAAGAGAAAGACATGCATTTTTCTGAAATAAAGTTAACTCCCATTGGTCTTTTAAAATTATGTTCTAGGGATTTAAGTGCTAGGTTAAATGGGCTCAAAAGATTTGGAAAAAAAAATCTAGAAAGCCTGGAGACTTGTAAAGAAATACTTGATTCTTCACAATTATGCCTAGGATTGAACTTGGACCTCTGATTCTGAATGACCTCCAAATATAGATTTTCTACCATTTGCCAAAATAAAGAATACTGTGCTAATAGCTAGTAAAGTGAGTTTGGGTTCATTATTGATTAACTCTATCGTTCATGCACTGCCTTGAAAATATTTAGTTACATGATTCATTCACTTTGCACTTAATCAGTCTATGAATTATGTGACTAACTATGATAGGCCAACCATGTAAATGATAAATTTAGTGAATAGAGTTTTCTGATGCATTTTATCTTTCCAAGTACATTATCAAAAATGAAACGTTGCCTTTAATCCTAAGGAAATACAGAGTAACTCTTGGCAGGCTATTGCTACAGCATATTTTTATTCGTAAAGAAACAGGGCAATGTTTACTTTTTGGAAAGGGATATGCTTTCCTCTATCTATGAAGCCAATTTGTTATCACATCTATAATGGAAAGGAAATGCTATGTATTACTATAAGTTTATGTTACTGGTAGCCATTACGATAATTGGGGGTCTCGAAATGGTGGAAAATATCAGAGTGTAGAAGAATGGCAGAAAAGGACACACGTGGAAACACAGCTCAATGCCCCAATGTTTTCTGGTTCATGCATCTAAGAATAAGGATGCATTTCACATATTTATTTATACTTCCTATTGTATAAGAGCATAGCCAGTTCAGGTCTTCGTCAAAATGAAAGAAAACAAAACAACAATAATGAAAAAACCCAAGAGGCCAAAGAGAGGTAATCGATTTTTACCAATTTAATTAAACAACCAGACAAATTAGTGAAAATTTTCACTAAATTAATTAAAATTTTCAATTAATAAAATTTTACTAATTTCAATTAGGTGATTGTCTGAACTGACTGGTAGTTTAAATGAACAGATGAGTCAGTATAATGATAGCTTCATAGAGAAGTAATATGATAATTAAGAGATACATGGTAGAACTCTGTATAAAGAATGTAAAAATGATAATTTTTAGGTGCTATTTTACTCCATCATCATATCAGAAGACTACTATATTTATTATGTCTTCCAATATCCTTCATAATAATTACTACACATTTGACATTGAGAATTGATACATCCTATATTCCATTGTGATTATTATGTACTTTATATTGTACATAAGCCTCTCTTGCTCTACTTTGTGTGAATGAAGTAGCCCCTAATTTACATCATTCTTGGCATACCTATCCAAATCCATCCTGCATGAGGCAGACAGAGTAATCTTTTTATAAACATAAACTGGAACATGTTACTCTCCTTATCAGAATGTTCAATGTCTCATTATTCTAAATATCCAGTCCAAAGTCTCAAAGTGGCCCATGAAGCTGTGTGTATGTTCAGAAGGCTGACTGTGGCCTGCTTCCGTAGTACCACTTACCTCTGTTCTCAAAGTGTTTCCCTTACAAGACTTTCAATTCTACAAATGTGCCAGTCTTCTCACATAAGGGAATTAAGACATTTGACTCTCTCCTACTTCTGTCAACTCATCTACTTAATTTTTCCCATCTCTGAGTTCTTCAATGTTATGAATTTGAGAAAAGCCTTTCTTGCCCACCTTAACTGGGACAAATCTTGCTCTATGCTTGCATATTAACCTATATTTCTCTTTTGGCAAGAGTTATCACATTTTTAATGACTTGTTCAATCTTTCTAGCTTGCTTTTTAAGATCCACCCTGGCAGGGCCATATGTATTCCCTTTATTCAATCTGTAGCATCTATGACTCTATAGGAGTAGATATGCAACATATAGTTACAGATTGAATCTCTCAGGGAAATTAAATACTGATCAAAAAAGAAAAGCAAGTATAAAGCTTAATTTATTTTGTCATAAAAATACTTTGTATTTAATATTTGTATTTACAACAGAGCTCTTTGATTTTAAGCTGTTTTATTCACCCTTTGAGAAATATAGTTTCATACTTCAAGAAGCAGTGACAGTTTTTCTTTAGTGCTATGCAAATGAAACCAGTTCATTCATTTGCAAGTGAACTCATTCATTCATTCATTCATTTAGCTAATATTTATTGATCACTAAATGCTGGAAAGTGGAGGCCGAGTCATACATTATTGAATATTAAGTCTTGCTTTTGAATAAGTCTTGCTTTTTCAATAACTTGCTGTAGAGTGGAAGCAATGAACCAGTAGTGAATAATTACTAGATGTATGATTTTATAATTTCTCTAATAAAAACAAGTGTAGGAGCTATGGGAACTCTTTAGCTTTCCATTAGTTGTTTTAGCATTATGTAGACACAGCCTCACAGCCCATTTTTTGATTATATTTTATTGATAGGATGAATAAACAGTCATAAAATTGAAGAAAGATATCCTGAGATAAATAACACAGTAAACTGGATTTACTTGCCTCATACCAACCTCATCAAACTCACATCTTGCTTAACAACTGTCCACATCATTTGATTTTCTTTCCTCCCCCTGAATATTAGGAATATTATTTCTTACTTTATTATCTACCCAATCTCGAGATTTTTTCTGACACTAGCATATCATCAGGAAACTGCATATTGTATCATGGTTTTGTCAAACAATACACAGCCTCTTAACTATTTATTTTCCTAAAAATTAAAAAAAATACTGACATAAATCTAATACATTAACATTATTTTAAGTGGAAATTTCAGATAATTTATACATGGTATCACCTCAAGGAAATGTATTTCTCAAGATAGTCCGTAATCATTGGTTTATTTATGGACAGAATGTTTTCCAGATGAGTTTTTATGATCTTAACACAAACTAACATATTTCTTGTCTTTTTGCCTACCACTAAACATTGAGTTGACATCTTCATTGAGTTGTTCACAATAATACCTGGATGATCTCTTTGGGAATTACAGCTAATTTAGAACCCATTAGTATGTACACATGATTTACATGTTCAGTTAAATGTGCAATATCTTGCATGAGTCTACAGTTAATCATCTGCCATCCAGTATCAATTACCCAGCTTTGTTTGCTCTTGCCAGGGTTATGCAAAAGTCTGCCTTCACCCAGGTAACTGTATGTCAACAACAGATTGTGAATGCTGTTACTCCATCATTTACTTCTTTTATATATCATATTACTCTGTGTGTGTGTGAGTGTGTTTGCGAAAATGAGAGTACTAGGGCTGTGTTCTGTTAGGGATCTTTAGATGTACACCCATAAGTTTCCTGTAAGTTACTGATGGGATGGTAATTCTTTTAAGTTGTGTTTTTATTTGACTACTATGTAGGCAAAATCTTCAAACTACCTGAATAAGGATGAAATATGGTATCTAGCTATTCATATAAATGTATATTTAGCAGGATATAGAGTGAATCTTAAATTTTATTTAATTTGCATTGCCTAAATAAAAAACCATTATTTATTTTCTGAGATTTTTATGTTGAATTCATTAATATTGTTTATTCAATAGCTTCTTATTCTTTCTTTCATAAATTTATTCATGAAACAAATATTTACTGTATACCTAGTATATTTCAGCCACTATGTCAAATGCTGGCAATAGTGGCGAACAAGAAAAATGTGGACACTGCTTTACCTTTTATTGTAAAAAACACTAGAATTCAGAGTTTTAAATTAGATTAAATTAGATATATATGAAGCAATACTCTCTTTTCATACTCAAACACCTTATACCTCCTTTATTTTTGCTCTCCTCCCTTTTTATAATTGAATGCTATATGTACAAATTAAAGTCGTCTTTCAATAGAGTAATCAGCAAAAGCTTCCTAGAAGAGATCATATTTAAGATAAAAATGGGAAGATGAGAAGACAGCTAAGTAAAGAGTGAGCATATCCATTATCCTCAAAGCAGAAATAGCATGTGCATTGTTCTGAATGGGGAATTTTTCATGTTCGAAGAACTGAAAGGAGAGCGATGTACCTAGATATCAACAGTGGCAAATATTTGGGATGAGACTGGAAAGGAAGGTTGCAATCAGCTTACATAGCACTTTCAAAACCATTTAAAAATATTTTTCCAGAAAGTTCTCATGAAATATAAAAGTTCTCTGATTAGACATTGAATTAATAGTAATAACTAATATTTAAGATCCATGGTTTGTGGATGCTGAAGCTTGTACTAATTGTGGAGCCTACTTTAAGACAAAGAACATAAAATTAGAAATCAAAGTAGTTATTTAGAATAAGAAACAAAATAAGAAATGTTAAAAAATTTTAAATTATACATAATTCAATGAAAAAAATTAAAAATTAATTGTCTGGTACACATTAATATATTTTTTAAATCTGGCTACTCAGTCATTTAGCAATAATTTAAAACTATTTTCTCTACAGAGAATAGAAATATATCAGTCTTTCTACTTCATGGTTGATCGAAATGTGTATTTTATTCTTTGGAGTTTAGATAATTGTTTTCAGGTTCATAATTTTTTATAGATAATATGAGATAAATTTTAGAATTACCGTCAATGAGAGGAGAGACTGTAAGACTTCAGGGCATTTTTAACTTTCCATGCTTAATGGCTAACTTAAATGTCCCTACATCCTTCCAGTACTTCTTTCCATAGGACTCACTCATATGTCTCCTATCTCAATACTACCATTTACCCTGTCGCACAGTATGTAACTGACACCCAGGAGATATAAATATTCCTGAAATTTTCTCTATATGCTTGTAGAACTAGTGATAACTTGACTGTGAACCCAACAAATACATCTCATAAATCAAAACTGATGTCTCCCTAACACAATTTCTTCTTAGCTAGATCCCCCAAAATATCTGCGACAACCTTAAAACCACCTTACATGAGAAATATGATGGAGGGGAAATTGGAGTGGTCATATTATATTACAATTAAAATGTCTTACTTTGCAAACTTACAAAAGCATATGACTATGTGAACACACTGCTAGGCATCCTTTCCAGGGTGTTGGAAGAAGCTCAATCAAGTGAAGGACACTGAAGCTTAAAATGAATCTGCTAGCACTTTGTGCTACAGGTCGTGTTAGTGTTTATCTTATTTGACCCAAGAATATTAGCAGGGACACCCTTGTGTGAACTAGCTGGAAATCACCAAGCACAAAGCAAAACTGATTGTAGAAGAGTCAAAAGTTTGGTGCATGAAAGACTATAAGACTAAGGAGGCTTGGGTTGGGGCTCTGTGGTGGGAGACACAAAATGTCCAAGAAACAGCATAGACTCTTGCTTTTAAAAAAAAAAGAGAGTGAAAGAATCAGGGAATGTTGAAGACAGTCACCACTGAGACATTTCTTATGATGAGAAGACAAGGGCTCTTAGGTATCAGATTTTGTCTCCTGTCCTTCACCTTAGTATTCCAAGTTTTCATAGATTTTGAATTATTCTTCCCGTCTGCAGTGTCTGCAGCCATTTATAAAAGTCCTAGAGTGTAACTAACTGTGCTTGAGAGATTGAAGAAAGATTTCATAAATGTTTGATGAAAATGGAGTAAGGGACAGGGAAGAGTATCTTGGACAGGGAAAAAACATGGACAACAGCAAGGACAATGTGAAAAGCCACCACAAGTCCAGGGATCAGTGATTCCAGTGCCTGGCAGAAAAGGTTGGTAGGGACATGGACAGAGACGAAGCTGGAGAAGATGGTTGAGACTAAGCAATTTAGACATGTAGAGTATTGCAAGCTAGAGAGTACTGGAGAATCTTTGGTGGTAGAGAGATGAGGATGTTTATTTCACTACATATAAGAACGGAGTTGAATTGAACAATATGAAAAATGTATTATGCCTTCCATGAGGTTTTATGACTAAAGCCTCACAGCATTAATCTGCTGTTTTTTAACAGCACTTAGGTGGCCTAAATGAGCTAACGCATCTCTGTAACAGATCTGACTCAGGGAAAACAAAACCAGTCAGCAAACATTAGTGATCAGATATTAGATTTTATAGCCGAGGCTAATTATTTTTACCTAAAACTATTCCAAATGTATAAACACAGACTAAGTTACTAGAATAGTTAAGGAAACAGACTCTTAAATTTTATAGTGACTTCCCCTTTCCTGGAAATCATAGGATGTCTTATACATTCTAATGGTATTAACATCTAAGTAATATGGGGGAAAAAAAGAGGTAATATGTATAGTCAGCTAACTCTGGACATCTTAAACTACTAAAATAACATTTTTTTAACTAGAGAGAAAAATCAAATCAAATGTAAAGTCAATTTATTTCTTAGATTTTTTGTTTGTTTGTTTTGCACATTTTCCTTTGGGATTTCCTTTTACAAGCCCAAACTCCCCTCTGGGGTGGGTACACAGTGCTCACCCAGCAAGCTGCCCACGCACGAGACTCGAACTATTAAAACAGAGCACAGAACATTTGCATTTTGACCTTTTATTTTTCTATATAATATTTGTAACCATTTTTTCTAAGTTCTAAGTTAGTGAGTTCCTAGTAAAAATGGACAAAATTAAAATACAAAGAATTATTTTTTTCCATCTTAATAGAATGGACTAAAACTATCCAACTTTTTATTCAGACATATCCAAATATACTTTCTTGCTCTTTACTACAGGAGTCAATGAAATGAGGATATATTATTACCCCCAGGAGAGTTAGAGAGAAAACCAGAAATTTTGTATTTGGCAATACACTTTGGGTTATGTCTAATGCGTTTATATAGGGAGAAGAGTGTACATATAAATGTCATGGACTGAAAAAAAATTCAGGTCTTTTCACAGACAATAAATTGCGCTCAATTTAACAAGCTGTATTAGGGTCAAGTCAACACATTCTAAGTAGAGCTAAAACTCCAACAGTGAATCTTATTATACCTAATTGTTACAGATACAACTTCTGAGTAAATTTTAAGTAATCTTACATTGGGATGATCCCTTTTTTTTGTCTCGTATTTCTGATTTCTAAGTAGTCACATTGATCCTAAATGATGTCACTGTCACCTAGCAGTTTACTTATTTTCTGAATTTTGTACTGAAAGCTAGTTAGACAAGCCACATTTCAAGGATGTTAAAACTATCATGAGATTACATATAGGCAAAATGCTTGACAGAGAAGATGCATTTTATTGTTTCTGGCACTTTGTATAAACCATCATAAAATTCTATTTCAAACACATCTATAAACAGGGCCACATTTCTCCATAACAAAATGTTGAACACGTTACACAGATTTTACCATACTTAAAACCTTTAAATATTAGCACCTTGTTGAAAGTCTTTTCTTCAAATTTCAAGAAACTTTTCTCTCTTCTTTTTCTGTTAACTTGACTATTCTTCACAGTTTCCTTTGCTGGTGCTTTTTGCTTTGCTTGCTGTTTATAAGTCAGTTGAACCAGGAAACATCTGTGAAAGTGAACTTCACTTTCTCCTACATAGGATGCACTGCCTAAGCCCGCACAATGTACAAGCACGCAGAAGCTTTGTTTCTGAGTTATAAACTTTGTTCTCATTTGAGAACCATGGAAAAGGTATCAATTTCTTTGAGTTTATCTTACTTATAGTTTGCTCAGCTTCCTTGATGTATATATTAATGTTTTTGTCATATTTGGGAAATTTGGGGCCATGATTTCTACAGATATTCTTTCTGCCCCTTTCTCTATCTGGCCTGGGACTCCCACTGTGCGTATGTTTGTACTCCCATGATGGCCCTATACCTCTGTTTATTTAGTTTTACTTTTTGTTGTTGTTGTTGTTGTTCCTCAGACTAGAATATCTCGGTTGACATATTTTCAAGTTCAATGATGCTTTTTTTTTAATTTTTTTTCTCTGATTCTTTTATTTCTCAGCTCAAAATGCTGTTAAGCCTCTCTAGTGAATTTTTTACTTTAATTATACTTTTTCAATTCTAGAATTTCTATTTTGTCCTTCATTATAATTTTTATGTCTTTATTAATATTTTCCATTTTGGGAGACATTGTTCTCATACTTTCCTTTAATTCTTTGGATATAATCTTTTGCTAAATTCTTTGACTGTATTTTTAATAGCTAAAGTCTTTGTCCAGTAAATCTAACATCTGGTCTTTTCTGAGGACAATTTTTATTCTATTTTTCCTGAATATGAGCTATATTTTGCTCTTCTTTTGTATATGTCATCATTATTTGTTGAAAACTGAACATTTTAAATAATATAATTGGGCAATAATGAAAGCAAGATTCTCCCTGCTCCCAGGATTTGTTTTTATTGCTGTTTGTTCTTCCTTTGTTGCTATTTATTTATTTAGTAAATTTTGTGGACTAATTATCTAAAGTCTGTATTCTTTGGCATCTGCGCCTGCCAAAGTCACTGCTTAATAGCTTAGTGGTCAGCTGATGATTGGACAGACACTTTATTAAATATCTTAAACCAATAAACCTCCCACCTTTGGCATAAATGCATGTCGAAATGTGACTTCCACACTTTGACGATTTACAGCTTTGCCTCAGCCTTCACTTCCAGCTTATGCAGAGTCTTAGTGTTAGCCGGAAGGAAGGAAGGAAGGAAGAAGGAAGGAAGGAAGGAAGGAAGGGAAGGAAGGAAAGGAAGGGAAGGAAGGAAGGAAGGAAATAAAAATAAGGCCCTTTTAGGTCTTTCCTGTGCAAGCATATATCCGCACACAAGCATATGTTCTTTTAAATACCTAGAAAATGTCAGAACTTTCCAGAGCCTGCTATGGTCATTTTATCCCTGATTTTCCTTTCTATCTTCTCCTGCATCTCTTTCTTTTCTCAAACTAGCATTACAGCATTAGACAGCAGAAGTACGACATGATTGTCACTTTTTTTTTTTTTTTGACCCACACTTCGAAGATGGAAATTTCCTCACTGAGTAACCTGAGTCAAGTTAAATAATGACAAGCTTTGTGAAGACGACCTGTAGGAGCTTTCAGATCAAAGAGTGGCAATTTTCTGGGAATGGTGTTTTTGGAGGCTGAGCTCCAAACCCGTTCTTCCTCCTCCAGTGGCTGCTAGACTGTTAAAGTGTGAATGGCTAGTACTTTTTCATAACTACTGTTGTTCCAAGACTGCTGGTTTTCATAGCTGCTGTGGAGCTACAGAGAGGAGTAAGCAAAAAGAGGGTTTTAAAGTATGACAGAGCTTTCTATTCTTACTGAGAGTCAACTGTTTTTCTTGAATAAACGCTCATCAGATTGTTGCAAGCCTTTTGTTAACTTCCAGAGTTCTGAATAAGTGGATTTTTGGAGGTTCTTACTCTGTCATTCTGGAAGTGATTCTTTCTTATGTTTGTAGAGTTCTTTATATACTCTGGACACAAGATCTTTATCAGGCTTATGATTTGCAAGTATTTTCTTTTTGTCTGTGGTTTGACTTTTCATCTCTTAGCAGTGTCTTTCAAAAAGTAGAGGTTATTAATTTTGATGAAGTCTAATATAATAAATGTTATTTTACTTAATAAATTATGCTTTTGTTGTCCTATGTAAGAATTATTTGCCTAATCAAAGTAACCACATTTTCTCCTATTTTCTTCTAGAGTATTTATAATTTTAATTTTTATATTTGGGGCTATGAACCATTCTGAATTAATTTTTTCATATAATGTGAAGTATAAATTGAGGTTCATTTTTAAATATGGGTATACATTTTTTATAACATCAGTTATTGACAAGACTAGCTATTCTTTCTGATATGCATCTGTATCTTGATCAGAAATCAGTTCTTCATAAATACGTGCATTTATTTTAATATCTTAACAATATCAAGTCTCTGGTCCATTATTATAGTATATTTCTTCATTTATTTCAGTCTTTGATTTTCCTTAGCAATTCTTTTTAGTTTCCAGTATTTCTGTCTAATGTAACTTCTGATCATTCATTGCTGGAATCTAAAAATGAAGTCTGTTTTACAATGATATTATATCTTTCAACTTTGCTTAATTCACTTATTAGTTCTAGTCCCCCTTTTTTTTTATAGGTACTTTAGAAGTTTCACATCATCTTGACTGTGAACAAAGATTGCTTTATATCTTTTTATCAATTAAGATACTTTAAAAAATTTTTTTCCTTATTGCACTGTCTATAATCTCTAGCACAATGTTGTAGTGTTTTCGTGGGTGTTTCTCATCAGTTTGCAGAATTTTTCTTCAATTTCTGTTTATGAGAGCGTTTTTTTTTTCTGGATTACTTTTAAGATTTTGTAAAATACTGTTTTCCACATTTCTTAAGAGCATACAATTTTTTTATATTGTTAATATCATAAATTGTTTTGATCGACTATGATTATAGGATACTTAATTGCTCTTTCATATCTTCTAATATTTTTAGTAATACTTGTTTACAGTGTAAGCAGGGTACATTTTAAATGCGAATACCTAAAATATATCCAGAATTTAATAATTACAGACAATAGAACTATACTTAAACTCCTCTGAGGTAGTATGTACAGATACGAATTAGAGAAAAATTTATATTTTTTCTATATTTGCATGAGACATTATATTTTCCTTTCATGTATATTTGTTAAAATGCAACAGCATAATCATTAATATCAGCTTACATAAAGTATTCTTAAGGCAACAAAGTAAATGGTGTTTAACTTTTTTTCTAAATTAAATATATTATTCAGAGCTGATAAAAATTTAAAAGTGGCAACATTTTAGTTAATTTTTTAAGTTTCTAAAATTTGCATTTGTCCTTATACATTGCCTACTCCTATTCCTAAGGAATATATAAGTAAAATAGTTTTCATTTTGATGTTATTGATGAACCTAGTTGACAGGAAGATGCATTTAAAAAAATGTCAGGAAAATGGCTCATTTGTTAATAGGTTAATAAAAGAAAAGCCACTAGGAAATAAACTCTTAGATTTTCATGTATGGTTTTTCCTGCTAAGTAGCAGCAGTTACCAGATACACTAGGTGAGGCAGCACAAACTGATAAATGTTTAATTTATTACACCTACTTATTTACAACCTCTTTAGCAAATGGCACAACTGGTAATGCCCTCAAAAGTTTTGAACTCATCGTTTCAGTGTTTCTTTTATTTACTAACCAAATCTATTATCCCTTTAAAAGTTATCCTCCACTTTTTGCACAAAACTCAGCTAAACTGCTCCACAGAACTTCATTTACAGTGGAGGTAGTAAAAAAAAATATCACTCTGGCCTTGGCTATTACTACTTACTTAGTTTGCAGGTAACATTTTCATTACAGTATGTGTTATTAACATGAAAAGAGGCCCCAATACCTGTTGCCGTTAGGAGAGATGTCTGCCTACCTTGTCCAGTCTCAATCAAGTCTCTGAATATACCTGACTGAATTCCAAGTGTGTTCTTGAACTACTTCACTCTTTGATTGTAAAAATATAAGTGTTGACCATAATATATTTCTTTTTCATAAGTCGTCTCTTCCTCCTGATACCTCTTTTCAATAGCCTGTATGAAAATGTTCTATTTCTATTAATTGGACAAATTATTGCTCCTCTATATCATATTTTTATAACTGCAAAAAACAATTTCCCTTATAAATATCTTTATAAATTTCTTCTCGTAGAAATAAGTTCATCTTTCCATTTTTCTATATCCTCACCAGCTGATCATAACTGTTGATAAAACATGTTTTACAATGTAACTTATTCTTTTTAATTTCATCCCTGAGAAATAGTTTGAATCTCAGTTAACTTTTGAAGTAACAGCTGTACTGTTTCTTTTATCTGGCAAAAGTAACACGATTGTCAGTTTTAGGTAAAATGCAGTTGAAAAATGTCTGTTTAGTAGAGGGTATACCAAAACAGAATCCCATTTTCCAAAAAACTAACAAAATTCCAATGTACATGTTTTTATTTTTTGAGAAATAAATTAAAATTGTCTTTTTATATGAATTTATCACGAATTTTTTCAAATCTTATTAATTTGTCGATTCTTCCATTGAAAAATGCATCCATAAATGAAGAGGAAAATTTAGTTAAAATTGGTTTTCTTTGGATATATTTTTTGAATAAAAAAGACAGATCTTAGGATCTGTAATGAGAGTATTGCTGGAAGACTCCTCTGTCACAATGAAAACACATGCATTAACTTACATGTGCATAACATGGTATAAAATATATTTTCATTGGGCTTTGGACATAACACAAGGACGGTGGGACAAAAATTAGCTCTGATCTTCACTGGACCATTCAGCATCAACTGGTATCACCAGCTGTGAATTACACGTGGTACAAAGTGCCTGAAGGAGCAGAGGCAGGGATGCTCATGTCCTGAACATGTAGCCCTGCTGGTATCAAAATAGCTCACTGGAGGGTATTTCAAGTCCCAAAGACTATTTGACCATGTTTCCAGAGCTTTCTGATATAAAAGACTTTAAGAAATAAAAGATAATATACTAAGGCTTTCATCCCTATCCCCTCAGACTCCATTATAATCACCTTCTGAGGAAGCATACCTCATTACAAAACCAAATTGCTTGCCTCCCAAGAGCTACTTTTTAGTCTGGGTGGATTTTACTTATCCTCCAAACAACCAAAAATAATCAAGATGATTGTCTCAGTTTGACAATGTCTGATGGCTTTTGCATAATAAAGTCAGAAAGGTTTTCTTCTGTTTGTTTTTTTTTTTTTTAAGAAAATTCTTCCTGATAAATGAGGACTATGTATAATTGACGCATATTGAAAACCATTATTAATTCATGTCATATGAATACTTATAAACAGTCATATTAAAAAAGCAGAGTTTTAGTTTATCTGAATTTAGAGATCTTAATCACATCATTTAGAAATTAGCCATAAGTGTCTACTCTTATATTATTTAATCTACATTTTGTCCTTGAAATATTTTCCCTTGGTATATGTTTATCTAAAATGCAATCACATAATCACTAATATAAGCTTATGTAAAAGTCTTTTTAAGTAAAGTAGATAGTATTTACAATTTTTTTTCCCAAATTTAACGTATTAATAAGTGCCAGGGAGAATCTCAAACAACTTTCAGGGAGAGAGCCAAGCAGAAAGGGTGACCATAAATTTAATGTAGCCTATAGTTTGAAATTACATGGGTCAAATCAGACTCTACTTTTTTTATATTCCTGTCTGGCATTGCCTTGTTCAGGCTTCAGAGTTGCCCTCATTTTGTTTTGGAACCATAGTCTGAACTAATAAGAACCACGCCATTAAAAGAACTTAAAGATTAAGTGCTGTAGTTCTCAATTCAGACATGCTGGAAATATCTGGAGAAGCAGTGTGGGAGATATATTTGCATGATGACATTAGGAGTCTCCTAAGATGGAATTTACCATAAAAGGAGAGAGAGAGAGAGAGACAGAGACAGAGGCAGAGGCAGAGAGACAGAGGAGACCTATTGCTGGCAGAAGCTAATCTCTACATTGGAAGGTGTTCAACAGCATTCCATGCCTCTATCCAATAGTTATTAATACCACTCCCTGTCCCCATTCCCTAGTTATGACAACCCCAAAATGTCTCCAGACATTGCTAAATGCACCCTGGGAAACTCATCCCTGGTTGAGAACCAGGGATATAACGGAAGGAAGATTTTGAACATAACATTGCGGTGTGTTATTCAGACGTTCGTTTGAATTGGCCTGCTCTGTACCTACACCAGTCTGACCAGGATCAGGAGTGCAAAGTGTACATAGACAGACATGGGATTATATAGAACCTATCAGGAGCCTTGCTGGGCCTCATATCTACAGCTGGATGAAGGAGGAGGATATCAGAACTATTTTCAAAGGCAGAACATGTGAACCAGCTCCTGGGAACTTTCTGAAAACAAAAAAAAATACACAAATACATGAGAGGTAGCTCTCTTTTTATTCTAGTCTCATGAAATACTTTTATAGAATTTAAATGTATTACTAATCGTGACTATTTTAATGTAACTTCCAGGCTGGTATCAACCAAGGAAATGGAGATTAATTTTAAACACCACAAAATTAGCTCTTTCACTTGCAATCTTTGCATCTAATAGTCTACCATTATAAATTTGATAGATTTGAGAGTATATGAGAACTTTTGCTACTTTTCAACACTAGTTAAATTCTGAGAGGACTAAATGCTAACATTGACCTTATCGTACCTTGTACCACACTGGGGTCAGAGTGTCATCTCCTGACCAGCGGTAATAGCATCACCTGGGAACTTGTTAGAAATACAGATTCTTGGATCCCACTCAGACTTACTGAGTCATTCTTCTATTCATAGTTTTCTAAGAGTATTTTTCATGAGCAGATTTTGAATTTTATCAAATTGCTTTTCTGCCTCTTAGGAGATTTTTAGATTTTTAAGATTTTTAGTTTTAAGATTTTCTTCTTAATCAGTTAATGTAACTTATTTAAAATACGTTTCTTCATGTTAAACCAATCTTGTGTATCTGGAATTAAATCAACTAAGAAAAGATATATTATCCTTTTTGTATATATAGTTGAGTTCATTTGGTTAATATTTAGTATTTGACTAAGCATCTATATTCATGAATGAAATTAGATTGTAGGGTTTTTTTTTTTTTCCCCCTCATACTGTCCTCATTTGGTTATGATATCAGGTTTGTACTAGCCTCATAAAACTAGTGGGGAATATTACCTTTCTCCTCTCATAAAATGTTCTTTAACATTCTAATTCTGATCCTTTAAATGTGTGAAAGTACAGAATTCATCTCTAAAGCTCTATTGGTCTGACATTTTCTCTATTGAAAACATTTTAAATACCAGTTGAAATATTTCATGGTTATAAGACCTTTAGGATTTATTTTTTTGAATTGTTTTTGTGAATTTATGTTTTTCTAGGAATTTCATTTTTCATCTAAGTTTTTCATTATATTCAAAGTTATTCAAAAAAAGATCTTTCATCATTTTAATTCCTTGTTACTCAATGTATGGTCCACAGATAGGCAACATTAGCATCACCTGGGAGCTTTTTAGAAATGTTCAACTTTGGGTCCCCCCCTCACCCCAGGACCTACTTAATGAGGTTACTATGTGGGCTGAATTCTGTTCCCCCAAATTAGTATATCGAAGTGCTAACCCTCACTACCTTAGAATATAACAGTAATTAGAGATAAGGCTTTTGAAGAGGTAATTAAGGTTAAACGATGTCATACAGGTGAGCTCTAATTAAATATAATTAGTGTCCTTAGAAGAAGAGGAAGAGACATCAGGGATACATAAGCACAAAGGAGAGGCCACATGAGGACACTGAGTGAAGGAGGCCATCTAAGGCAAAGGAGAGGGGCCTCAGGAGAAACCAAGACTGCCAGCACCTTGATCTTGGACTTCTAACACCCAAAACTATGAGAAAAAGAATTTCTGTTGTTTAAACCACCCAGTCTTTGGTATTTTGTTATGGCAGCCCTAGTTTATTAATACAGTCCTCAAATTATAAGTGCATTAATGTTTGGGAAGCATTTTTAACCTCTCCCACACCTACACTAGTATCTTCCTTTTCATTATTAATAGTTTGCTTGTGTCTTGGCTCTTTATTATACTAATCAGTGTTTCTGGAAATTAATTCATCTTATTGGACTTTTAAAAAAACTAAATTTTGGCTCTTTTGATCCTCTATTATATCTTTGTTTATTATTTTATTATTCTATTATCTTTTTATTTCGTTTTACTTTGCTTGAACGTATTTTATTGTTCTCAGGTAGAATCTCAGGTTAATGTAGCTGATACTATACAAAGGGGGCATAATAGTAGTTTTAAATTAAACAGACATATTAATAATACATAGTTATTAGTTTAATTATGAGGTGTAATGCTTCTTTACCAAACTGTCGTAGCTATACAAAGAGAAGCCCGTAGTTCGTTCGAACACTAATAAGGACATAATGCTTCTTATCAAATAGAGTAGAATGCTATACATGTTATACATTGATATTCCAAAGACAATCTGCATATCCTGTTGATTTTACGTTCAGATTTTTTTTGTATCTTCTCCAAAACCTTAGCCCAAAACACTGTAATCCCTCGAACAAAACAAATCAAAACAAAAAACTACTGTAATATGATTTTAGATGGACTTGGATCACTTCAATCTAGTTTTCGCACATAAGTCAGTGTTCACTGAAGATAATATCATATCACTGTTTAGGAAAATAATTTAAATTTAAAAATTTTTGATTTAATAAAAATTTTAATGTTTTTTGTAAGATAATAACCAAGTTTCTTGCCATGCTCTACTTGACGCTATGCTCCCATTTATTCAGCCTTACCAGTCTTGTCTCTTAGTGCTCTTTTGTTGTGAGGATTCCACTTTTTCAGGTTCAGGATGCTGGTTTGTTAATCTCCCCTGAACGGTTTCACACCTGCTGACCTCTGGATCAATCTCCATTGTACCTTCACTGGATGAATTATGCCTAACCCTTCATTGCTCTACCCAGATATCTGATCTTGACTCCAGAGACTAGATCTGTCTCCTCAGCTATAAGCTCCAATTGCATCCTATTTTTTTATAGCAATTCTCACATTGACAATTCAATAATTAATTGTGTAATTAGCTATTTAATGTCTGTCACCTCACTGTTCTATAAGCTGCATTGGCAGATAGCAGAGCAGGCCTGTCTTATTCACTGCTCCCACACCCAGAGTTGCAAACAAGTGAGAATAAGTAGAGACTACCTAATTTAAAGAAAGTGTAATAAAAATTTTCAGTACATTTCTTGCACAACCAACTTTAGTAAATCAAATTAAGTTATATTTTCTAAAGTTATAATAAAATTTATAAAGGATAATAAATCTGATTATAACACATAATGGCTTTCTGAGTGATAAATCTTAATTCATGTTAACCCCCAGAGACCTCAGGGTAAGCCCTTATACTACACTGTGGTGGTATCCAAAGGGCCATTCTATTACTTCCAGGTTAATTCAAGTGTGTGTGTGTGTGTGTGTGTGTGTGTGTGTGTGTGTGAGTGTGTGTGTGTGTGTGTGTATTTGACTATTTTTAGAGCAGTTTTAGGTTCATGGCAAAACTGAGAAGAGATTCCTGATATATATATCCCCTGCCCCTGCATACACAAAGCCTCACTATCAAAATACCTCACCAGAATGGTACATTTGCTACAACTGATGAACTTACATATTAATATACCCATGTTACACAAAGTTCATACTTTAGGGTTCATTCCTGGTGCTGTGCAGTCTGTAGACATTCATAAGTGTATACAGATGTGTATTCACTGCTACAATATATAGAGAATACTTTCACTGCCCTAAAAGTCCTCTGTTCTCTGTTTATCCCTCCCTCTCCCTATCTACTGGCAACCACTCACTGACCTTTTCACTGTCTCCATAGTGTGCCTTTTTCAGAATGTCATATATTTGGAATCATACAGTATGTATGTAGCCTTTTTTAGATTGGCTTTTTTCATTTAGTAACATACATTCATTTCCTCATGTCTTTTGCGGACTAAATAATATTCCACTGTTTGAATGTACCACTGTTCCCTGCCGAAGGACATCTTGGTGGCTTTCGAGTTTTGGCAAATATGAATAAAGCTGCTATAAATATTCAGGTGCAGATTTTATGTGGACATAGGTTTTCAATTTATTGGTGTAAATACTAAGGGATATAATTGCTGGATCATGTGTTAAAAGTATGTTTAATTTTCTAAGAAACTCCACACTGTTTTCCAACATGGCAGTACCATTTTGCATAGTGGTTAGACATTTACATAACTTATGAAGTGATAAATCTAGTACCCACCTGGTACCGTGCATAGTTATTACAACATTGACTATGTTCTCTATGCTATGTTTTACATCCCCATAACTATTTTGTAACTATCAATTTGTACTTATTCTCTTCACCTTTTTCACTCAAGTCCCCTAACCATCTCCCACCTGGAAATCATCAGTTTGTTCTCTGTATCTATGAGTCTTTCTCTGTCTGACTTATTTCACTTAGCATGATACCCTCTAGGTCCATTCATGTGTCATAAAAGGTAAGAGTTTATTCTCTTTTATGGCCAAATAATATTCCATTGCATATATGTACCACATCTTTATCCAATCATCTACTGATGGGCACTTGGGTTGCTTTCATATCTTGGGTATGGTAAATAGTGCCGCAGTGAACATAAGGTTGCATATATCTTTTTGAATTAGTGTTTTGAATTTCTTTGGGTAAATACTCAGAAGAGAAATTTCTGGGTCATATGGTAGTTCTATTTTTAATTTTCTGAGAAAAATCTCCATACTGTTTTCCAGAGTGGCTGCAGCAATTTGCAATCCCATCAACAGTGCATGAGGGTTCCCTTTTCTCCACATCATCATTGATGATGGCCATTCTGACAGGTGTGAGGTGATATCTCATTGTGACTTTAACTTGCATTTTTCTGATTAGTTATGCTGACCATCTATTTTTATTTCTAATAGCCATCTGTATGTCTTCTTTGGAGAAATGTCTATACAGATCCTCTGCCCATGTTTTAATTGGCTAGTTTGTTTTTATTTGGTATTGTATGAGTTCTTTATAAATTTTGGATGTCAACTTCTAATTGGATGTATCATTCGTAAATATCTTCTTCTAATCTGTAGATTTTCTTTTCATTTTGTTGATGGTTTCCTTTGCTGTATAAAATCTTTTTAGTTTGATGTCTGTTTTTCAGTTTTCTTCTTGTAATTGATTTCTAGTTTCATACCATTGTGATAAGAGAAAATGCTCGATATGATTTGAGTCTCAAATTTATTGAGACTTGCTTTGTGGCCTAACATTTGGTCTATTCTGAAAAATGTTTCATGTGCACTTGAAAAGAATGTATATTGTGCTACTGTGGGGTGAAATGCTCTAAAAATATCAATTAAATCTATCTGGTCTAATGTGTTTTAGGCCATTGTTTCCTTGCCAATTTTCTGCATACAATTATTGTATTACTGTTGCTGTCTCTCATCTATTTCTTCTTGAAGTTCTATCAGTTTTGCTTCACATATTTTGATGCTCTGTTGTTAGGTGCATACACATTGGGGGTTTTTATGTCTTCTTGAAGAATTGACCCCTTTGTAATTGTGTAATGATTCTCTTTATCCCTAATGACTTTCATTGCTCTAAAATCTGCTGTGTCTAAAATTAATATAGCAATTCTTGTTTTCTGTTTATTACTGTCAGCATGATATATTTTCCCCATCCATTTACTTCTAATCTATATGTGTCTTTATATTTAAAGTGAATTGTTTTATAAACACCATATAATTGGGTCTTATTTTTCAATTTAGTCAGACTATATCTGTCTCTTAATTTGTTTATTTAGACCATTTAAAATGATTATTGGTATAGTTGTATTGATATCTACTTTCTTTGTTACTGTTTTCTATTCGTTGCCCTTGTTCTTCATTCTTATTTTTATCTTCCACACTATTTATGACTTCGTGGTTTCAGTTGAGCATTTTTTTGATTTCATTTTTTTCTCTTTTCTAAGCATATCATTTATATATGATAATGTATAATAACAAAATAATTCTAATTCTCTCTCTTGTCCCCGACATCATGGCTCTGATTCATTTTACTTATACATAGGCATAGATTATTGAAGATATTGGTGCTATTATTTTAAATAAACTATTATTGTTAGATCAATGAAAAATAAGAAAATGTTATTATTTTATCTTCACTATTCCTTCTCTGATGCTCTTCCTTTTCTTATGTATATCTGAGTTTCCGACTTGTGTATCTCAGTTACTTTTTCTTCTCTCTAAAGAATTTTGTTTAACATTTCTTGCAAGATAATCTACTGGCAATAAATTTCATCAATTTTTATTTGTTTGAGAAAGTCTTTTTTTCCTTCACTTTTGAAGAATAATTTTTCAGGGCACAGAATGCTAGATTGGTCTTTTATTTTTTTCTCTCTCAATGATTCAAATATTTTACTCCACTCTCTTCTTGCTTGCATGAAAAGTCAGATGAAGAAAAGTCAGATGTAATTTTTTTCTTTGATCTATAGCAAATGTGTTTTACTCCCTAACTTCTAGCTTCTTTTAATTTTTTTCTTTATCTTTGTTTTCTGTACCTCTCTCTTTCTCTTCTTTTTCCATTATTCCAATTATCTGTAGTTGTCCCACAGTTTTTCAATACTCTGTTCTATCTTTGAAATTTATTTTATCTTTGCTTATCAATTGGGAAGTATTTGTTGAGATATCCTCAAGGTTAAAGATTTTTTCATCAGCCCAGTCTATAAAAAAAGCCATCAAAATCATCCATATCTATTACAGTGTTCTTGATCTCTAGCATTTGTATTTTATTCTTTCTTAGAATATCTATCTCTCTACATACATTGCCCATTTTTTTCTCTATATGCTGTTATTTTATTCATTAGAAACCTTAGGATGTTAATCATTGTTGTTTTAAATTCCTGGTCTGATGGCTCCAACATCCCTACCATATCTGAGTCTAGTTTGATGCTTGCTCTGTCTCTTCGAATTATGTTTTTTTGCCTTTAAGTATGCCTTGTAATTTTTTTCTTGCTAGCCAAACATAATGTACTGGGTGAAAAAACTGTGGTAACCAGACCTTCAGTAATGTGTCAGCAAGGTGTTGGGGAAGAGGTGGCATTCTATAGACATATAATTAGGTCTCAGTTTTTTAGTAAGACTGTGCCTCTGGACTATGAACTTCACCAATGATTCTTAGTAGCCCTGTCCTTTCCTCTTGGGTGGGGCAGGATGACTAAACTGGACTGGAGCTGGGTATTTCTCAGGTTGGTTAGGCTCTGAAAAACCCTCAAGAGCTTAGGCTCTGGTAGAATAGTTTCTCTTGAAGGAAGGCATTATTAAGAAGAGCAGAATGCTCTGGTATATTTCAAAATAGTTTCTTTGCCCCTTCCCTTTGTCGGGAGTAAGGGGAAACTTTCCTGTGACATTCACGGTAAGAACCCAGTTGAGCTCCTGAAAGTAAAACTCACAAAAGTGTGGGAGCTTCCTATGACTGTGTGCCCCTGAAGCATTTAACTCTCAGACTGTCTACACTGAACCACCAACAATTCATCAATTGCGGTTTAGGTTTTTCTACCTGGCATTTATCCCCACAGAGGTTTCTGCTTACTGTGTTTCTGATTCAGTAAGTTGTGATTCCCTGTATTTACCTGTTGGTCTCTCCAGTTTTGGGGACAGCAATTTTCCCTATGATCTAACTTCTTTGATATATCTAAGAAAATATGTTGATTATTCAGCTCGTTCAGTTTTTTATTTGCTCTTAGGATTGAATGATTACTTCCAAACTCTTTACATACTGAACCAGAAACCAGAAACCCTCATAATATGATTTTTTTTATATTTGATAATAGTAGACATAGGTGCTTTGATGTATGCCAGGCACTATTCTCAGAGCTTTACATGAATTAACACATATCAACCTTGGAAATAGTTACTGGTATAGATTCTAGTTTACAGGTAAAGAAACTTAGGAACATAGAGGCTAAGAAATTTTTCAATGTCACCCAGCTTTTAGTGATGCCACTAGAATAGTAGTTCAAGCTATTCAAATTTAATCTGTTCTCTTAACCCACAAGCCACTGTTCTTTGTCTAGATGGTAACTATCCCAGCCCCTTCACCACCACCCAATCCTTATCCTTTGTAAAGTGGTTTAATTTACTTCAGAAATCCACCTGGCTCGATACAGCCAAGTCTTTCAAGAGAGGCAGTCTCATCCATCCTTACCTGGAATTGAATTATATTTGGTTTAATTGATCATGATGTTTGTATTCTACTTGTCTGGAAGTAGATTAGAAATGGACATATTACAAAATTCTCATCAAAGAGACATGAGGGGAATTTTTCCAGGAGATCCTTTGAAAAGGTTTCTCTTTTTCTACCATACATTAGTCTTTCTAAATATGATATCTGGAGTTTCTGAAGCTATCTTATTAATCTAAGAGGGTCAAGTTGACATACTGAAGTTGGCAAATTAGTAATGTGAAAAGATGATGTCATCTAGCTATTGAATTAATCTAATCTTGGAGTCACCTTATTATTGTGAATTTTTATATGAGATACTCATGTTTTCTAATTATTAAATACAATTTTGAAAAACCTTTGATAAGGGCTTTTTATAACTTGCTGTTGATAGTAACTAACCCGATACACAAACCAACAAAACAATGGGTAAATTTAAAATAGTTTTTAAAAATTATATCTTTCACTATCAAATGGAGAGTATTTCCCATGATAAGACCCAGAAATTTTGGTCCCTGGAAATAAAAACAATGTATAGAAAATTTGAAGCAATATTTTATGGGAAATAATCCATAGTAATTAATAGACGGGAACAAGTCAAACTCTCTTATTTCAATTCGTTATTGAAACACTTACAAATTATGACCTTAAACAAATTATATTTTATTTTTCTGAATTACACCATTCCACACCATTTTTTCTTAGTCTTGCAAGATAACCAAGTTCCTACAAGTGAAATTTTTGCAGGAATAAAATTAGTTTCAGTTACTGTACCTCACTAGATATGCCTAAAAACATTCTTAATCTTTATAATTTTAAGAGGAAGAATTTAGAATTAGGTTTGTGTCAACTGAATCACTTTAGAAATAACTTTAGATTTTAAAAATTGGCTTCTTATCCCAGTTACACTGTTGATTTTTCTCTTCAATATAAAATAGTACAATTAAAATTTATATGATAATAAGAATAGTTGTTAGTCAATACTTAATTTTCAATTAATAAGTATTGACTTTTGGACATGAGGTCAAGATTCTGATTCCATGTATGCGTCTTTTAATTGATTCTTGAAAATAAATGTGATGATGAGATGGAAGTTTGTCAATTATCCCAGTATAGTATGCTGCTACTTAGTTAGCATTTGACACTGAAATGTACTAGTAAGTATGGAAATAAAATTGCCATTTCCAAGATATTAATCTATCCCTTTGCTTCCCTTTGTAACAAGGTTTTATAAATTCATTTCTCAGAGACTCTCATTCACTTATTTTCTTAGATTTTTTAAAGCCATAGCCCCAGTAATTTCCTCTGATAGCCTTTCTCCGTTTTATTCTCAATAATGACTCTTTTGGGAGCAATGCTATGGGGAATGAGATTGATCACCCATCACTGCTTCTGATGTGCTGTTTAACCAAGCTGGTGAACCATAGACTGTCATCATAGAAGGTATCAAATCAACAGTGTGTGCCATGCAACCTACACTCTTGTGCACCTAACAATAATGAGAATTCTTTTAGTTTTATTAGACAGCCCAAGAAACTGCTAAGTAAATTTCACACACAAAAAAATGTTTAATGTGATTCCTGGAAATTTATATCACTGAAGAAGTTGAAAAAGTGTCCTAAGAATGTGACTTCCTGATATATATCATATACATTCAAAGAAATTTCAGCATTTAAATTACATTAGGCAAAATGAGTGTTTCCGTTTTAAGCTTAATTACATGATTGCATTTAAAAAGATTGATAATTATCAGCACAGTATCTTGTCTCTCAATCACTTCCACAACATGGGAACTTATTGATCTGTTTTGTTCACTTTACTTTAAAATTATTCTTTGGCCACATGTCATTCTCATGTTCATTTAGAATTTGAGGAAATTATTTGGAAGGAAAATATTAAATCATTACATTTATTGGTTGTTTTATATATTAACATTTTATTCTTTGGTGAGACTGTCAAATTTTCACAGAGAATATACATGTTTTCTGTTTATTTCATGTCTTGTGTGGTCATATCTTATTCAATGATGACATTCCGATTATAGAATTATGCTGAACTTCTTTGCTTACATATATAGGATTGGACTAAATTTTCTCAAATACTATAGTTTAGAGTTTGTATTTTTTATGATGAAGGATATTTCTAAAGCAAAATCAGTCACTCCCATTCACACACAACTTGCTATTCTTCCAGTTTTCTCTAAATATACATTGAGTATGATTTAAAAGGTTTTTTTACAAATATACATAGATTAATAAAATATACCTTCCACATACTGGAAAAATCTTGTTCTAAAACCACATTTTTATACCAAACAAATTATTTATATAAACAAAAATAACCAAAGGTTAAAAATACCCTAAAAATTTCTGAGAATACCTAGAACATTGCTGATTTAGGTAATGAAATAATTATTATATGTTAATATAAATATAATATGGAAGTTTTTTCCTGAATATTTTTAGTAAAACTAAATGGGGGAATCTTTATAACTGAAAGTTAAAAATATGTTTTTATTTGAAAATAACAATAGAATTTTTAAAATATGCTAATTTTTAGCATGTCTCACACTTAATTGAACAAGAAATGTTCTATTATTTTCTTGTATTTCCCTGTCAAAACTGACCATTTTCTTCTTTTAGCCCAAGCTTCTGTTTTTATCCTTTTCAACTTGTATTCTGCTTTTGAAAAGTGCCTGGAACATAATAGGTAATAAAAAATTTTAATAAGAAAATCAATAGATTGAAAAATCACTCTGTGCACTAATTGTTTTCTCTTTTTTTGTGGAAATTGTGTGATATATTGGATAAAATTGTCAGCATATTTTATAAGAATTCTGCTTGCCTCTGTCTGTGTTAGATTTACAATACAGTTTGTGCATAAAAATATAAAAGGAATGTAATGGGATAGATAAAAAGCAACTTATTTGAGCTTTGCTTGATAAGTGTGTTTAGACATTGAAGATATTAGTGCTTTTGAAGTCACTACAGGCGGAACTCCACTAAACCTTATAGATAGTCTTTAACTTTATATGCACATTATGTGAGATAGCTTAATGAAGAAGGAGGGAATATAAGAAAGAATAATATGCACTTTAATAAATCATATATCCTTGTGCTATTTAAATGTTTCTTCAAGGTTGATTGAAACTTTAACCTCAGTCTCAATAAAAAAGAAAAGCTTCAAATTTGCCAGACCTTGAATTTTTACAACACTATGTTGAATTATGCAGTGATCAGTCAATTATTCATCTCCCTCAGCCTGAGATAGCTGTGCTTTGAAAAGCATGCAAAAATGGGGCTACAGAATGTGATGCTGTGTCAACACATTTCACTCAGGATTGCTTACAAGACAAATTTTTGTTTCAACATTGATTCTAGTTTTCTTGATGTTTGCTTCTAATAAGGTACCTGTTACAAATCAATTTCAGTTTGCATGCTTTAGTTTCTGATTCAGGATGATACACTGCCAAAATGACATTACTCTCTTTTTCATAGATTTCTATACCTGAATGAGAAATAGAGATCTTTCATATTTCAAGGTAATCTTAACATGGGACTGCAAAACAAACCTACTTTTCTGCTAATGGAACAAACAAGAATGGATGAACTAGTCCTAAACTCTAGAATAGATTTATCTGCAATAGTTGGAATTCCTAAAATAATATTTCATCAAGAAAATAAATAAAAAGAAAGATGTAGAAATATAAGTGTACTGGCCTCTAACAAATATATTGACAAAAGAAAGATTTGTTTGGGAGGAAGAGAAAGAAGGAAGTATTACAGCAGTAGTCGAGGGTGCCTGCTTTGAAATTTCAATCCTGAGTTGAAATCATGATTTTCCAGCTCTTTAACCTAAGGTAAGGAGATTTACCTCTCCGAGCCTCAGGTTCCTCATTGTTAAAACAGAGGGAAAAAACACTTATTTCATAGAATAGTTATGAAAATTATCTAATTGAGTTAATGCTGGGTATTTAAAACACAGTGTTTGGGCCAAGATGGGCACTCAAAAAATTGTACCCACTTTTATTAATGATCAAAGGTGAAAAGGGAGAGTCCCCGAGATGTTTGGACTCTAGGACACATACTTTCTAAAACTATTAAATTTGATAAAATATTATGTCTTAATTGGTTAGCTAGTACTAGATACAGTACTCTGTTCACAATCCATTAGTATATTTACACTTAATAAGAACCATTTGGGGCTGAAAGCAGTATTTTATATTAACTACTTGCTCTGATTACTCATAATGTCAGCTTTGTCTGTATCAAGTTCCCTTTCAATGCAGTTATCTTGCTCTGTTTTTTTATAGGATCTTTCCAACATGACTAGAACATTCAGAGACCCAACATAAATTATGAAAATCAAATCACAGTTGATTTCTTGTTAAAAGTGAATGTATCCAGGCAGCCCAAAATTGACAATGAAGTTGTCTCATAATGCAAGGAAAGCTGGTTGAATAGAATTGAAAATCTGGGACCTATTCAATTCAAGTACGCTGTGTGCACAGTTTTAGTTTTAACATTAAAGGCTTAGGAAACTTGAGATGTTTTCAAATCTAAAGACAATGCTAAAAAGATATGCATTGTCAAAATGTTTATGACAATGTATATCTTATGACAATGTTATGCAAAATAGTATACAAGTTATTTCAAATCTAGCAAAGTAAATAAAAAATTAAAAATATTGAATTTGGCACCCTTAATAAACCAATTAATTATTGTGCTTTGAAAAATAATTATATCTGACAAATATAAAATTAAAAGTATTGTAAACTAACTTTACCAAATGCACAGGACATTAAACATTTTAGATATATGATCATTCCTTGTTAAATGTTTTTAAAATAAACCAACTCTAATTAGTACAAAAGTGTGAGACCAAATCAACACCATAATCCATATAGAAAGAACATTTGGAGAGAAAAAAAAAAAGCAAACTCAAGTGCTTTTTTACTATATGGGATATGAGCTTACATGCATCATTGCTTTCAAAGGTGTAATTCTCTCTTGTTAGAAATACTATTTAAAAATCAGTGGAGCAGGGGTTAATGAATCTAGGATCAAATAAATCTGAACATATGCTTCATTAATCTTAAAAAATAATCTACTCATGTCATTTATTTAAATAACATCTCAGAATATTTAAAACTGAAAAAAACTTAATGGCCACTGACCTCATTCTTAGGCCAGTGTTTACCTAGATTTTCCCAACTTCCAGTAGCAGTCATTGGAAATTATCATAATATCTAAGTGATTGCTCCTGCAGTGTTTGAAATTAGGAAAGGATAAATGAGTTCATTTTGCATTATCCAGAATTCTATCAAGAAAAAAACAAATATGTGGAAGGAACACAGGAAAACACGGTAAGCTAACATACAGAGTTGGGAGCAAAAAGATGGGGATTCACATTCAGGCTCTGTCATTTCCGAAACTGTGTGTTAACTGTGTCCAAATGTCCAACCTAAATAGATCTCAGTTTGCTAATCCAAAAAAAATGGTGATGATCATATTCACTTCAAAGGGTTATTTTAGGATGAAATGTGGTACAGATTAGGAAATACCTATGTTCCTTACCAGATGATAAACACTCAAATGTGATATTTACTGATTTACTATGATGGCCCAAAAATAGAAAGAGAAAGTGATTGTTAGTGAGAAATCCTTCAAACTACCCTACCAACCCAATGTGTTTCTGACATACAGTTTCTACCAGCATGATATTTGATTTAAATTAACATATCTTCTCTATCTTTGTTGTTTCCTTTTTACCTTTCCTTCTTATTTTGTTAGTTTCCTAGCATCTATCATCTATTATCTATCATAAATATACATATACAATATTATATAACCGTTTTTTCACTTTGAAAAAATGATTCATCCTATTTTCTCCAAATATTCATTTTTTTAAAAAAACAGAGCTATGTTTCAGTTCATCTGTGGAGATGTCCAAAAAATACAGCTAAATGTGCCTTGTGCTAGACTTGAGCCAGATTCTCAGGTGTGAGACATAGAAACATTTATTTAAAATTTTAAAGATATATTCTCCTAGGTTATGCTGATACATGAAGAGTCACTGAAGTAGACTATGTAATGCTTCTTTTATGTAGTGCTAGTTATATATGAAGTTCAGCAAATGGTCAGAGATAAGGAGCAAAAATTATGCAATTCATTAGAAGGAATAGTTTTATTTCTGTATTTATATATTAATGTCTCATCTTGTTCCTCAAAATGAATCAATCCAGTTTTTTAAAAAAATGGGTACTTTGGAATGCTGAAATTAATTAAATTAAGTGAAGATAGAGAGTAAAAAGAACAGTAGAAAATTAAGATAAATTTGGGATGAAGGTTAGCACAAAATATTCAATGTATAAAGACTTATGTACTTGCTACATACAGGCCACAAATTTCACTCTCAGCTTTGTCCAGCCAAAGAAAGGAAAATGAGCATTTGCAGAGTTTATATTGTCTGTAACAAAACTAAGCCAATACACGAGGAAGGACAATTATTCCTACTAGGAAGACCAGAGATAAACTTTTATAGCCTATGTATAGATGACACTAGTTCCAAATAATTGGAGAGATTTGACTTATGGATAATTTTTGGACCAGCAAACTACAGAACTTCCAGAAAAACTGTAAGTTTTGTATCTTTATATATGATGTGAAGATCTCATGAACCAAATCTCGTTGCCCACAAATCAGTCCAAAAGTTAACTTCAATTCTAGCATCATAAATATAATCTTATAATTCTAAGGTAAAAACTTCTGAACATGGTTCTGTAAATTGTAAAGCTAATCTTAAATATCTTAAAACATCTAGATTTATTTTTTTTTCCCTAGGAAAGCATTTTAGTCTTGGAATGAATTACTACCTTTCCTCTAATCATACCCGAGGTGATAACATGGCTGCTAAAAGGGCTTCTTCTACTAAAGCTACCGCAAGTGATGAGGCCATGATAATTTAGGGTGTGTTCCATCCTTTTGTAAGAGGTATTTCCCCATGAGATGACGGTAATAGATACAGTATGCTGTGATGTAGTATACAATAATAGAGTGTAATATAGCACTGTATGACTGTAGACTTTAGAATGACAGTCCTGGGCCAAACAACTTAGGGCGATCAATTTGATTTACACATAAGGCTGATGCAAACCAAGGCACACAAACATCATGAAATCCATTTAATCCTACATGCAGTGATGAAGGCCTAGAAAATAGTCATTTTCTTTCCATCTTTTCTTGCTGTTCAATTTTGGTTGAGTGCCATATAATGTACTGAAATAAACTGTCAACATATACTGCTGTTGCTCATTGGCAAAAAGCTTTGCTGCTTTTTGGATGGTTGACAAAGTGTCTATGGCATCAACACAGAACTTTCATAAGTATAAAATTAGATGTATATCATGCTATAGTGAAATGCTGTTTTGCTGATAACAATACTATACACACATACTCTTACACCTATGATTTTATTTAAATTCAATTCAACACATATTTATTGAGCAGTTTATGCACGAGTGTTATGCTGAGTGCTGGGGATGCAAGAATGAATAATACATGGTCCCTGCACTTGAGAAAATCACAATATAGTGGGTAATAGAGGTATAAAAACAAATAAATTATAATAAAATATGATAAATACTTTTAGAACAAAAAGGAAATGTGCTATGGTAGCTCAGAAGAAAAAACAGTCGACTTCTAAGAAAGTTACTGACGAAGTGACATTTAACCTGGGTTTTGTAAGAAGTAGAGAGTTTTCTATGCTAAGCAATAGAAAAAGCATCTGCATAAGTCTTCAAACATGAAAAATTTTGAAATGTCATGGTACATTGTAAAGTTCAGTCGGGCAGAGGCGTGAGAGTTTAGTATATGAGAAGAACATGGGCGAAGGGTAGAATGAGTGGAAGGAGAAGTTGTGGTGTCAGGGATGCATAACAGGTACACACTGTGAATGACTTTGAATGCCAAGCTCAGGAATGTGGATCTTATTTTGTAGTCAATGAACAGCCAAGGGTGGTTTTAATGTAGAGAAAATGAAATCTTTTTTTTTTCTTTTTTTAAGATAATCATCATGTTGAAGGGATTAGAGAGAGGCTGTGACAAGAGACTGCTACAATAATTTGAAAGAATGATGAGGAGAGACTTGGAAAAGACACTGACAGTGAGATAAGAATAGAAGCCAGACTTGAGAGACATTTCTAAAAAAGAAAAAATGCAAAGTTTTGGTGAGTAATTTAAATTCGAGTTGGTGAGAATAGGCAAGATCCAAGGGATAATTCAAGTTTCCATCTCAGAAGAATATAAAAATGAATGCTGACCCTCTTGACAAAGAAAAGACATCAGGCAGAATATGTTTTGAAAATATTAAATTGAATTTAGTTTTGCACATGCTCAATTTAAGGTGCTCGAACGTATGTGTGTTGGTTAAGTATTTGGAAGTACAGCCTGGTTCTTAGGAGGAAAAGCGTTGCTGGGGATAGAGGGTTAAAATTCAACCACATGTAGAATGTACTTTAGGTCATAAGTGTGAATAAAATCTTCTGTCAGGCATACCTGTACATGCCTTTTTATATTCTCTAATACTTATCTGTCTCTGGGACCCTTGGCTACTCATTGCCATTACCATGCAAGTCGCCATGGCAGTGATCAGTGCTGCATAGACTGTTACCATCTTTGTGCAGATGCACCTCATGCCCACACCTTGTATCTTTTCTCTGTTTCCTCAGGACATCCCTTTACCACTGTGAGATGAGGGAGGGCTCTGCTTGGCATCTTTGCATACACTAGATGTGGTGGGGAGTTCATACACTGTAATGTGATCAATGGAAGTCAAGAGCCAGCAGGTAAATTATTTTCCTTTTCTCTTCAAAATGGATTTACATTAGTTCATACAGACTCCCAGAACATGGCCTAATGTAATTCATCAATCAATTACATTTCATAACAAGGGGTCTTTTTAGCTTAGTTACAAAACCCTCATCTTGTTTCTTCTTCCTTTCTTATCTTACTCCTCCTTTATCTCATTCTTACTTTCTTAGGGTTCTATGTCCTAAAAGAATACTAGCACATAAGACTTTATTTAAGGCAATGCTATCGGGGAAAACAAGATTTTATCATATTGGAAAAGGTTTATCATTTCTAGGACCTAATGGGAGAGAGAAACCACTGAGTAATTTTAACAGGTAAAGTTTAATATAAATAATTATTAATTATAGCAAGAGCTTAGAGTAATAAAGAATTAATGAGAAAGTAAAGAGAATTCTAAAAAAAAAAAACAGAGAATAGCAGATATAAAAAGCAGGTGCACCCTATATGGTGAGATAGAGCACCCAAGGGTGAGGTCCCCAGGCTGAGATCAAGATCTTGTCAGAGCAGGCATAGCTCTGGCACACTGAGTGGCAGAGAAGTCACTGTGGTGCCATTCCAGTAGAACTTGCCAGAAATTTGTCTTCTAGGATGCTGGAAAAAGCTGTTCATAGGGAGGTGCCTCACCAGAGGCACCCCAATATAAAAACACCCAAGAGGGCTGCTGGGGGATGTTGCTGGTTGGTGAGTGCTGCCAGCCACCAGTCATCCCAGCAATAAACACTGAAGAAGACTATGATGCTATGGGAGCTTGGATGCTGAGGAATCTGCACGCCCTGAATGAGACTGATGACAGAGCCCTGGGAAAGTTGAGTGTGCTGTAGAAGCTGGACATCAGAAAAGACATCTGTGCTAAAGGAGCCTGCCCAGTGAGCACTGGAGCCAGGAAGAAAGACCCTTTCCTCCTGAAATGTCACTCTAGTACGACCTACTGACAAAGCTTAACCTCATGCCATTTCACAAAGAAAAAAATATCTATATTTAAAGGTCTCACATTCATTTTCACTGAACAGACAAAAAGAGTAAAAGAAAAACGCCAAAAAATGGATCACTGGCACGTAAATTCAGATAACTTCCTTGAAAGAGTATCACAAGTAAGAGTATAAGACAACAAATAGTGTAGCCAGATAGATCGTGAGATTTTAAAAGTGGGTAGAAAAAGAAGTGGATAGAGAATGGTGAGCCAGAGTAAAACGGATGTAAGATTAGTGAACTATGACAAGAAGGGTGCTAGAAAAGCCAGAGATCGTGGTTTTGAGAAATAGGATATGGTTAACAGTTTAGTCACTTTGGAGAGGTGAAGATGGATGTAGAGAGAAGGAAAGCCTTAGAATTTGTAAATGTGTAGGTTATCGATGGTATCCATGAGTAATATGTCAGTAAACGATTTAAGGAGGAAGCCAGAATAAGATGGAATGAAGAGTAATTGGATGTTCAGGAAGTAGAGATATGCAAGAGATTTTAGGATGAATGAAAAGGGCAGTAATATGAATGTAAGCAATAGAAAGTATTTCTTTTTTATTATTGTTGTCATTTATTAATTAAAAATAAAAAAGAACACCTTTGACACATTTGTGGATGGAGAAGAAAGGCATGAAGAAATCAAAGTTGGAGTAGTGAGAACCTCATATAGAGGCAAAGGCAAAGCCTTAAAGGGAAAAAGTGATTTCTTTTCCTTTGAGGAAATATAAAAAGGGTAATAACGGTGCACTTTATGGAAGGATGGATCCTATGGGAAAAGCTCAAGGTTATAGTTAGAAGACCTAGGATATGACTTTTTCTTCTTCCTAGTAAAGGACCATTGACACTAGACATGTCACACCTTTACTGTGTCAGTTTTCTACATGTTAAATTTGCTATCTAGGGTCCTCTTGAGAACTATCATTCCATAGCAATGTTAGACACTCAATTTTATAATTGGAAAATTAGAAGCCAAAAGGATATTTGCCCAAGTTTATCCAGAAAGTCAGTGATAAATTTGAGATATGTGCACAGGACTAGAGCATCAAGACACAGGCAAAGTGCATAAAATGTTTGTACAAAATCAATTTTATACGAACTACCCAAATAAGCCAACTCATGAAATGTTAGAATAGAGCATCAAATATGTCTATAATTCAGAAATGTAACATCACTGAAATACAGTCCAGCATAATGACAGCCTACTCGGTAAGTGCAACGTACATATGGAATGCAAATCAGGTCTACAATGAAAGCATATTGTAGGATTTATATCAAAGATAAGAAAGAGGAAAGAGAAACAAAGAGAACTCATAAGTATCTGAGGCAACTGTAACCAATTCACAGAAATAATTGTTTCTGTAGTTTCAGAATTAATAGCAATGCAGAGGGAGCCGAGGAATTTGCCCATTCGGTCTCTGCATGTGACAAAGTTCCTCAAATTTTGTGCTTCTCAAACTTTATTGGGCAAACAGGTCACCTACTGATCTAGTTAAAATGTAGATTTTGATTTATTAGGCCTGGGCTAGGGCGGGGCCTAAGAATATGCAGTTCTCACAAACTCCCAGAAATAGACCCCACTTTAAATAACAAGGATCTGAGAAATGACAATTGATTGAACTGAAGGGCCAATATGGAATACATGTGAAAACAACTACAGAACAATACAAACAACAGTGAAAAAAAATTCTAAAGTATAGAATAATCTCAGAGACTCAAAGCTGTTTTTTTAAACATATTGTTTATATTTCAGCTTTAGTTTTCAAAATCTTTCATATAGTTGTTTTTAAAAAAAATAACAGCTAATCGGTTTGCTGCTGATTCAGGTATATAAGTGCCTACCTAGATGTGCATTTCTCATAATATTTTTTCGAATCAACTTAAAGCAGATAAACCTAAGTGATTAATTAAAAGCAGATCCTGAGAGACTGATAGAGTGGTGAAGACTAAGGAGAAATGACTAAACATATCATGGAAACCTTGAACAGAAAAGAAATAAATAAAATTATTGAATTTTACATAAAATATGTAGATTATTTAATAATATTGTACCAATGGTAGTTTTCTAATATAAAAATTATACTATGCATATGCAAAAGAGTATTAGAGGAAGTAGAGTGAGAGAAGTCATGGAACTGTATAATTCATGAGCATTCTGTAAGTGTCAAATTAGTTTAAATTTAAAAGTTTATCTTCAATAAAACCAGATCCGTGTCCTCTATTCTTGACTTACTAAACCAGAATCTCTAGAGAGGAGACAAGGAATTGTATTTTTCAACACGTTCTGGGCAATTATTTTGCACATTAAGATTCAAAAACAATTTACGAAACAGCTTCTCCTGAATGGATCTTTCTTTAATCCCACCTCCAAGGTAGAGAGGAGGAGTGGGCAGTTACTGAAGAAAAGCTTCTCTAGAATCGTAGTTTGGTTTTGCACTGCAGAATGTGTGCAATCCTGCCCTTTTAGGTTGTTTAACCACTTCTTAGCTCTCCTTCATTGGTACCATTTTCTCAAGCTATCTCCGGTATCCTTGGACTAAAGATTTTACTTGTCAAAATCTTTTAAATATTTTGTTGTATAAAAGCTTGTCTGCAATTTTATATGAAGGTGAAATCTGCTTTAGAGTGTATTGAGGCTCTAAAATATACTTCTAAAAGATTCCACATTATAGGAAGCCTGCACATTGAAAAGAAATGTTAGATTTTCTGAAGTTAGATCCAAATCAATCACAAATCTAATGCTTAAGATTGCTGATATGTCAGTCATTTGCCAGAATGGTGTGCCATTCATACTGTTAAATGAACATTTTCATTTCCCAGAGGAGTGATCTGCTGTCCATCCTTATAATATGGAGCATTGTTCCCAGGCTATTTACATCAGCACTGCTACCTTGCAATGGACCTGTTTCACTGGTTTACATAAAATGAAGGATGCTAAAAAAGAAGAAGAAAAAAACCAACTCCACATGCTGCTTGTGATTAATCAGGAAGATTGTGTGACAATGAGAAGATGCATCAGAACATAAGAGGAATATTATGGACCCCGACTTTAATAATGTATAGTATACATTTAAACAGCCTTATTTGGAAAAGATCCATATGAACCGTATGCATCAAAAGGGTGATTTAGAGGAGTTTTTCTTGTGTGTTATGATTATGTGACTAGAAGCAGGAAACAGTATTTGTAGTTTCAATCATCTAATGAAGGCTAGCCTAAAATGTAGATATTTTAAAGTATACTTTTTGGAGATATATTTATATGAATTTTTATGAGCTTTAATGGATAGATTTAGAAGCTAGTTTGTCTTTCTTTTCAAATCAAGGATATTAAGTAATTTTTATCTTCCTTTTTCATACAATAAATATCTCAAATAAATGACAAATTTGTACATAGGAATGGATTTTTTACATGTTTTACTCTATTGCTACTGAATAGAAACCAATTTCATAAGTGAAAATTACTCTGAGAAATGTTCTGAAATCAAATTTCCCCAAAGTAAGAGAAAAATATTTGCATAGAGTCAATTATTCCCATATGCATAGATTTAAAAATTGATTAAATATGAAGATAGTAAAAAATTGGTTCCTTGTAAAAAATTGGTTCCTCGTGTATTCTTTTTTAATCCACTAGGTATCAGTTCACTAAATGAAATAAAACCTAGTAAGGATTTGCGTGCATCTATAGACATACCCAATGCAAACACGCACAAATGTATTAGAGCAAGAGCTTTAACATATCCTCATTATTCAAGTAGTTAAAGAGCAAGCTAAATAGCGGCACCAACATGCTGTAAATCCTCAAGGCTGACAGAGAAGTGGTTATGACAGCTTTCACATTATCTTATTGCAGAGTCGAGGCAGTAGTCACAGCTGGCTCATATGTCAAAATGTGTCAGGACTTAAATGGTAAAACAGGAGTGCAACAGCAATTGGCTTTTCAATCAATAACACAATCAATATATTTCACAGATATTTTCCCATATCTAAATTACTCTGCAGAGAAGAGGGAGCCCGACTGTGTTTATAAATCAATAAAACACACAGCTAAAGGACATCTGCTCCTGTTCTTTTACTTCAAGGTGCTGTTTGCCTTTTCTTTCCAACTCTCTTCTTATTTAAGAATGTACTTTTGAGGACAAACAGCCCTCTTGTGCACACAAATCAGCTTACTGCTGCATTTTGTTCACATGATGTTTTTTAATAATTTTGTGCTTGAGCATTGAACTAAGTGGAAGGACAGCTTTTCTTAGCTCAGAATGCTTTGACTGTTAGAATTAATAAAGTAGCTTTCAAATTTCAAGTAATATATGCTACATAAACTTCAAATAAATAATATTAAAGTACAGCATCCAGACTTACGAGTTGAAATAATAACCCAGGACATTATTTTTTTCCCTCACATGGAACAATATTCTTGCTGAAAATTATATATCGTGTTTGTGCAGATATGTCACAAGTGAAAAAAAAAATGCAGTCCTCTACAGATCTATCCCCTTTGCAGAAAGATATGATGGAGACCAAAAAAAAAATCTACTATTTAATGCAAAACTCTAATACTGACATAAAATTTTATTTCCATCCTGTATATCAAAATAAGGTGAAGTATGAAGTATGGTTAAAACTGCCATATTCTATCAATGGCTTCTATAACAAAGTAATATTATGTTTCACACTGTCAGCGCTTCTTTAAAAACAGAAGGCCATATTGTGTTATAAGTGGAATGCAAATAAAATACATTAATCCATATATTTTTTTCTATGCTTTTGTTGCTGAAGAAAACATTTTCCAAGTACTTTACACTAAAACACAGACAACTGAGCATCATGGAAGGACATTACTTCTGTGTGAATTGGGGACCTAATTCAAAAACTGGGCACCAAAATGGAAGATGGCTCTTCCTTAATCAGAGCTCATTTTTGCCACCTTTTTTCTATGAATTTATAACTAAGAATATTTACATCTTATTCCAATAGCTAGAGTGCTTGGTTTACCTATCAAGTTGGCAATGCCTTATGAATACAGATAGAATTTCATTCCTTCTGCCAATGTTATCTTCTGACAAGTAATTATCTTCACATTAGTAATTGGTTAATTAGAATGTAATTTTCTTTGTCAGGTCTCACCCTTTCTTCTAGCCTTATCTCCTGCTAACTCTGTCCTTATATCTTAGCTAAGGTAGATCTCATGCTATTACCTGAATATACCTTGGCAGTGCCAAGATTTCGTGAATTTTTTTCAATCTGCTGGAAAATTCTTCAACTTGTGAACCTATTCAATTTGTAATTGTTGCAAGACCCATTTGAAATCCAAATGAAGAGTATCTTTTGTGAAGCCTGTCTCATCTTCTAGTCAGAATTAGGTATTCTTTCTTTGACATTTGTACATCATATTTCTCATGATTCCATGAGATACTTAAGTGCTACCTCTTTAAAAAATATTTATTAATGATTGCTTCCCTGAGCATAGATTGTAAAAGTCTTCAATACTTGGGACTTGCCTTGGTCATTTTCTGACTCCCTACTTCTGAACAAATATTGAATTTCTTCTTTTATTTTTCTTTAAGAAAGTATGTGTTCAAAGTATTTAAAATCATTTATAGAAAATAATGCAATTGGACTTTAGGCTTCTAGAAGAAAATATAATCTCATTTATTTCATTCATATAAATATTCATGAGCACCTCCTTTATAACAAACACTGGAATATAGCACTGAACAAAACAAACAGAAATCCCTGTCTTCATTTCACTTGTATTTTGGCAATATTCAAAAAATTATGAACTAAACCATGATGGATATCATTTTAATGTAAATTTTTTTAAACGTTTAAGACAAATTTTAATGCCCACACATAATATATTAGTTTTTTCTCATGATAATGTCCTATGCGATATTTGGTACATACTTAAACAACAAAAAAAAAGTTTTTCTTGTTTATCTGAAATTCAAATTTGACTAGCTTTCTGTATTTTATCTAGGAATCTTAAATGCTATTTAATAAATTGATAATAAATAACTTTAAAAATTAAGCTTTATCTTTATACTATTAATGCAGATATTAAAATGCTGTTTTAATGAGACAAAATAAAGTGAAAAAATATTATAATAGCATGTAGAGAATAATGTTTCATTTTTTCAAATAAGATTATACATATATAGAAACATCTAAATTTTTTTGGAAATATGGGGCCTCTACATGAAACCAAAGCAATACACACTTTGAACCCATTGGGAGTTTATCAACTTATTAAGTTACAACATAAACATAACATGTCAGTATGGTCACATTTCAGGTGCTAATTGACTCCTCGACTATTTTTTTTTCTTTTTCTGCCAATGGCCCCCCCAAAACAGGCTGCTTTTCTCTCCCTGAGAGCCAGTTTCATTTTACTGAAGTTTTCTTCCTGGAGGACTGGCCATACAACTTTCTTAACAACACCATTCTTACTGACTTAAAAACATATATACACCTTTTCAGTTTTAAATCTTTTAACTTCTATTTCAGTAGTAAAATAGGAAACATTTTAAAGTAGAAGTAATACAAGGCTCAGGAGATATTACAAATTATTTATAGTCATGGTTCATCCAACATTACATATACAAAAATGGAAGTCCTTAGCTATTATTCTTGACGATGAGTCTTAACTGGTCCTCCAAATATCTTGAAACCTTGTTCTCTTTCCTTTTCTATATAAGGATTCAAGTCAAGCTAAATGAGCAATCTTTTTTCCACATGAGTAGTGTTCATCTTTATGGAGATCTAAGATGGGTTAATTTAGGGCTTGGAGTGCCACAGAAAGCATTAAATTTTCTGAATTTTCTTATCTTTATTTCTTGAATCCTTCATGGGAGGCAATAAGTGTGTTTTTGAATGTTTATTTGTAAAATAAAACTCTTAATAAACAATTTATATATGAATTTACTTTACAGTGAAATTGGAAATCAACTCTCACAGATAAGTTAGTGGCTTCATGATGTTCTCAAATTTGACTAATTACCGAATAGCAATAGCAACAATAAGAATAGCAACAATTAACCTTAATTGAGTGCTTACTGTGTACCAGGCATTTTCTATATTCAGATCAAAATCAAATATAACCTCAGTTTAGATTATAGTACTTATTTATACAATTTGTCATTCCACTAAATATATACGTGCAAAAATGGAGCCAGAAAACAGCACTGAGATTTTATGTTCAGGAATGAGGGCTCTGAAAATGCTGTGTCTTCCTTCAAATTGAAGATGGGAACATACTGAGGCAGACTATAAATAGACAGTAGGTAGTAGTCCTTGATGGGGCGCAGGAGAGAAAATATGGAAGAAATTTTCCATTAGACATTAGGAATTACATACAGCAATAATGTTAAGATTATCTATAAGCCTTACTTTCCATGTAATTTCTCTTAAATATTCAAATGATCGGCCTCCAAATCCCTCCTTCCCCCTCAGTGTTTCATAACTTGCTGTTACAACAAATATCCTTAAAGCTGATAAGGTAAACCTAAGAATGGATATTAAATCAATCTAGGATGGAAGATCATGCCTTCAGGTTAGCTGTGGAGTGATTTAGGCATGGACCAGCTTTGAAATAATCCCAAGAAAGCCAGGCCGAGCAGCAAGTCTTAGACTGCTCTTGAAGACACTGACAAATGACAATATCTATATCAAGTTTTTAAAACATACTAAAGACTCAATTTGCTATCTCATTATCAGAAAATCCAATACAAAGTGAAACAGTTCACAGGGCTCAAAAATATTAATTGATAATGATAAAGAAAAAAGGCAGTTGACTAAGGGTAGATGCAATTTGATTCAAAGGCAATGAATACATGAAAGTTATAAGTAGCAACAAAGGAGAATTGTTTTGTTGACAGTCATGCAAATAAGCATTGACCCATATGATCAGTGACTAAAATAAATTTAGTGTACTTTGTTCACATTTTCTGTCAGCTTGGGTTTTATAACAAGTTACATTTTGTTGGAACTCTGAGAATACTTGTTGCAGGAAGGAGCTTGTCTTCTTTTAACCTGCTGATTACTAGAATACCACCAGAGTATGGTTGAATGGAAGTCTGAAGCAATGGCATTTGTAATTTAATTTGGGTCAATGAACATTTGAGGAACCAAATATAACTTTCATGGTCTAATAATTCTTAAAAACTCTTTGAAAAGCTGATTTAACATTCTTCTGTATACACTTGGAAACATGAAACTTTAAAATTTTTTTAATAATGTAATATGTCAAATATATATAATGATACAGAGGAACTTATGTACCCACCATAGAGATTAACATTTTGTCATCTTTATTTTAGAATTAGGATTTTAAGAAATGAATTTTAGAGATGCCTTTGAAGTAACCCTTTTCATTTTATTCCACATCATCCAGTTCTAAGAGAAAACAAATATCCTGAATTAGATGTGTATTCTTCCCTTTAACATGCTCAACTATTACTATAAAATTATATATTCCCATGTAATACATTAATTCTTAATATTTTAATTTCTATAATTATATCATACTATATCACTGTAACTTGATTTTCTCAACCAACAAATGCTTTCGAGATTTATCATATTGATTTTTGTTCAACTAATATATTACATTTGTTGCTTAAAATTCCAATGATTGTACAATTTATTCATCCATTCTCTCACTGAGTGACATTTAAAATTGTTTAAGTTTTTTTCTTAAAAATGCTACAATCTATTCTCTTGCACAGGTCTCTTTGTACATATGTGTTCCCTAGAATATATAATTTTCAATGGAATTGCTAAATTTCTGTGCATTTTCAACCTTGCTAGATATTGTTAAAATGTTTTGTTATAAAGCCTTATATATGCTGTTTGCAGAAACAAATTTTTTGTATGTGTTAAAAAAAAAGATTTTTTCTTTTTAAAATTTTTCTATGTGCTTTATTTCTTCATTCTATCAGGAAGTTGTATTTGTACATGGTTTCTTATAAGAGTATTTTTCTATGATTATATGTGAGTGTTACTTTTTTGGTATTTATTGAGACAATAATGATTCTTTAATCATTAATTTGATAAAAATCAATAAAGTTATATTTATGTTTACTTAATACAACATCCTTTTTAATATAAACCATTTTTATGTTTGTCAATTTTAAAATGACATTGTTATATTCATTGAATTATTTTATTTATACATTTATATCCATATTTTAAATTCTTTTATTTTTATTTTTTACACTCTCCTTATTTAATTATGGTACCAATGCCATACTAAGATCATAATATTATTTTCATTAATGTTTTCTTCTTTTTCTATTCTCTGTAAATTTTTCTATGCAATAACAGTTATCTGTATTTCATTTTCTGAAAAATTATTCATGAATTCATTTGGGTCTGATAAATTTATATGAGTAGAATTTTAACTACCAATTCAATTTCTCTAATGGCTGTAAGCTTTGCCCTTTGGCTATATTCTTTTATTCTAAAGTCAGTCTCTATACTTCATATATTTCTAGATAAATGCTCTTTTCCTCTAAGATTACAAATATATGAGTGTAAATGGTTCAAATGATATCTAAACTCTCTGTTACATGTAATGTTACATGATAATATTTCAAATGATATCTAAACTCTCTGTTACATGTAATGTTATCCACTGTGGCATAGACTATCTAGTAAAAGTTTTTTTCTGTTTTTTTTCTAGAGTCACATTTTGGTTTGATGATCTATTCTCCATTCTTTCTTTCTTACTACTAAATTAATATCCTTTTTTTTTCCAGTTTTTGGAATTGCTTTATCATATATTTTCTAACTTCTTGAGACAATCACTCTATTTTGTCTCTATTCTTTTCTAAAACATGAAATTAATACTATAAATGTTCCTCTAAGAACTACTTTATCTAAACTCTACAAGATTTATTTTACTTGAAATAATTTCAATATCATTTTCTTTTAAATATTTGATGAGGAGCATTATTATCATACATTGTCGTCATACATTGACTTATCTTTTGATATTTGTTGATATAAAATTTTGGGCTAGTACATGGCATTTTATTGTTTATTTATTTCATAAATAATCCATATATGGTGGAAAAGAATCTAAATACTTTTTACAACTACCAGATACAGATATTATAATTTCTAATATGTTAATCTTATTAATTGTTCTATTTAAGCATTAATTTTAATGCTTAATTAATCTATCCGGATTAATCTATCCAGCAATGAAAAAATTTAGTGAAAAATTTTCACTACAACTCTCAAATTTTAATTCTCCCTTAGTTAATATTTTTGCTTTACATATTTTACCTTCATATTACTAGGCTTATATAAATGTTAATTATTTTGATTCCTTATAATTAGGAATCATAATACAATTACATGATGACCTCTTTTATTACCACAGTAATATATTTGTCTGAAGCCTTTTATGTCTCAAATATGCAGCGAAAGAGGCTGAATATTGATAAATATTTTTCCAATATCTATTTCCCTAGCTTTTACTTTCAACCTTTTTGAATTCTTATGTTTCTTGTCTTTAGTAGTTTGTTGCTGATATAATTTTGGAGATATAATCTAATAATATCTAGCTTTAATTGTTAGCTTTTAGTATTTTATACTTATTATGACTGCCAATATATTCATATTTATTTCTAGTGTTCTATTTTTGCTTTTGACCTGTTTTACTATTTTTTACATCTCTTTTATTCTTTCCTTTGCCTTATTTGAACTGCTTAGTTTTTAAAAAAAATTTTCTCATCTGCTGGTTTAAAAGTTATATTTATATTCTTTTAGTGTTTATTTTTATATTTTAAATATGCATACTTAATTAAATTCTAAAATTAATCAAATCTCTTCCTTTCTTTCTGTAGAACCATAGATATTTATAAAGGGATTAAAGGAGATTCAGGAAGTGGTGAGCAAGGGCAATTTCTTTGTGTTGGAGAGAAAAAAATTTTCCCTACTCTGTAAAGGTTCTTTTAGCTGGTCTAATAATCAAATGGCAGGAGAAAAACAAATTTAATTTCATATGAACAGGAACCCCACATACATGAGAGGTTAGAAGACAGAAAGGTAAAATGAGGAGATATATGTATATAGATAGATGATAGATAGATGATAGATAGATAGATAGATAGATAGATATAGATAGATCTAGATAGTTAGGTAGTTGATAGATAAATAAATAGATAGATGATAGATTGCTAAGGAACAGGATAAGGATCTGTGGCTTCAGAGGCGGGGAGGGTAATTCACAAGATAATAAGAAGAACAGATATTCTGTAATTAGATATTTTCCCTGTCATACCAATAAGTCATAAAAATTTATTTCTGATAGTAATGCTTATTATGGGCAAAGTCCTCAATTAGAATTATTTAAGGAAGAGGTAAAAGTTTTTCTTAAGCCTACAAAGCATCAATTGCCTTTAACTCAAAATAATCCTCATACCAAAGCGGCACATCTTGGGGAAGCCTATTCTGAATCCTTTCTTTGGTGTACAATGAAAGATCTGGGTATGCCTCTCAGACTGAAAAAGATATTCTTGGGCTTTAGGGATGGGGAAAAGACAGATCTCTATGGTTCCTTTAGCTTCAGTGACCTAGAGCCTGTTACAGAACCACTGTGGATGCAGCCACTACATCTCTCCCTTCTTCCCCTCCCCCCCTGGAATGGGTACATAATCTCCTTGGCAAACAAAGTCATAGACAGGCTCATAAAAAAAAAAAAAATTCTCATCCCCACACGGACATACAATCAGCAGAGAATCACCAGAACTGAGGTGAAGGGTGAGGACCGAGGAAAAAGGTGTCTCAGTGGTAATTTAATGGAACTATGGCTGACACCTCCCTCTCATGTATTGACATCACACAAGGCCTCAGGATGCAAAAACAGAATCACTTCCAAAGTCATGGAAGTGAAGTTTTCTTTAAAGCAGGAGAAATGGGAATTTGAGATAAAAAATAAAATAACAATAAAAAACTACATTTCTTGCACATCTGAATTTAACAATTAAGACTCTATTATACATTAAAATGAATTATTTTTCTGGAAAAAGGACATTATGAAAAGGAAGATAGAAACTTATTTAACACAGAATTAAATATTTGTTTAATTATATGAAAGTATATTAATATGGTTTTTTTGCTCTGAAAAAGAAAGGCCCTAGAGTTCCTGTCGTTTAATATTCTTGTTTTGCTGGGAGGATGCTAATCCCCAGGGTGCTAGGCTTATTCACGTTTACCTAGTAGGTAGAGGCTGAGATCAGACTCAAAGTATCCTGACTCCAAGTTTAGTGCTCTGCCCACAGCCCTCTGCCTCATATGATAATGAGGTGGAAGGAACATTGAAACAATCTCATTAAAATGGCAGCAATTCCCAGCAGTGGAGAGGTACATAAAGGGCAGAGTACACCCCAGAATGTGCTTGCAATTATTTGCTGAATCCAACAACCTGTGAACCATTAGGTAATCTGGTAATATTTCTTAAACCATATCGTATTGAATCATTTAACAGCTGCTATGAGTAAACATGTAACTACAGTTGTTCTTTCATTTCGTAAATGTTATAGGCATACAAAGAAAAATTCCACCAATAGTTCTTTAAAATAAACCAGTGTCCTAGAAAGCTACACTGAAAGTATCTGTTCTTTTAACAAAGTGCTTACTGTTTTCTGTGTGAATGCTAGACTATTTTACCATTTAGATGGCAAATAACTATGTTTCATGCTACTGTATAAGAGACTGAATGAAAAAATTCTTTTCCTTCAAGTAATTCTGACTATTTCAAAATTCTCAACAAACCCAAACATCATTTTACACCAACTGAAGTTAGAAAACATAATATTACGGAAGCTAGAAGATTTGACAATAAACATAAACAATGATTTAAAAAAAATAAAAACACATCACTCTGAGACAATACTATAAACTGGACAAGTAAGTTCGAGGGCCAGAGAGCAGTTGTTTGTGTTAAATGTAGACATCTCACTTGGATTGATCAAATCATGATATAATACTTATTAAAACATTTAAATATATAAATAGATGATACTTGCTTCAAAAGGACAATTTCATATATTCATATACAATTTCATATTTCATATATAAAATAATTAATCTTCATAAAATATTTGTGAAAGTCGTTATTTCCAAAATTTAATCCAGAATTGAACCATGAAACTTAAAATATTAAATTTTGCATTAAATCCTTGATGGTGATATTATCAGAAGCAAACATTTCTGTGGCTTAAAATATATACTAAAAGACATGTGTTTTAAATTTATAGACCATAGCTTAAAAAATTATGTTGAATATGAGAGCCCCAATATTCTGTAAGATGCTTAAAAACATAGATCAATATATTATGCTTACTTGGTAATGAAATTGATTCAATACACTTTACAGTGATTTTTAATACATTGAAATTACCTCAGATAAACTTTATTACATGATATTTATGTCTCAGAAAATCCTTCTTCTAACAATTAAGATTCTTATTATTATTGAGGAAAACTGGATACCTGAGAGATGATTGAGATTATTAGTGGAATTTTGAGTTAGCAGATGATTAATTTAATTCAACTTTAATCCTTTTTTCCCAAGTTTTTTCCAGTGTATGGATTACCTTTTATAGAGATAGTTCATGATCTAATTTTTTTTAATGATGTGAATTATAATTTTGACCCTACCGTTGATTTGATTTGTCACTGATCTTCTAAGAATAAATCTTTATCCCCATCTAGTAAAACAGCAAGCTTTCAGTCTTTCATATGCTGAGTGAATGCATTATGTTTTAAAAGAATCTCTTGGGTGATATCCACTGCAATTGCCCTTTTGCTCATCTAGACTTTGTCTGCCTGTCTTCTCATAAAAAGGAACAGTGGAACTTTATATAGTTCTCCCTTTTGTCTTCCAGCTTTCCTCTTAGAGCAAAAAGAGAACATTTTGACTTTAGACTGTTCAATTATTCAATGGAAATCAAATATCTCTCATCTAGATTATTTTTAAACTACAGACAAGCTGATAACCTCAGTAGGGCTCAGTAAAATACACAATATTTTTTTAGTTTGTTTTTGTTTATTTATTTAACAAGATTTTCGTTAGACTGGATATAACTTCTTAATTCATTTCAAAGATGTCTAATACAATCTCAAGGAAATCTCTTGGAAAGAACCATTTCATTCATATTAGTAAAAGTTCTTTCTGCTTCCCAAACTATTTCTCTTTTTAAACTTAAGGCAGGATTAAGGTAGTTGATTGCAAAACAGGTTTTTAAAAATATAAAACAATCATTATCACTAGTTTCTTTTCTATAATTTGAGGAGATACATTTAATTTAGAAAACACTGAACACAGACATGTAATACAATCACTTGCCAAAATATAAAGCATAGTATTAATATGGTAATGGTTAAAACAATTGGCGTTTTTCCTCTTCTCTAACTCATTTACAACAATACAAAATGGTCTGGGATTCACAGGGTTAGATATCCTTGTGATAAAAAGGGTGCTAAAATTTTGACTTTGACCATGAAATTTGTTCCACTCTTCTAAAGAAACATCACTAACCTGTAAAGGGATTTTAACAACATGTCTTTCAAAGTCAAACAATGCAATTCTTATACACAGAAAGATGCATTGACTGGTAATGAGGTGTGAGAAGTTTCAAATAGTTTGGTGTGGGACCAAGGTTAATATAATTATGGACCACAAACCCCAAGAAATCATTCACTCTCTTACATCTGAACTACCAGCCTGCAATAAAAGGTGGTCTTTCAGTCTTCAATTCACTGATTTAAAATGATCTATTGATCTGGACCAACGGCAGATGAATATACTGAGGAACTGAGGCCGCCTCCAAGTGATAATGAGTAGAACTGAAGGAATGTAGCTATGGGATAGAGAATCTGCTTTCTACAAAAGGCTATGGCAAAAGCTGGGACTTTAAAGAACAATGACGAAAATTCGTATAGGAATGTCATTCTCGTGGTCCCTGAGAAAATGCATTAAAAGGATGTCAGTAACTGCAGAGAAGAATCATACAAGTGAATAAAAAATGAGTTCTTTGCTGTTGTGGACTGAAGCAGAAGCCAAAGAGAATCGCGCGACGTTGGGAACTGTGGAAGCTTTACTTGTTTCTAAGGATTTATTGTGGTTTTTTTTTTGTTGTTTTTTTTTTAAACTCAGGGCATATGAAAAATGTGGCAAGAAAAAAGGCCCATCAAATCATTCAATCATGGACATTTTCATGTGTGTTCTGATCAAGAAGCAAGAGTATCGAGCTATGTGTTTTCCCGGTCTAGTTGCACCTTCTCATTTTTGATTACTCATGAACTTCTCTTTAATAATTATATATTGTAATTAGTGCCTATAATTTTTTTGTATTATAAACAAGCTGGCTTTAAACTAGATGTCTAACTTTCAGAAACCCTTTGTGTCATGAGGCAGAAAATGCATTGGATAGTACAATTTTAAATGGTTCTGTTTGCATTATACATTCTGTTATTTCACTTACTTGTACGTTTGGGTTTAATGAATTTTCCATCTATCACATTCTTTGGTGAGAATTTTCTTAGTTATAGAGGAGAAATTATATTAACACATTCTTCTTCCTTCAGTATTAAAAAATACATGCAATACTATTTGTTCTACTTAAACATCAATGTAGATACTGTGTAAACATTTAGATTAGTATTAATCACATTTATCGGTTATTCATGAGCCTATTCAGATACTTTAGTAGTTAAGAATTAAAAGGGATGTGAATGAAATATTTCCATTTTCTCTCACACCTCATCCAGATGTGCCTTACCATTCCACAAAGTTTCAGTTTTTATCATTTCTCTTAACCCCTTCTGGGATGTTTCACAAAGAACTGATCTGAGGTGTGTGCAACTAAGTTCATGTTCCTGAGAAAACACCAAGCAATTATGCTTTTAGCTTAGAATACAAGCCCTTAATTGAAAGTGGGGAAAGGAATAATCACAACTTTGAAGGAGTTTGTGTGATGTGGTATGAGTATGTCACCCTAGACTCAGGAAAACTTGAGTGTAAATCTTGGCTTTGCCAAGTATTTAGCTTCTATAGTATCCTCAAGAAAAAGACTGGCCTGGAAAGCTAATCTATTATCTAGACACATATCTATCTATCTACTTACATCTGTAGCAACTTGCCGTTTTCACACAACAGTATAACTTGAATATTTTAGCTCTACTTTTTCTTTTTAAATACAGACAATTCTAAATGATTGAGTGAGTTCTTTAGCACCCAGGCTTAGGAGTGGATAAGTAGGATGCTTGGATTGAGTCATGCTTTGAATTTGACACAGTGAGTATAACAGTCGAATATAGAAGACCTCCTTATCCACGGTTTTGCTTTCTGTGGTTTCAGTTACCCACAGTCAACCATGGTCCAAAGTATTAAATGGAAAATTCCAGAAATAAAAGAATTCATAAGTTTTAGATTACACACTGTTTTGAGTAATGTCATGAACTCTCTCACCATCTCATTTCATTCTGCCTGGGATGTGAATCATTTCTTTGTCTGGCATATACACGCTGTATATGCCACCTACCTCTTGGTCACTAAGTAGCCATCTGGGTTATCAGACTCAGTGTTTATGTTAAGTACCCTTATTTCACTTAATAATGGTCCTCAAATAAAAGTTATACAATGAAAATGAAAATATATAGTGGCAGTTTGGATATGCCAAAGAAAAGCCATAAAGTGCTTCCTTTGAGTAAAAAGGTGGAAGTTATTGACTTAATCAGGAAAAAAAATATGTAGGCTGAGGTTGCTAAGATCTATGGTAAAAATGAATCTTCTACCCATAAAATTGTGGAGAAGGAAAAATAAATTTGTGCTAGTGTTGCTGTCACACCTCAAACTGCAAATGTTATTGCCACAGTGCTTGATAAGTGCTTAGTTATGGAAAAAGCATTAAAACTGTGGGCAGAAGACATGAACAGAGAAAGGCCACACTCACATAGCTGTTATTACACTGTATTGTTATAATTGTCCTATTTTATTATTAATTATTATTGTTAATCTCTTTCTGTGCCTAATATATAAGTTAAACTTTATCATAGGTCTGTATGTATAGGAAAAACATCGTATATATAGGGTCTGGTACTATCTGTGGTCTCAGGCACCCACTGGGGGTCTTGCAACATGTCCTCTGTGGATAAAGGGAGACTGCTGTAAGCATGCAGTTGCTGAGGTAAATAGTTGATAAAAGAATCTTTAAAGAGAAAGAATATACAGAAAATACAGATATCATTTTAAAGGACTTAAGTTATTGATAGTTTATTAGATAGAATCTTTACCTGCAAAAAAATAAAACCCATTTTAGCTGATGTAAGAAGGAAAATAATTTTAAAAATTATTGAAAATTCATAGAACTCTTTCAGAGCCAGAAAATCAGGCTTGAAGGCTACCCTACCAGAAAGATACAAGTTGCATTGAAAAACTGCTTTGATGGAAACCCTATTGCCTGGATTTGGTCACAGACCCTGCAGATAGTATTGCTCATGCTGGACACTATGCACCAGTCCTTCCGACTCTGTCACTTTCCAGGTATCACCTGTTTCTTCATGGTGCTTCTAAATTAACAGAATTTATGTATCATGCCCATGTCTTAGTTGCAAGAGAGTATTCGGTTTTTGAATTTGACAACACACAGAAAAATAAGGCAGGAAAACTTCAATGTCCTCTGTGATAGGATAGAAGAGAGGCTATAGGAAACCAAGGAAGCTAGTGAAATTGGATGTGTACATCAAAGATTGTGTTTTTGGAAGTTAACATTTAATCTATGTAGCCATTGCAGAAAAGGGCAAGTATTTAGAATATAGTAGAAACTAAATAAATGATTGTAGAATAGTTAAAGAATAATGATAGCTACTAAATATGGCAAAAATATATAAGAAAAATAACTTGAAAATGTGAATGAATAAAAAGCAATCATTTCTACACTTAGACTAAGATTTAGAAGAGTTTTGTGTATATTACCAACACTTATAGCAATTATCCTAGCAATGGAAAATCAATGACAAAATTAATTTACTAATAGCTTGTTACTAGAATTTTCATAACTCCAGCAAATTGGTAAAGTAAGTTTTACAAAAACTACTTTCGGTCAGCCAAAAATATTCCAGATGTTTGATTTCCTTTGTATGCTAGGGTATTTTAAGATGTATCACACATATATAAATGATACAAGGTGATATAGGTCAAAAATAGGCCTTTAAGTATAGTTTCTAGAAATTAATATATCAGATATAATTGTAATTTTTGTTTTTAAAGACATAGTGAGTGACTTTAGTCTACTATACACTTCGAATTACTAACTTATTCTGACATCAAAATAAAGTGTCCTTAGAGCAGCAATTTCCATGCAAAATCATAATGTCTCTTATTGATTTACTCATTCTGGTAGCAGAAACGCTATTAGATAAATTTCATCATGTAAATATCTCTTTCTAAATAAAGAGAACCAACATTTTCTGCAAGAATTTACTTCAAGCATCACTTAATATAACTATCACTGTAGATGCACTGTATTTATAGCATGTTTATGTTATCTCAATGGAAACTGCTTATATTAATGAAGGATTGGCATATGTGCTTGCTGTTGTTTCCTTGTATTTATTTTATTGTATTATTTAACATTTTTCTAAAGTTATTTTTATTATAAGAACATGATTTGAGTGAATCATGTTCTTATAATAATAAAGGATGAGTCTACAGCCATGCCACCCTGAACATGCCCAATCTCGTCTGATCTTGGAAGCTAAGCAGGGTTGGGCCTGGTTAGTACTTGGATGGGAGACAACCTAGGAATATCAAGTGCTGTAGGCTGGAAAGAAAGAAAGAGAAGAGAGAGAGAGAGAGAGAGAGAGAGAGAGAGAGAGGAAGAAAAGAAAGAAAGAAAGAAAGAAAGAAAGAAAGAAAGAAAGAAAGAAAGAAAGAAAGAAAGAAAGAAAGAAAGAAAGAAAGAAAGAAAGAAAGGATGAGAGTTTTTAAAAAACAAATTATAGATGATAGATGATAGATAGAGAGATAGATAGATAGATAGATAGATAGATAGATAGATAGATAGATAGATAGATATAGATAGATATATACACATAGTTCCTGTATCATGAAGTTTAAAGAGAAGGTTGAAGATAAATGGTTAGGAGGAGATGGAAGGGAGTTGTAAGAAAGAGAATAATAAAGACAAAAGTGATGTAGCAGAAAAATTTTTAAGAGAGCTAGAATAGGAAAGAGAGAAAAAGAATTTGATAAAGAAAATGAGAGAGTGGAAAGAAGTTAGAAAACAGAAGAGAAAATTTACATGATATAAAATCTATAAAAGAAATTACATAGTTTGTTGGTGCAGGAGAAATAAATATATTTTCTTAAATATTTGTAAAATATATGAAGTCTGTCTTTAGATGAGTGGAGTTACATGGATTGGGGATCCTATAGAGAAAATATGAGAATATAGTTTTCATACAGAGTCATATCAATGCTAGAGGTCCAGCATAGTTTCTTTGATGTTTTTTAGGAAAACATGCTACTTGCCCTCCACACCTGAACCTCAGGGAGTCTGTGATCCCTAACTTCCTTTTGGTAACCCATTATAGACTTCATTCATGAATTCATCTAAGCCTTTCCTGAACCTATTTATATTTTTAGACTATATAACCTCCTGGGGTAATGACTTGCATATGTTTACCTACCAACTATGTGAAGTACAAAGCATAAATCCCTTTTATCTTTTACGCTACATTGGGCATCCTCTAGTCCTGGTGCTCTTAAACTGGGTAAAAGGAATGCATCTTTACCTTTCATGATTTAGCAGTTTTGATCTATGCAGTCTTATCCATAGTTTTATAAAATTGAATATTCCTAACCTTTTACAGTATTCTGACACAGAGCAAAGGTTGTGCCACATAAAGCAAAAAGCTTTACTTTTTAATTAATTGCATGCTCTGAGGGAAATTATATTTGTAGGTCTCAAAATTATCTATAAATCAAAGCACTCAATAATCTCTAAAATTCCTTCCATCTTCCTTTCTTGCCTTCCTACCACTCATTCCAGCCCAACTGCTCTGTGGGGAAAAGATGTGGAAGAAAAGGGTAAAACTACAGTGTAGAGGGGTATGTGCTCTTGAGGATTAAACCACCAGGATTTAAATCTTGTTTTCTCTACTTTCTAGCTCCATGCCCTTCATCAGTTACTTATTTATACCTCAATTTCTTTATCAGTAAATCAAGGATAATAATAGTTTGAATTTCATAGGATTATTTTGTTTCCCAATTTCTGTGTGTGCGTGTGTGTGCGTGTGTGTGTGTGTGATTTAAAACAGCATCTGCCATATAATAAGCACTATATAAAAGTTAACGTGTACACAAACACACACACATACACACAGAAAGAGAATGAGAGAGAGCAACCACACCTCCCAATACCTGTGCCCTTAAAAAGACCACCACGTAAAGAAGTCCAGTCTAGCCTTTTTGAGGCTACATGGAGAGAAAAGTTCAGCTCAGCTGCAGCCCAGATCCCAGTGGACCTACCAGCTGAATACAAACACATGAGTTTGCCCAGGTGAGACCAGCAGAAGGGTTGCCACTCGACCCATAGAATCATGATAAATAAAATGATTGCTTTTTAAAATCAATAAATTCAAGGTAGTTTGTTACATAGCAATGTATAACTGATAGTTTGATATTCTTTGGCTCTTTTCTATTGGCTAGTCTTGCGGGTTTATGACAGTGACTAAAAATTCACATGTGACTACATTAATAAATTCTAATTCCATTCCCTATTATAATAAGTATACACTATCTATACAAATTTGACAAATAAATGTGATTGCATTAAATTGAATAGATAGTGAAGCCTAGTTTAGTGTTCCCTAGGAAACAGGCTCAGAATCAGAAAGATTCAGCTGCAGAAAATGTATTGGGAAGTATTCTTAGGGTTAATACATGTGTGGGGATAAAGAAAGCAGAACTGGGCAGTGGGGGACATTAAACTGCAAAGTGTTGATGCAAGGGTCTCAGCAGATCACACATGGGGCTTGAGAACTGTGATGGCCCTTCTGAATTGTTCCAGATTTAAGTAAGGGAGCCCAGCCTTTACACCACAACCTTGATTAGTCGCTGATGATGACTGCCTACAGGGGGACATTTTTAACCTTGGGTGAGGCTCCTCTTTTATGCTGAGGCTTTTTTTTTCTTTTATTTACAAGTAATATATATTTTTATTAAGATATAATTGATATAATGTGTTAGTTTAAGGTGCACAACATAAAGATTCAATATTTGTATATATCGCAAAATGATCACCACATACAGTAACAGATTGATTTTCCTTGTGATGAGAATTTTTAAGATGTGCTCTCTTAGTAACTTTCAAATATATAGTACAATATTATTAACTGTAGTCACCACATAATACATTATATCCCCAGGACTTACTTATTTTATCAATTTTTTTCTTTAATAAAATATGGGTTTTATTAGTCAGCTGCAGTCACAATATGATCATTATAGATTTCCCTTCTTTATTCATTCCACCAAACACAAAACAGCTGTTTGCCAGACTAATTTTCCTTATGTGGGCCACAACATTGGTTTGTCAGCAAAATCTCTTTTCTTAGTTTCACAGTTGAGAGAGACAGGAAGTGACTCTTTTTTCTCAAATGTAGACATCACAAGTTTTGGAATGATAGACATGGGGTGATCTAATTGTACAGTGGAGGGGGAAGATGTCAAATTAAAGTGGGGTCCAATGTTGCTTTTCTCTGTGATGTTGGTATGTTGTGTCCAGTTCTCTTGTGAGAGGCATTTTTCCAATAATATACATACGTTTTTCACAGTCACAGCTAAATGCATGGCACAGCCTATGGGAATAGGCCCAATGGGACTCAGCTTCAACAACTTCACATCACTTACACCAATGCAATGGAGGTAATCACAGAATTTTTAACTTGATGAACCTCTACAGATAGAGTTTGGTCTCTGTTGCCGTCATTACATGATTATAACCAGAAATATTATGTCTTTTTAATGGATGTTTGGCTGAGACCAGGTCAGGTTAGAGTGTTTGCACCAACATACATAGCTTCAGTTTTTCAGGGGTTAGTGTCTTACTCTCCTCCACCAAAGAAATACATCTGGTTTCCAAAGGCTTTTGATGATGTGTGGAATGTTTTGGGGCATAGTGGAATGTGGGAGTGGTCATCTCTAGCATGGTCCAAGTCCTAGTTTCAGAATTTAGGAATTACGGATGATTTTGATGTCTTGACTGGCCAAGAAACACCCTAATGCCAGAGCTATGGGGGACATATCTGAGAAGCTCCCATTTGGATTTGTTCCCCAACAATGAAGATCTTCCTTTCTTGACTAGGGGTAAATATGAGTAGCTGTGGTCAATCCAGGTATAGTAGTTGTCTCCACAAAGGACCAAGATATAGCATATTACTTTCTTGGGCTTCTCTCTAGGCTCCAAGACTGGCAGCAGCTTTATGATGTCTGCTAGGCTAAATTTTAAACAAGGATGCCCTGTTAAATTCATTTAGATGTCTCCAGAATCCACCAAAGGACTCAACATAGATTTGAGGTCAGTGAGCAATGAGTGAATGAAGAAAGAAAATAGAACAATGGATAGATGGATGTATAAATACAGTCAGGTAAATAGGCCACAGATTGCTATCCCTAAAGCCCAGAATTTAGAAATGAAGGTTTCTTGTGGGTAGAGAGGCTCCTACAGCTGTGCCTGTTGTATTCCTATCCTGCATGACAGCCTGGGAGGGAGGAGATTTATTGGAAAAAAATGGGCTGGTTTACTCAGCTCAATGTTGTCAGCTAGAATTCAAGAAAGCCTTCTCCAGCACCTACCACTGTGTCCAGGCCCAGTTCCCTAAAGAATCTGGCTTCTGGAATAAGGAGCACCCTGATCTTTTGGGGGAGAAATTTGGGCAGCAATACTTAGCATTGACTACCCATGGTTTGCCATGACCTAAAGCAGTATCAAAACTCTGTAGAAATTTTATCTATGCAAGTTCACGAGAGACTAAGAAAACAGTAGACATTGGAAAATATGCTTTGTATAATAGCAATATGATTAAGTATTCATTTAAAATATTGGAAAATTAAAAGACAAATACAAAATTTTTTAACATGAACATTAAACAACTATATACTTGCAATTAGGTAAATTAAATATCTTTTGAAAAATAGGGATATGTAGGAATAATCAAAGCAATAACTTTAAATTAAGGTCATTGAACTAAAGTGCTTGGTATGTAGTTTCTCGGGATAAATATGTTTCCTTCTCCCCGCTTTGTTTTAATCTTGGTGAGGAGGGAAATCTCCAATAAAATTGTTCTCACACCCATTCTTCCTTTCATACACTTAAGAAAATATATTCATTGAATTAAGTTGGTCACATTAAATATACATGCACACACAAGAACCACTAAGTAATGATGGCTTGCCCAAAGAGAAGCTGATTTCTTTCAAATAAAGTAAGTCTAAAATAAGTAGAGCTGGTATGTCAGTTTCTTGCTGTCTTCTTGCTCTTTGCTTGGCCCTCACTGATCTAAGGTGGCTGCTGGAGCTTCAGCCATCCCGTCTACATCCCAGTTATTAGGATAGAGTGAGAAAAGAAGGACATGCCCCATGTTTTTTGAATAACTTTCCTTAAGCACTTAGCCCTTTTATTTGCAACTTATTGCCTGGAACTTAGTCATATGACCATAGATAGCTGCATGGGAGCTTATCTAGCTAGGCATACAGCTCGACATGCAGGATCTCTGGACGATTGCTGATTTTCTGTCAGATCTCATATTTCTTTATTGTTTGGTGACTTAATAAACTAAAAGACAATTATCTGCCTGATACACACCCAGAAGAAAAGGGACAGGGAGAATAGCATAAACATTCCATTTAGATCCATGTAGAGTAGAAAACATTGACATCATTAGCCCATCGAAATGATGAAATCCAGCTAGACAGTGATAGTGAAGTCCCTTAAACCAGTGTTAGACTAGATTCCTTGGTTGTATTATCTATTTGTCTTCTGCTTTCTGGAGAATCTCTCCTGACCTTATTCTCTCTGGTGCCCTGTTCCAGAACTGCACCTTCTGAGGGGTTCTTTCTTCTCCTTGACCCTCCATAGCTATTTCTATCATAGGCATGGGAGGGTGTCTCTTTTTGGAGCCTGCAAAGATTCTAAAGCCTATTTCCTTCTAATGTATGTTTAGGTATTATTAAAGTTTAATAGTAACAGGCAGTTGCAGTCCAGGTTTGTGGTTTCTTTTGGCTTCCAGATCTAGTAGTATTAAAGCCTGATTCTACCTTGAGACCACTTAAAAGAATAGGTTTGGGTGGGAAGACAAAATACTTAATTTGATCTCTGCTGCTAGTTTGCTCCTATTGTCTGGCAGAGAACTATTAATAGAAGGCCTTTTTAAAAGCATTGGGGCCAATGATTTATCTTATGCTAAGGCTACTTCTTCAGCGTATCCTATAAGTGCTTTAGTTTGGAGCACAGGGCTGTTTTTCTTTCTTTGTTTCTTTGTTTCTTTGTTTCTTCCTTCCTTCCTTCCTTCCTTCCTTCCTTCTTCCTTCCTTCCTTCCTTCCTTCCTTCTTTCCTTTCTTTCTTCCTCTCTTTCTTCCTTTCTTTCTTTTTGTATATCTTGAAAGGCTCCATATTTAATGCATTTGAATTTCAAACCACAAGGAGACAATGCCTTCCTAACATCTCTGCCTACAGATAAGCTGGTTTGAGTCTGAATTCATCCATCCTAGAACTTTGTTAAAATCAGCAAAAAGCAGCCAATACAGACAACATTCTAATTTTTCCATACTTTCCCTTAAGGCCATTTAGTCTGCTTTCCAGACAGCCTTTTGTCTGCTTTCCAAGGAAAGGCAGACAGCAGTTTGACCAAATGTTTACCCTACAATACTGGGGCTGTTAAAGTAAACAGATTGGGTCCCAAATGGTGTCACTTATGCTAAGCCCCACGTCAGCAAACCAAAACGTTCAACTAAGTTAACTGTTATTATGCTCAGCTGTCCCAGGAAAGGAAGGTCAAGTTTAACCAATCAATGCTTACCTGCTCAGCACAAGTCACCTGATCTGACTTTAAGACTTCTCTTTGCTCCATGTAAAGAAAGTAACCCTGCTTTATCCAATCAGCAAATGCCCAGTATAACTTCCTCGTTCCTGCTCCCTCCTTCCTATAAAATCTCTTGCCTTGCACAGCCCTTCAGAGCTCATTTCTATCTGCTAGATTGGGTGTTGCTCTTCATGAATCTATGAACAAAGTCAATGAGATTTTGAAAATTTACTCAGTTGAATTTTGTTCTCTAACAGGGGCACATTTCAGGTTCTGATATTTCAATTTCTCATGTGTATGTAACACATTAGAATTGTGATAGGCTTAGGATACCAGAGATCCAGAATGTAGTTACTTAAAAAAAAACACATAAATTTATTTCTCCCTTTGATATTCTAAGTAGTCCAGGGCTGGTGGGTAAGACCCCAATGCCATTAGGTGCCCTCGTCTCTGTCTTTATTGTACACCATTCCAGTGAATGGCACTTATGCCAACATTCACTTGAAGACACAAGGATGCTGCTGCTATTCTGATCATTATGTCTACGTGACAAAGCACAAGAGGGAAATTATTAAATAGAGCTGACAAACTTGGAGGGCCCTCCTTTTTTTGTTCATCTGACTTGAGTCATCTTGCTTAACAAATGTTCCACGCAACACTTATATACCATTGTTCAAACTTAATCATCTGGTTGGCAAGCCTCCAAAAGAGGCTAGTAACTGTTGTCTTTTATTCTAGGTGGCAATATGCCCATCTGAAAATTGGGTTCTGCTGCTAGGGAAGAAGAGAACAGTATTGAAGGAGGCAGCTCACAGTGAAAAATGAGAGCGGGAAGAACAGATTGGCAGAAGGGAATAGATTTATTATGAAACCTGCAGTCTAAAGATACTGTTCTTTTCTCCTCTGGCTAAACCACTAAGAGGTTGTTGTTGGTACTCTTTAGGAGACCATACACTGTGGAGTGATGTTCATAACGTCACAGATAGAACAGCCATCTAATTTATCCAAATCGGGATACTTCACAATTGAAAGAAGACACTATTCCTATGTTAGATAATAGATATAAACTGGAATCCTCTTGAGTCAAGATAAGTGTATATTGTTATAATGAGCAACCTCACTACTTCCTATCATTTAACTTCTCAGTAGCCTGAGGGTAGGTACAGTGTTACTTTAGCATAATAACAGTAAAAACCAATATTAGTAGATCAAAGCATGTTCTCTTTCTTGCTGTTTTCAACAAACTTGAAAATTTTAAAAAGAAATTCAATTAACAATTTTAGAAATAAGCTTATTTAGGCCAAGAGTTAAACTAATTGCTCAAAATAACACTAATAAAGGGTAGAGTCAGGATTTTAACCTGTGTTTCTGATGCCAAATTTTCCTCTTGATCCTTCATGCCACATTAAGAACATACCCTCATTGAGGACAGAGCTGTCCTTGTGAGTCAATGTTATGCCCCCTCATCAGAATGTTTATGTGCAGATATAGTTTAGAATACTTTCAGCTAGTACTTGAGTAGTACTTCCAAAACAGTTGACCAAGTCATGTAGTATTAATTGGGCTTGTCCAGAGTTGGAAACTTTGAGGACAATTTGCTGTTACGCTTTTTTTCCATAACCATAGGAGACATAACTAATCATTCTTGACATTTTCTCCCACTTGACTTGACTTAGCCTCACAATCCTTCTCAACACAGCATTTCAAACAACCCCTTCAAGAATGAGCATAAAGAAAGTGACAGCAAAATGGTGGAAGGCAGCAACTAGCTCTCATCCTCCCACAGAAACCCTGAAAAACAAGCAGAAACTGTCATGACCAAATTTGTCAGAACCCTGGAAAACAATCAAAAGTTTATAGCAGCCGAGCAAATGCTGAATCAAAAAAAGGGTAATTTAAAATAATAGGAAAGTTTTGTGTTGTTGTTACCAGCCCTTGCCCCATCCCTCATCATGGTGGTGGAGGTCTTGGGTTAAAAGGGGCAGCAGCCTACATTTCCATAGGGAATCCACTGATTCCAGGGGAAGCAAAGCATATCTCTTTGCAAATTATTGTGTACATCTGTTCTAAGCTATTTGGGGGCTATCTTACAGACTAATATAATGTGCTTATCTTTCTATTGCCTTACTGGGAGCTCAAGTGGTAGGCATTGCTCAAAAAACACTGCGAGCTGAGCTAACGAAAGATAATAGTCCACACAAGCAATAGACAACCTAAGATCCAGGAACAAAAGCTGGGGAGAGTATCTTTAGAAAATTAGAGTACTCAAAAGCACCATCTACATTGGGGAATTTAGAAATATATGCACATGGCCAGGCTAAGATACATTCTCAAAGAATGTCCGAAAAAACCCTAAACCTGCATTTTGAGCTGATCTGAAGACTCAGTCCTAGCCTGGCTAAATGTGGAAATAGTGCTCTGACACAGAACCAATATGTAAAGGGTTTTTTTTCCCCCCTTTGGCTCCAAGTGTTCAAGGATATTTCTGTCAAAGTTCTAGCTGAACACAAGATGGAAAGCAGAGATATTGGCAGCTGTACATGAGAAGGAATTTAGTCTTTGTAGGAATAGTTTGGGGGTCACTGGACAAGGAGACTACTATAACCTTCAGCAATTGAAAAGGCAGCAGAAACTTGGATAAGAAGAGATCTGATTTCTAGAGTTACTATATTAGAAAATTTAAACATCTATTTTTCAGCAAAAATAAATCACAAGGCATACAAAAAAGACAGGTAAGTATGACTAATTCAAAGGAACAAAATAAACTGACAGAAACCATCCCCACAGAAGGTCAGACTTCCTTGGCAAAAACTTTAAAACTACTGCCTTAAGTATGCTAAAATAGCTAAAAGAAAATACCTGTAAAAAACTTAAAAAGTCAGGAAAATGACTGTGAACAAAATTAGAATATCAATCAAGAGAAATTATAAAAAAGAAACAAGTTTTGGAGCTGAGAAGTGTAATAATTTAAATGAAAAATATTACTGGATAGTATCAACAACAAATTTGAGTAGTTAGAAGAAAGAATCAGTGAACTTGCTGGTAGGAAAATTGAAATGATTGAGTCAAGAATGGAAAGAAAAAGAGATGGAAAAAAGATAGAAAAGCCTGAGAGACATGGGGGAGATGCTACAGTGGACCAACATACAGATTACAGAATACCAGAAGAAGATGAGACAAAAGGTAGAAAGTATATTTGAGGAAATAATGGTCAAACAGCTCTTCAAACTGATGAAAGATAAGAATCTACATATCTAAGAACCTCAAGGAACTCTAAACAGGATAATTAAAGAGACTCATGTGGAAATACATTATAATCAAACTGTTGAAAACAAAAGACAAAGAAAGAATTTAAAAGCAGCAAGGGAGAAGTGATGGTCAGGTACAAGGTGTCCTCAAGTTATATTTCTTGATCACAATGGAATGAGGTTAAAATTAATAAGAAAAGTAAAACCGGAAAATTCACATATATGTAGAAATTATCAATGTACTTTTAAACAACCAATAGATCCAAGAAGAAATTACAAAAGAGATTAGAAAACATTTAGAGACAAATGAAACAAAACACACTAGAACTTATGGGGTGTAGCGAAGCCATGCTCAGAAGAAAACTTATAACCGTGAATGCCTATATTTAAAAATAAAAGGATTTAAAATCAATAACCCAATTTTATACTATAAAGAGGGAGAAACAATAGCAAACTAAATCTAAAGCTAACAAAAGAAAGAGGAAAAGATTAAAATGAGGTTAAATATCATAGAGATTAGAAAAAGAATAGAATCAGTGAAACCAAAAGTTAATTCTTTGAAAAGGTCAATAAAAATTTCTTTTTTAAATTAGCAAGGCTGAATAAGAAGAAAGAAGAAAGCCAAAAATAAATAAAATCAGAAATTAAAATTGAGACATTGCTACTAACCTTGCGTAAATAAAAGTGATTATAGGACAACACTACAAACAATTATAAACCAATAAATTAGACAACAAGATAAATGGTACTAATTTCTAGAAACACATAAGTTACTTAAACTGACTCAGGATGGAAGAAACAGACTAATAGATATATAGCCATGTAAAAATATTCAATTTATCTTAACTATAGTGTCAAGTTAATTCAAAAGGGAAAGGATAGTGCTTTAATTACATGGTATTGGAAAACTAAATATTCACTTGAAAATTAATATCTAATTCACAGCATATGTAAAAAAATAAATAAATTCAAAATTTATTATGCAATTAAATATAAAAATTAAATGAAAATATCTTTTAGAATAAAATGTGGGAGAAAATCTACAAACTTTAGAATAGAATTTTTAAGAATTTGATTTTTAAAAAATTTAAAAATGAAGAAAACATTTTTCAATGAGGTGCTTTTAAAAGTATTAATTTATGTAGGTACATGCTTATGTATATTTACTAGTTTTGGTTAATGTTGACAAAAATCAATCTGAATAAATCAGTGTTCCAGACTCAATTTACTTATTAGTAATAACAAACTAGTCCATATTTGCAAGTCCATATGAAAGGAGAAAGGATAATTGGAACAGAAAGATAGAAAAGATAGCAGTCATTATAAAATTTAGTTAGATATATTTAAAAATAATGAATACCTTGGTATACATGTGGCTGTTTGTTTTTAAAACATAATATTTATTACCTATTAATTAATAAAGTATCAATTTGTCAATATAGATTAGGGAATATAATTTTAAATATAAAAAAGATACAAGTTAGAGTAATATCTATACAATACTGTGCTCCAAACTAAGAAGAAAACAGAGAATTAAAGCTAGAGAAAAGAGAAAATTGGAATAGCAGTTTTGAATCAATAATTTCAGGAAGTGATATGAATAGTTATGCCTGGAATAAATATAATATCAGATAAATCTAGGTTAAATATTCATCCAAATGTACAATGGATTTTGAAATGACAGCACAAAATATTCTTTATGAGTTTCTGAAAATAAAACAAAAACATATGCTTGCATCAAACTCGAGATTTAATTTCTTACAAACTTCCAGGTAAGAGAATTCTAGGTCAATAAAGTGAAACTTTCTGAGAAATAGGAAGAAGCAGATTTGGCATGAAGTTAATGAAAGGAATTTCAGGGCTCCTCACTGACAGTGATACTTATCCAGGATTGAGGAAGGGTCTTAGTGATGTTTTAGATGGTCATATGATTAAAAAGGAAGTGCCAATATCATTTAAGATTTAGGGCCACCATTTTTTCCAAGAAGAAATAGTGGCCCTAAATTTTAAATGAGACTTAGAAAACAAATGGACATATAAAGGACTTATAAATACTTTAGATTTCTTTTGCTTCCTGAAAACATTTCACACAATGTTCCCCCTTTGCAATCTCAGCAAAATATTTGTAAATTGGTTATGCTTTGTTGCTGAGAGTATGCATTTTAAAGGCATTCTTTTCATTTTCCCTGTGTTTAGTCCTGATTCCAAACATTCAATGCCTTCCTGATTTTATGGCCTGGTTTTGTTGACTCTTGTCTCTGGGGTCCCACTGAGATCCAGAAAATGCCGAGTAACTTGGATGCTCAAGATGGAAAAACGCTTTGTCTAAGCTTTATTTAACCTACTCAGCTCAGCAGAGTTGGATAGGCATTTCTCAAAAACTCTTTTCAATAAACTCAATAGAAAGAGTTATATAGCCCTGGAGCAACTAATGGTAACTTTATGCTAGCCTGCATCAGGATCCAGTAGAAAATTGTAGTATGGCTCCATCAAGACTTTTCACACAAACCCCACCCACTGCACTCTAGCAAGTACAGGAGAATAATTCTAAGACTTGGGATTATTTAGGTGTAGCTTCTTTTTTGTTTTCTAAGACTTAGCTGCCAAGATCATTATTCCATCAATTTAAAACAATTATCTCTTTTAATTTAACATTTTTTATTATTGTTTTGAATAAATATAGTTCACAATTTTTGTGCAATGCATAAATAATTGAGATGTCCCCTACCCTTGATCAGCCTTTGTCATTCAGGGACCTGAATTCAGCCACTGTATAAGAAATTCAATGGCAGAGTCTGATCTTAGTAAGTGTAGATTTAAGAACTGGGTGGTATTGAACCTAATTAGCAGAATATATGAGATGTGCTGGGAAGAAAGGCAGCACATTTCCTGTATGAGCGCCTCAATGGAAGATCACATAATAACCAGAGATCTCAAGGCCTGGATCACTCGCATGGATAGGTTTTACGTATCTTACTACCCATAGATTTCTAGCCTTTGTACTAGACATGTCCTTAAAATGTATATATCAGAAAATCCTCAAAGAATCTCTATAGATTGTGGAGGGTGGGGAATGTGGGCAGGAGTGGAGCTTGGAAGATGTGAGATTTCATTTGTGGTGAGAAGAAAAAGATGCCATTTTAAGTGATATTTACTGAATTATTGTCAAGAAGATAACTCTCTTTATGAACACACCCAATAGATGCGTTTGAGTATAAATATGATCTTGAGTGAAAGAAACCTAGACAAAGAGAATACTTTTGCAGAAAAAAATTAAGACGTTTCTTTTCTTGAGCGGAACAGAGAATAGAAGAGAAAGAAGAGGACATGAGGGGACAAGTGGAAACAGGCAGGGAAAATGTTGGTCAGTGAGAAATTCCTGGAAGTGGGAGAGACTAAATGACTTTTCAGAAGTTTGTCTAATGCTGTTCATAATTGATTCGTTTACTTCATGGCACTGTAATTCATCATCTAAAAACATTCAGTAAAGGTTGTATGAGTGATATTCTCAAATAAGGAAAACAGGCTTTCCTTAAATAACTGAGTCAACGTGGTAGAGGAAACAGAATATATCTTCTAAAGGCAAAGTGGAAATCAAATCAAATTTAGTAAAACTAGGAAATAGAGCCAAAAGTGGAAATAAGATCACATGTATGTAGAAATTCGCGATCATTTTGGAAGCGAAGTGGTTCTAGAAAATGGGACAGAATAATCAATTTTATTTAAATANTTTCACCACTGTCTAATGTGGATTGGGAAGGTCTTTTGAGTGTCTGTGCTCCAATCAGTGACTCAAGGATCCTTCCATTAGGTGTTTCTGCCATCTCAGCATCCTGTACTTTGAGCCATGTAAATGGGAGATGGAGAGACAAGAGTATTACACGTGAGATTTTAGAAATAGGTCTGCAAAGGCATACATCAGTACTACTTCTATTCCATTGGCCAGACCCAATCATATGGCCCTAAGCTAAGTGAAGTAAGGCTGGGAAATCTTGTCTTGTCCAGGGTGGCCTTGTGTCCATCTGGCCTGTCTCTGCCACAGGCATGTCTACACTTATTGCTATAATTAGTTGGAGTGGGAAAAGGGGGAACTGGAGTTTGGGAACAGACAAGCAAAAAGCTCCACATGTTATCATTTCTTTAAAATTGTACCTTAAGTTTTGTGTTTTTAATCTCTAGGTTGGGATCAATAGAGCTTAGGACCCAAGGATCAACTAAATACAGGTATCAATTTACCTTTAAAAATGTACAGAGCAGGGTTTGGCATTTTGGCATACTTTTTCTTAAAGGGACAAATAACTGTTTTAAGCTTGCAGACCTGTTTTCTAAGTCTCAGCTACTCAACACTGTCATTGTGCCCCCAAAGCAGCCATAGACAATTTGAGACAGAAAGGTATGGCTGTGTTCCAGTAAAATGTTATTTACAAAGTTGTGTTTTTGGTCTAAGAGTCACAGTTTGCCAATCCTCAATTTAAATAATTATTGACCTAAAGAAAAAAAAAATAGAAATAGCTTATTTTATGCCATATATTGTGAATTACGTGCAAATCAAATTCCTAAAAATCATACCTTTAAAAGCCATTTGGAAGTTATAGAGCCTCTTTTGTAAGTGATAATTTCTTTATTCTGTAAATAACTACCCCTTGAATTATTTTTAGTTTAAATATATGTTATCTCATATTATATTTATTTACCACAAGGCACACTATTACTTGAGATTTTTAATGATACCTATGTTTGAATTCTTTGTTAAAGTCATAAACCTTTTCATAAATGTGATATAGTGTGTTTTCCCAGTGTATAGATTAATTTGCATTAAATTCAGGGTACTCCAATATAATAAATTCATTTTATAATAAATTCCAATAAATAAATTTTGAGGAGCAGGCATGAATGGTGTCTTTAATATAGGCAAGAGTTTGGAAGGTAATATTGCTCTGAATACCATGGAGTTTCAACTGTAAGCCACAAAAGAGATGGGACACTATTGCCATGTTAAAATTGGCACAAATCCTAATTCTTTAAATAGACTCAGACTCACTAACACACTGAAAGTTAAGACAAGAGGTGGGATGTTTCACTAATATCCCATATAAGGAAATATAGAGGGCCATATTTCCTTCCTTCATTGCTTCCTTTCAGACCAGCTGACTTTAGACTAGGTTTCTATTTTCTGTAGGATCTAGCAAAAAGCTCAAGAAATAGACAAATACCAATAAAAATTTAATTCTGAATTTTCCTACTACTTCCATAACAGTAAAGATTCAAGGGAGACTTACCATCCCAAGGTATATCGGGATGTTTACTGCTTCATAAAAACCACCAAATTTCTAGCCTGGAATATTTATAGTCTCAATTCTATATCCTCTACTCTGCCAAGTACTTGTTTTATAAGCTCTTAATTATATCAACCCATCCCATTTTCAAATTCCTTATCTGTTAGTATGCTTTTGCAAGTAACAGAAAACTTGTCTAAATGGCTTAAAGACTAGATAGTTTTCTTCATGTATTCCAGAGCAAGGTGGTTTCGAGCGTGTCACATGTCTGAGTAACTTCTCTAAGATTAACTTCTCTTTCTTTTTAAGGTACTTGAATGTCAATAGCAAATCTACACAGCATAGCCTCAATTTACAATATCGAAACAGAATTAGAGGACAGATCATTTTTCTCTTGGATGCTATTTTATTAGGAGGAAAAGCTTCCCAGGAAGTCATCCAGGTCACTTCCTAAATTTCATTGGCAACTATTGAGTCTTTCATTTGTCCATCCCCTAAATGAAAGGGGGGAGGCAGAGAAAATGAATATTTGGCACTTCCAGTTTCTGTATAAAAGGTAAGATCTAGCAGCAAAGAAGAGGGATCGGGGGCGAATTGCTTTTGGGTAAATAGATATCAGTATCCGTTATAGCTCCTAAGTGAATAACCATCCAGTTTGGTTTGGTTTCTGGTAGGAACCTGTAAACAGGCAAGATTTCACCCAAGAGCTGGCTCAAATTTCTCATTCTGCTTGCAGCTGAGTGCAATAAAAATGCCCATTTGTGCTATCGAGGAGACAGTACACCATTCTCAGCAGTTGCCCCACTGGTTGTATAGCTCCCTGTCAATGGTACTGGAAAAAATATACTCCTAAATAGCTGTGTTTCATAGTATTGCTATATTAGGTTTGTTGATTTATTGATCATGATTTTAAGAAAATGCTTAAAAACTTTGCCTAGAATAAGCATGCTTGTATCGGATCATGAGAGATAATGATTTGGGGCTGTGTAGTGGCATTTGTCATCCTCGTGCCCTCCTGTTTGCAAATCACTCTCCCCTCTAGGCAGTCCCAGATTCTGGGTAGCCCATGTAGGAAGCTATAGCCACCCTCGGTATGAAAGCTGAAGGAGTTAAATCTTCACGTTCCCTCTCCTGGCCCATTAGGGGTCACTCAGGTGATTTAAGCTTAGTCTGTCAAATTCTTTATCTTCTGAGAATTTGATTCTTTAGAGACACAAGAACCTGAGATCGTGAGATGCCATATATATTGCAAACAGTAGAATTTAAGAGTAATTTGCTATGCTTCCTGTTTCCAGTCTTTTTTTTTTCCTGCTCATTTTCTAACCTTGTCCAGTCTTTTGTGAATTTTGTGATCTGTGGATTATACTTTCAATAAATTAAGATCTGTTAAGATCTGTTCAAGTTAGATGAGGCAAATTTCTGTGTTTGAATTTAACCTTCTGAGCACTTATAGGCATGTGATGGTACTCAGCATCAGCCCCCACGCTGCAGCTCCAGGACGCTTGTAATATCTTGTTCTGTTGTGAATGCTTGAGGCTTCGGCAATACCTGTGGCTTAAACTTGTGCTTGCTTCTCCTCTGGCTAAGTTTATTTACCTACTTCTATGTAGAGCTGAAAAAGGGAAATGGCAGGGGAAGAGTTGAATGAGAGTACCATAAAAACTTTGTTTCAATGAATTATGTGATTTTTTTTTTTTTGTCTTTAATTTGATGAATTGGTGTTTCCCAAAACATTTCTGCCAATAATTTCCAGGCAAGTCTTAGTGGTTTGAGTCGCCTGAATGCATCAGAATAAGCACTAACCATCCTTTACTATCTCACTGTTGACTAATTTATGCACTCGTAGAATAGTGGCTTTCCAAAGGCTGGCTGATCACCTGCATGGAGGCAACATGTCTTAAGAGCTTAAAACAAGGTACTCAAAGTCAAGAGCTGTGGGTCCTTGCTTCTAATCTCCCTACTCAAGGGATAATTTCTCTGCCTCATTCTCTGAATACACTGGCATATACATAATGTGGCCCGGTGTTCCAGACTGTTTTTCTTTTTAACCATCTTCACCAGAGAGGAGTGGTCTTCATTACTAGGGTCTTCTGCATTTGGAGTAAATGGCAAGTAATTCACAATGCCGTGTAAATAAATATAACTAACATTTACTTGGCATTTAAATGTACAACATGCAGAACATTATTACATTTGATTCTCACAGGAGTTTGGAAGGTAGAGAAAGAGTTATTATATTATTTTCATTCTAGAGAGGTAAAAACATTTCACAGTGTTTAAGTGATTTGTCCAAGATTGCTGATATAATAAGTAGATCCAGGATTCAAACCTAGATCTGTATCCAAATGCCAAAGCTTTATGTTCTAAAAGAATATTCATTAGTAGTTGATAAAGAGATGACTTAACTTTTAATAACTGGATCAGAAATATCATAGATTCTATCTGTTTTCGTCAAAGTTTTACCCTCACTATTAATTATACTCTGAGGACTTGTGACTGAAAGCTGGAAATAGCTATAAAGAAGAAGCTCGAAGAAATGAAATTGTTGGAGAGACAATGCATAGATAGGAAAAATATAAATATATTCATATTATAAAATGTGAAATACATTCCAGAACCAGTGAGGGTTACAAAAGGAAGGGACCTAATGACATCTAGTCTAATTTCTTAATTCTACAAAAGAAGAAACAGTTGTGGGAGCTCTGTAAGAACATTGTTGCACATTGGTTTATTTAAATTTAGTATTTTTTAAGCCTTTCTATGGGAAAATGTTTTAAATGCCAATTTAAAAGTTTACAAAGTAGAAAATAGAGATTCAGAGAGGTTTAATGATATGTTCAATGCTATTAGATCTATTAAGAGGCAGATAGTGAACTAAGGCTTTATAGATTCTGGACTCTGCTTTTGCCAGAATCTATACAATCCACTTTAAAATTATCAATGTACTGTTCTCAAAGGAAGTGAAAAGATAGTTTATTTTTCTCACAAAAAAGGCTCATTTCTGGCAAGACAAATGACTCAAATGCTTTATTAGATTAATTTAAGGAGCACAATTCAAAGAAAACTAAAAGCACAAATGTTTTATTTTACAAATGAACTCTAAGAACAAAATATTTAATCTAGAACAGTTTCATTCACAACTAGTTCAGGTTTCTCTAACAATAGGATTAATTCTGAGTAATAAAGTTCGATAAATAGTATGCAATTAATAGAATTAGTACAGCTGGGACATGGGTACAAAATGTTACAGCAGATGGAAGATATGTATACTTCAAACGAAGCACAATTGGCAAGAGGAATAGTTAGTAAAAACAACAGAAAAATATATAAACAGTGATCCATTAGTCATATTAAAATGGAAAGTAAACGAAACAGGCTTATTGATGTGGTAATGAACACGACTGGTACAAAGATAAAGTGTTTGTTCAAAGGAAAGGATACTAGGAAAAGATTGGAGAGTTATTATTATTTTTTTAAACAGAGCCTTTAGAGAGAAAAGAAAAGCCGAATATTCATAGGAGATATTTGACAAACAATCTCAAATGAGAGGATTGATTTCAATAATAGCAGTAGGTTAAGATACATGAAGCAATACAAACATAGTATACATCTATATATCTCACACTGAGTATTTCAGAAGATATAAAATATCTTATTTAAATCTTTCTTTAAATTCAAATGTAGATTTTACTATAAAAGTCAACTCAAGGACAGTAAAGTTTAAGCATATAAAATAAGGTTATTAAAATACAGAGTAGTTCTTAAAACACAGGTTTGTGGTACACTTGTTTTTCAGGAAAGAAAATATTTTTGCATAGATTATTTACCAAACACTGTTGACAATACTACAAGGCAGGTAGTACATTATTGCCTTATTTTAAAGGTGAAAAAATGAGATACAGAGAGGTTAAGCAATTTGCCCAAGGTCACCGAGTTATTAAGTGCTAGGGTGGGAATCCAATATATTTTTCTAAGACATAAATCTTTTTTTTTTTTTTAACACCTATAATACCTGGTATTCCTACCTAGGTGGTCTCCCATCCAAGAACCAACCAGGCCCTACTCTGCTTAGCTTCCGAGATCAGATGAAATCGAAATCGGGCACTTTCAGGGTGGCATGACCATAGACACGAAGACTTAAATCTTAAAATGTGTCTTACTATGTTTGCTCTGTACAAAAAAACCTCTAAATAAGAATTAAAGGACACACATAGACAGTTATATGATTCTTAATAAAGCACTTATATATTCAGTTTTTCAGGATTTCTTCATTATGAGTACACTGAATGAAATGGCTCCTAATTTTTAGAAGTTCTCTAATGAAAATTCTAACTTCTCTAATAAGATGTTAATAAATCTATCATTTTAGAAAAATAAAAAAAACAACAGTCAAGAAATTCAGTTGTCATTTAATAATTTATTGACAAATGTACAAAATAATAAATGAAATGCTTATTACTCAATTTAAGGTATCATTTTACTTAAGTCCAGGCAAATAAATATAGAGTTCTATGAAATATATGATTTGTTTTGAAAACCATAAATTTTAAATTTGGTTAAAATAGATTTAAGGAAAAAACTGAGCAAATTCATTCCTCAAAAATAAGTGGATATGTTTTAAAATAGCTAACTACAAAAGTGCACTAAACCAAACACTTTTGTATATTAATCTTACAAAAATAAAAAATAAAAACCCTATACTATTGAAAATTTTAAAAATAAAGAATGAAAGGAAGAAGAACTCTGTAAACACTTTTTGTAATCATGGCATACTATTGACATCCACAGCTGGCAATCAAATACAAAATAGGCTGATGTATCTGTTCCTCAAGGATACCATATTTTACTTTGAGAATCCTTTGCTATCAACCCCACATACTACAAAAAAGTTTGGGAGTTTCATGACTCAAATTTTCTTTTTGACATCTTTGGGGTTAATTTCTGTTTTCATAGATTAATTAAACTCCATGTCCATAAATGGGTTACTTCTATAAGGGTAAGCAGCATTTTAAATTTTATCACTTATTAATGTGATAATTTTCTATAGCTAAAAAGGTACAATTATGTTTTACTTAAATTATACTATAAAACATATGTACTTAGACATGGAAATATATTATTTTTATTGCTTTATGGTGTTACATTTTCTGTTTAAATCTACAAACCACCTGGGATTGACTTTTATGAGTGATGAGGTCAAGATTCATCTTTTTTTTCAGTATGGATGTCCAATCAACAGAGTCCCATTTATTAAAAAGTCCATTATTTTTTCATAGCACTACATTTTACTACACTTTACTTCATAACACTACACTTCATTACACTGCATTACTACATGCTACCTAAATGTATGGGTTTATTTCTATGCTACTTATTCTTCACACTGGTCTGTTTGTGTATCCTGGTACAGCATCAAACTGTCTTAATTGTCATAGCTGTAAAGTAGGTCCTCATGTCTGGTTGTGTAATCTTATGTTTAATGTTTAAAGTGTCCTGATCATGGAATAGCCTGAGGAATATGAAGACTATTTTTAGACATTTAGTGAACCTTAGGAGAAAAATGAGGATCTAGAATGTGTGTTTTTACCTTTCAGTATCATGTTTCAGAGGAAGAGAACTTTGTAAGTGGCTGAGCATGTTCCCCAAATTACCTGAGTTTCCACAGGCTTATTTCTGTGGAGCAAAGACATTTGGGAAAATATAATTATGATACAGTTGACTAGATAATATGCAATTTTTCTTTTTCTATTTCTTTATTAAAAATAAAATCTTAGTGTTGTTTTATGTGCATTGCAACCAGCCAAATAATTACATTTTCCAGACTTCTTTAAAGACAAAACTGGTTATCTGATACATTTCTAGAAAAATGTTTTGCCCCCTTTTTCTTGCAGTTTCCTTCTTCTTGCATATAATACTGACATGATGTCTTGAATATTGAGCAACCATATTTTTATAATGGCTTAAACTACACTTGAAAAAAAAAAAGAAAAGAAACATGAGAATAAGTATCACAAGCCAAGATAAGTGAAGCAGAAAGATGGAAGTAAAAATGTGGTTGACACATGAATTTAATTAGACATTCTCGGACACCAACCTCTGGGCTTCTTATCATGGAAGGGAAAGCTAATACTATTTGTTGGTCCAACATGGTCTGGTGTTCCATTTCATGCAGCCAAATAAATTCATAATAGGACAACTATTTTTCACGGCCAGCCTCTTTCTCTCACCCATAAAAATTATGGGTGTATTTTGGGGAATACACAGTTACTTTATTAGTGCTAAATTGATATTTCAGTGTAGTGGTATTATACTTTTATGGAAAGTGATTCATTATTATTTGTTACTAATAGTAATTAAAATATCAAGTTTTAAGGAATAATTTTGGACATGAAGAATTTTAGATTATCTATAAAATATAATTGCTCTAACAGATTTACATTTCTTTGTGACTATTAAAGTGGGTTTAGAGTTAGCAAGTAATTTATCATGTAAAGCTGCTAATTTAGGCAAATCAATTCACACTTACCTCTGAAAAAAAAAATAGACAAAAAATAAAGCAAATGAGGAAGCATCAGTAATAACAAAAGTTAAAATCACTGTCCTAATTAAATTTTAAATTTAAAATAAAATTTAAAAAGTAGATAGAAGCCAATATTGAAATGCAGAGCAAAGAATCAATAGCTCAATCAATTTTTGACATGCACAAGGACTCTTCAAATTGTAGAAATTAATCTACACATGACTATACTCATTTAATATACTGTTTCATAAAGTACAGGGTTTTTTTTTTAAGTCTGAGAAAGACATGGAATAAACTGCTTACATTTACTGTTGTTAATTTTAAAATGTCTTTCGCCTCTCACATAGTGACACTGATTTTTTTCCATCTGTTGGAAAACTAAATAAAATATGAGCTATTGTTCATTATGCTTTGTAGAAATGGCAAATGCAAATACTTAGCCCACTCTTTCTAGTGTTAAACATTGTACCTTTTTTAAACTCGTGTGTTTATTTTAAACAAATTTCAACGTTTAAATTAAGCATTGTATTTTAAGTTTTAAAATGTATTAAATTAAGTAATTAATAAGATAACTGAGTAATGTTTAATTTCAAATATAGTCTTTGGATTTTATATTATAACAAGCTGAAAAATTAATTCCATGGAAGGAAAACTTTAAAATAATACTGATTCACTCAGTCTTCAATATTTTAAAATTAGTAAAAGAAATTCATAAATACATGCTTGGGAAAATCCAAATACTAGAAAATCCAATACTATAGAGATAAAATAATCTACAGATAAATACTTTAAAAATAATCGAGATGGTGATGGATAAAGTAAAATCATAAGGTATAAAGCATCTGGAAGGGGCTATTTTTCACAGTGTGCTGAGGAAATGTTTAAGTTGTGGTTGAGCTAAGATCCTATGTTAGGATAAATGTACAGTTCCTGTAAACAAAATCTCAACTGAATGATAACATTGTAAATGACTTTTTCTCTGTCATGTAACAGTCCTTGGGATAGCAGTCCATGTTGTCAAGGTCCATTTTTCTTCTATATTTTGACTCTTCTTAATTCTCCTACCACAAGGATATTGTTTTCATCTTCATGTCAATTAACATTTAATATTAGACCTAAAAGATTCACATTTCAAGCAGAGAGAAATAGAAAAGGAAGAGAACACATGCCATTTTATTGCAAGGACATCACCTAAAAGTTACTCAGATCATGTCTGTTTATACCCCATCAGCCAGCACTTAGTCATATAGCCACATCTGAGAAAGGATGTCTTCATTTTAGCCAGATACAATGAGTTCCATTACTAATAAAGACTAGACTTTGGGTGACAGAATTTTACCTGAAATGAAAAGAAGAATCGAATTCTGTTTAAATTTTGACAGTTTTCAGACCATTATTTCTTCAAATATTTTCTTTCTGTACCAGTCACTTTGTCTTCTCCTTCTGGAATGCTAATAACATAATCAATAGATTTTCTGATACTGTCCCACAGGTGCCTGAGCTCTGTTTATATTTGCTTAATATCTTTTTTTTTCTTCTATTGTTGAGATTGGAAAATTTATATTGACCTATCTTTAAATTCACTCAGTTTTTCCTAATTCATTTCCATGTGCTCTATTGAGCCCATGCAGTAAACCTTTAATTGTATTTTTGTAAAATATATTGTATTTTTCAGTTATAACATTTCCACTTGGCATCTGATTCTATAATACAGTTTCTAGTTTTCTGCTGAAAATTTATTTCTATTAATATTGAGATTTATCAACTTTAGTTCATGGATCCTGGTGATAAGCTACTTTAAGTCTTTGTCTGATAATTTCAACATCTGAGTCATCTTGAGATTGGCATTTCTATTATTTTTTTTTTCCCATGATGTTGGTCAGATTTTCCCAAGTTTTTCAATGTGAAATGATTTGGGGTTATATCTTGGACATTTTGAATATTACATTGTAAAAATTTGAGTCCTATTAAAATTTCTTTGAAGAGTTATTATATGTTTTTTTCCTCTTTGTTTTAGCAGGCAATTGGCATGGTTAGGGTCACATCGAAAGTTTTGATTTGCCTTCCATCGGTGGTGCTTCCAAGTCAGTTCAGTTTTCAAAGTCTGCACTGTGGTGTTTGAGTTTCCTTGTGCCTATTCACTCAGGGATTTGTCTGGAACTCAGATGTTGGTGTAAACAGTAACTCAGTTCTCAGAGCCTTTACCATGCTTACTGATGTCTCTTCTGTTAGTGCACAAATTGGGGTGAGCCTGGGTTTTTGTCAGTTCAGATACAGTATTTGGGCATCCCCTCCATATTTCAACTTCCCAATTTCCCAGACACTCTTTGGTTCCCTGGGGTCCCTTTGTCCAGTCTTCTGACTTGTAAGCCAGAGTTTCTTTCATAGTTTAGCCTTTTGTGCTGGTGGGAAGTTTTGCAATACCACAGCCATTTTCAGGCAAAGCTCATGGATCATGGTGATAAGAGAAAAGAGAGACAAAATAATCGTGATCTTCCTTACACTCTTTGAACCACTGGAGCTCCTTTCTTGATTTCTCTGGACAGAGGGGTGTTTTTGTTGTCATTATTTTGTTTTGGTTTTTCCTGAAGATTATGCTTTGCCATGTGACCAGAGCAACTTCATGACTGGGGTTTCCTCAGGGCAGGGGTGAAATACAAAAGAAAATGAAAAAAAAGGAGATTCTCCTGCCAGTTCATTCTCCAGTAAACAGAGGTTCTTTTGTCCTGTGTTCTGCCTTGAAAAAACACAATTTTCCTTCTAATTTTAATGCCCACCACTACTTGAACTCTCAGGTAAAAGCCAGGAGATAAAGGAAGAAAGAAAAAAAAACAGTAGTAAAGTCATGACTTTTTCTTTCTTTTTCAAGTTTGACTTCCCTCTCAATTCATCTACTGTTATTTACTTTATAGAATAAATATAGTCATCTGTATTCTGTCCAGAGTTTTTATGGCAATCACAAGAAGAGATAGGCTGTAATGATCTTATTCTATCTTGGTTATCATTGGAAGTCTTTTACTAATTCTTAATATTTTATCATTCATAATTTATTCTTCACACTACATTTTGCTTTATATTTTTGATATATAGTTTCCCAAGTATATTTTCTGTGCTTTAGTGTAAAAGGAATTTGAAATATTTAGATAGTAGAGAAGAAAATTATGAGGAAATCTGTTATTGATATCACTTACTTCGGACCTAATGTACATGTAACTTACTATATACCCACTTTTCAGGGACAGTATGTGAAAGAGGCAATCAATTTCTCGAGTTTCACTAGTTTGCAACATATTTTTGTGATCAATAAAATTGTGGCATGGTGCCTATATCTCACGTTCCTCAATTCATAATGTTGATTTGAAATGGATAATATGTTTCTTCAACTTTTCCTTCTTGAAGTTCATTCTCTAGAATTAAAAATAACTTTAAAAATTTGTAAAAAAAATATAACAGTGATAAAAATCACATTAAATGGATCTACTGTTTAATAAAATATCTACCCAACCTGTTTTCAGATTCATGTAACCTCTTAATATTTCTTTGAAATATTATTATGCTTCATAGCTCAAATGTATATACCACTTTATAAAAGAGACAATAGAAAAATAGAATAATGTAATGTATACCACATTACATTATTGTTAAAAATTTTTAACAATAAATTAAAGTGCTATTGCAAATTTTTTCCTGTACATTTTAACATTTTGGAAGATGCTTTCAAAACTAACCTTTCTTTATTCCATCTCCACGGTAACTATGTGTGAAATATTTTGATACAATGAGGAGAACATTGTCTAAACAATTACTTTTTCCTGTTAGTAAACTTTGCATGACTCTATTACTCATAACCTAAACTTGGACAAAGCAATGGATATAGCAGACATTCAATACTATTCTGGATGGATATAACCCAGTCTATATAGCAATATATTTCCTGGAATTGTTTTCGAGAAAAATCATGCACTTTTTAATGAACAGTAGTTCTCATGTACAATGTTAACCTCAAAACTTGCAGGTCAAGCATTCTTATCCTCTCATGTCATTAACACTGGTCAAAGTCAGAATTTGAATTAAGTTCAATAAAACTAATGAAAAAAACAGAATGTTTAAAAATCACCTAAATTTCTAACATTAAATATTATGATTATTAATAAAAAGAACTTAATGTAATATTATTAAATTTCGACTATTTAAGGACCTGTACACGAGACTATAAAGATAAGAGATAGATAGGAATATCAAAATTAGAATTCTTATGCTCAAGAAAGTTATAATTTTATAGAAGTCTATTTAAAAATTAAGAGACTAATTTTTATCACTAACAATTGTAAAAGAAAATTAACATTTATCGAGTACTTACTATCTGCCTCGTTCTATTTTCTGCACTTTACAGTTTTTATGCTCTTATCTGAAATAAGTTTATATTTTCCCCACAATACAAACAAAGGTACAGATTCAAACAGGTTTAATAATTTTCCAAAACAGATTTAGTTATTCAAATTCTTGTTTGATGCCTATGAAACACTATGAAGACTCAAACAATATTTTGGGGATACTTGCCATTATAGTTGCAGTTAAAATGCCACAAGGAATGAAAAAAATGGAAAGAAATCACTTGTTTGATCCACTCTAGCTTATTGAAAGGAACAATAAAGTCATAGTTTATCAAGATAAATCCTAATGCCTTAAGTAGGAAAGAACATGGAAAATAAACTGGAGGGAACGAGTAGAAAACTATTGTTAAAACTTTAGGCAAGAGGATATTAACAAACAGACAAAAGAGATAGAATTTATGAAATTTCAAACTCGCCAAGTATATTTTATAAATGAGAGAGAGGGAGACATTAATTTAATAATAAAGTTTGGGCTGTAATAATTGAGCAAGCAGAGATATTCTTCAAGGAAAACAAGATAAATGGTTTTGAGAGGATAATATTTTTAGCATTGGGTACTTTCAGTTTGCAGTAAGGGTAGAGTACCTGTGTGCATTTATCTACTGAGACATAGAGATTTTGGGAGGTTGGGCTGAAGCATCTCAGTGTGGGAAGTATCTGCAGAGAAATTATCACTGAAACTCGAAGTTGATGGAATCACCCATGAATCAAGTGCAAAGGAAATGAGGAGGGGGCAGAATTTAAAGCGTCATAAATTAAGATTTCAGAAAACAAAAAGTTCAATACAAAATAAAATAAAATGCTATATTACATATATATTAATACATATAAGCAGGACTCATAAAGCAGAAAAGCAATTATAGCTCCCTCTTTTTTTATGCTTAAGTGCTATTATGTGTTTTCTCACTTAATCTCAACAACATCCCTCTGAAGTGGGGCCATTGTTTTTCCTGTATAGAGGAAAAACCTGGAACACTGATGAGCTAAGGAAGTATTCTCTGGTTACACAGCCAGTGAATGGCTGAGCCAAGATTCACCAAGCAGCCTGCATCTAGATTTTGTACTTTTAATTTTTATGTTATACTGTCTTTTGGTTATGGAAAATAACTTGTTTTAATAAAATTTTTATTTTAAAAATATGCGTAGTTGAAGATTTATAGTCATTCTTGTTTGTAAGTCCTTATTTTTCTCTTGTTATCTTGATAAACAAAAATGACCAAGAGACAGAAAAGGGTTAAAAGCCAAGTAGGAGAGATTTCCAGGTAGGGTATAATCTCTGCAGGGTGATACCACATCACTAAAATAAATACAGGTACAGTGCAGTTCACTCCATTTTCCAAGAGTGACTCCTTATCCAACTGATATAATTTAAGTTTGTTATCCTCCTAATCAATGCATGTAATAAATTTCTTAGTTTTAATTTATTCATGTTATACACAATGCCTTCAAAAAAGTGTGGATCTTCCTCAGAGTTAATTGTTGTTCTGATAACAAACAAACTTTTTATATTTTTCATAATGAACTTTGTCATGCTTCAAGACAATATGAATCAGTAGATTGGGGTATCTATGTATTGAGATAAATGTTGAGAAAACCACAATGCTCTTTGCTACACATAGAGAGAGATTCAAGTAAAAAATTTAGGGATTTAATAAAGGGATACCAGGAGCTTCCTTAGAAGGTGAAGGGTTACAGAGGAAAAGAGTCAAGAGACTCAGAACTACAATCCCAGAAGAGGTACTTGGAGATTTCTCTAAGGAAACGTTGTGTACTCTATATCATAAACCCTTGGTACATCATGCTAATAGAGGGTTCAGTAAATTTTAAACAGCTCACTTATGTTCTGATAGCAAAGCTTACTTTTGGTCACAGCTATGGAAAAAGACTATGAGATTCTCACATATGAGTCGCATACCTAAAGAAACAGTCTTTTTTCATTAACAGAAGGCAGAATGGCATGGAGGCTAAGAGTGGACTCTGAATCCAGACAGCTTAGGTTTCAATCTTGGCTTGGACACTCACCCTCACTATGTGATGGTAGATCAATTTTACATGCCCCATTTGTTGTTTTCTGAGGAATTGATTAAATTATCCATTTAAGTGCTTGGAATAGTAACTAGTGTGTGGTAAATATTCCATAATTTTTTACTTCTCCTGATAATAAAATTTGAATAAACATTTAAAGAATATTTGCTTAAGGTGGTGCTCACTTATTGGTCTGCCTGTGGCAGTTCATTGAATTAATTCATTGGATGTTAATGTTATCTTGACATCTCTACTTAGTTTTACTTTAGTATTTAGCTATTTGTATATTAATTGCAGAGGAAACTTTGTCATATTTTTCACTATATGTTCTGCATTTGTCATTTGGTCTTTTCTCACTTTTTTTCCCCCTTTTATCTTTCAAAATAGATATTGGTGAGCTATAAATTTTAGCGAAATAGAAAAGCTCAATCCATCACATTTTAACTTGAATCCTATTTTAGTACTAGTGCTAAAATTGTTTTGTATTTGTAAACATTTCTTGATATACATATTTTTCAAATCAATTATATTAAAATATTGAAATATTGAGTGTAATTTTGCTTTCTTTGTCTCATATATAGATTTTAATTTTCTCATGTTATAGATTTTCCTTTAACAGTGTTGGATAATCTGTGCCTTTTAATAAAGGCATTAACTCAGTTTTTTTGTTGTTGTTGTTAGACTCACCTATAAATTTGGATTTATTAACACATTGTACTATTATTTATTTTTTAGGGTTTTTCATTTTCATCACTTTCTTTTCTTTCTTTTTGTTTTATTTTTTTGGTAAAGATTGAGGGGAAATATATATCATATTCATATTCTCCTTGTCGGTATCTTTAATCATTTAACCCACAATTATTTTTTGATCCATCTATAAATAATGAGTACCTATATCTTTCTTCTAAATAAGACAAAAAATTTGCTATTAACCTCCTTCCCAGAATTTTCACCACTCAAACACCACTCATGTTAATATCATCTGGAGAGTTATTGACAGAATTATAATAATGTTTAAACAGAGTATTGTATAGAGTATTATCCCTGAGTATTTTTTCATCTAAAATATTTTTAATTTGCTGTTTTGTTGTTTTGACATATAAATGGCGGTTTAAATAATTAATAAAACAGGTTTAAAAGTATGGTTCTTACAAATTTGTTAAATAATTTTTTAGAATCCAGAATTTTAGAAAAGCAGCCGTTTTTCACTTTATAAGCTATTAGGATGTTTGTTGCTGTTGTTGTTGTTGTTGTTTTTCACGTGATGCTGGAATGTCATGATTCATCTAGTTGTGTGCCTTTCCTATTAATCCTGTATAGTATTTAGTGCATCCTTCAATCTGATGACTTATATTTTTAGCTCTCAACAGTTTTCTTCTATTATTTCCTTCATTATTTCTACTCTATCTTTTATTCTCTTGGAAGTTTTAATTTTCTTTTCAATTTTTACAAAAATATTTCTAGAGCAGTTTTTTCATTGCAAAATTGAGCAGAAGGTACAGAGATTTCCATACAGCCTCTGCCCTCACACATGCATAGCTGCTCCCATTTCCAGCAACCCATACTAGAGTGGTACATATGTTACAATTGATATATCTACATTGACACATCATAACCATCCCTTGTTTATGGTTTGCTTTAGGTTTCTCTCTTTGTGTCATCCATTCAATGGATTTGCACAAATATATAATGACATTTATTCACAGTTATAGTATCATACAGAGTGTTTTCACTGCTTTAAAAATCTTCTGTGTTTCACCTATTGATTTCTATTCCCCAATCCCTGGCAACCACTGATCTTTTCACTATCTCTATAATTTTGCCTTTTCCATAATATCATATACGTAGAAACATATAGTATTTAGACTTTTCTGACTGGATTTTTTTCACTTAATAATATGCATTTAAGGTTACGCCATGTCTTTTCAGAGCTTGATAGTTCATTGCATTTTAGCATTGAATCATATTCCATTGTCTAGATGTACCACAGTTTATCCATTTATATACTAAAGAACTTCTTGGTTGCTTCCAAGTTTTGACAATTATGAGTAAAGTCACTATAAACATCTGTGTGCAGATTTCTGTGTGGACATATGTTTTCAACTCCTTTGGGTAAATACCAAGAAGTGTGATTGCTGTATCAAAAGGTCAGAGTGATTTTGGAACATTTTTGAGATAAATGTTAGAGTAAATTGTCTATCATGATCTCCATCCCTGTGTCTTTCAGAATTATTCTGAGCTACTCCAGAATTCTTGTATATCATCAAGATGGCTGCTAAAAGCCACTCTGGGGTCAGAAACTTTAAGATCAAATGCTAGTTAGTTCTCCCACTTCTTAGCTGTATGACTTGAGGGTTATTATTTAGTCTTTCAAGCAAGAAAATTCTCACCAATTAAAATAGAATAAAGAGGAACTACCAATATTTATTATGAATTATTATAGAGATTAAATAAGGTTATGCATATAAAGTACATAGCATAGTGTCTGTCACATAAGATTTTTTATATTTAACTATTATTGTCATTGGTTGATTTTCCTGAAATTTCGAAGATTCTTAATATGGGCCAAAGTCTCTATTATAAATTTATGGATTATCTTTTCTGAGGATTAGTGGTTACTGAAGGTATGACCCCACCATTTTTTTCCAATTGCTGGATCCACTGCTATAGTTTGACTATAAATCTCATTATTATTAATGCTGTGGACAATCAGAGAAAAAGGAGAGTCTGGTTCACCTAAATGCTCCCAGATTTCTCACCTCCAAAAGCCAGTGACATCACTGATTGACTCAGGACCTAGTCTTCCTCCGATGTTTCTACTTTTGTCGTATTTCAGCCTGCATTTGTTAAGTGCTCAGGTATTCTTCAGTCCTGTTTTTCTATATATTTGTAACTCATATATTTTTAACCTTCATAATTTATCAATATTCATTGGCTAAATTTTCAGAATCAGTATGGATTCAATGTAATTAAATTATATTACATTAATGTAATGTAATTATTTAATGTACTTTTTTTAATGTATGTTTTGTTATTTTGTGGGATTTGGGGTAGAAAGAAGACTTCGACCTCTTAAACCAATCTCAATCAGTGGTTGGGAGTGTCCTGAAAATAAGTTTTTCAGCTTATATTTAATGAGCTACCCATCCTCCATGCCTAGGTTTCTATGCTCTATTCCAAACAAGTGGCTCTAATGGAAATATGCCCTTGAATCTAGGGACTTTTGATTATGGTTCCCAGCTCAGACATAGGCATCAGAGTTCCAATGGCAATCCCAGGGAAAGTTGGTCTCTATTTCTTGAAGACTAGCACAGACCTTCTCACTATTTCATTTCAAGGAAAAAATACTTTTCTAAACCACCCTCTTGTCTTTAAACCCTTGCTGTTTCTTTTCATCAGCATTATCGTAGCTGCTCAACATGAGCCACTTAACATCAGCCTTGGCCACGGCTGACTGGTATGAGGCTGTGCTTCTTACAATTCTACATTTTCTCGCTTAGGGTGATCTTGAGGAAAAGTAAAAGTAGCCTGCCCATACCATGAAAAAATATAAGCTACTTTCTAAATAATCAACTATTTAAATTTAATGAAAACAAATTCCATGTAACTGTTCATTTTGAAAGGTAAAATAAAGGGACTAGCAAGTAATATTTAGAGGTCTTACTCTGCCAAGCACTTTAAAATATTTTCTTCTTTAATCCTCAAAATCATTATGTAAGGTGATTGTACTCTCATTCTACTAAAAAGAATGGCTGAGGTTCAATGAATATAAGTGCCTTGTCAAAACATCAAGAAAGGCTACATGATGGGTCAGGAATATAAAATCTACTGGACAGCAAAATCCATTCATTCATTTTCGCATAAGCAATTAATGACCGAACCCTTTAAGCAACATGTGTCTCTTGATTCTTTTTTAAGATTTACATTAATGTCATATATTACAGAATAAAAATATATGTGACTACAAAATAGACTCAAAAAGAAATGATCAAAGTGTGATATTTCTGCATTGGGGAAGGGGCTTATTTAAAATGTAAATGTAAAGACTTACTCAAAATTTCACATAATCTTTAGCCTGAGACTAAAAGGAAAAATATCTGTTAATATTCTAACACATCATTTCCTTAATCTAGTTGCCTTTAATGATTAAACTCTAATATATTCATTTTTTAAAATCAAAATATATAAAAAGATTAATAATGTACATATCATAAATACATTTAGATTCTTTTATTGCATCCACTATAAAAATACATTTCAGAATATAGGGGTTAAAAGTACAATGCTTATAAAATTAATTTGTATTATTAGGCAAGTAATGTTTTAGCTAAAACACTGAGTGATCTTAATACGTGCTGAATAATATCATAATATTTATAGCAAACAGAGGTGAGCTTGGATACAAAGAGGGAAATGAGATTCCCAGATCAATTTCAAACTATTGTATTGTTCGAGTCATTTCAAATGCCCCCTCTGGGACTCTTTAGATTGTGGGGTTCAGAGCAACTGTGCACCTGGAAATTTTCAGGAGATAATCATTAGTTAACATGGCTTATATGATTTATTATTAGTTAAGGAAAGTATTCATTGGAAAATCAAATAATGAAAATATCATATGTCTCTATAACTTAATAACATCAGCACAAATTAGGCAATTTGGTGGCAATTACATATGTGGATTAACACTAAAGAAAGTCAACCCAGGCCATTATTTTAAAAATTGCCATAATGGAATGGAGCCAAAATAGACTTATTGAATGAGTTTAGCCAACAAATCAATTACGATGGCACATTTCTTTAAAAAAATAATTTACTTTGTTTTTAAAATTGTATCCTTCAATAACTGAGCAGAAATGATGTGTTCCAATCATACAGCATGTGGTTTTCAATTTAGATGTTAGAAACAACAACTTGAGTTTTAGTAATCTAGAGAGGAAATATTTTAATGAGGAATGTTTTCACCATAGTGTAGAAAGTGAGAATGTTTATTTAAAGATATCGTTGAGAGCACCATTGTGTTGGATGATGTTAAGTGATTTACACTTTGGGCTAAAGGTAAGATCTTTCCATCACATCTTCAAACAATAATTACCCAATTTTCCAAAAATTTGAAACAAAGTTGAAAATATGAATATATTTTTAACCAGAGCTTTTGTTTTTCTGTAGTCTAACTTAAATTTGTTAAACTTGCTAATCTTAATTTAACTTACCTGAAACCACTATTCACTATGGCGTGTGTTCTACAGTCTTGAAGAAAGTCTGTTTAGTTCAAATCAACCACTAGTTTTACCTAAACTTAAGAAAGTGAAAGCATTCTCAAAAATAATATTGCCAGAGACTAAACTGTTAACTTCCATTTCAGCTGCCAGATCTTGTATTTTATTGTTCTCAGTGTACTAATGTACAATTGTGTAACTGCTTTCCCTCTGGAACTTCTATAAAAATAGATGCATATCTTAAAAAGCTGTCTAAGGAAGTAGAATTTTAAGTAAACAATATAATAACTTGTCTTAGGCTAATCAGAGTTTTCAAATATCAGAGAAACAAGAGAAGCAGTTGGGCTGAATTCTTAGTTACTACTTCTTTAAGTGAAACAAATATTGGCTAAATCTTTTGAAATATAAAATAATATAGCTTGTTTGAAATTCTCATAATTATGAAAGGTTAGGATTTTATGTGTGTGTTTCAATTCTCCTTTTAAATGTCTCTAACACACACTTTAAGCTAATGGACAATACATCTATAAATACATGGAATCACAAATAAGTTAGTAAACACAGAAAGAAACCATTCTGAGAAGAACTGAAATATAATAGAAATGCAGATAATGACACATTTCAGCTGAGAGTTTACAGTTGTTATCCACCAAGCAAAGTGTAAAGCTTGATTGAACAAAAGATAAAGTTAATACTATCTAATAAGAACAGACCATTATAGATCAGTGAAACTGCAAAACAGAATTATAAGACAAGGGGCAAGTCACATTATCTAAATTAACATTTTTCCAGCATGAACAAGAAGGGCCACTGTAGGAAAGCAAGAGCTAAATAGTACGGCCTGCATTTAGTCAACCTGAAGTAATTATTAATTTATGGTTGTCTGTGATTTTAATGAAAATGAAAGCTGTGAGGAAAGAATTGAGAGAGATAATGTGCCGTGAAATTGAGTTTCATTTACTTAGGGGCCACCTTTTCTTTTTTTGTTGTTGTTAAAGGAAAGAAAGTTAATGCAAGATGTCCACATTAAAATTTCACTAGGATTATGTAACCACCGAGTTAAATGGTAATCATTATATTCAAGGCAGAGTTAATGCAAAAGAAATTGAAGCCTGGATTGGCAAGGGCCCATTGGCAAGGGCAGAGTAAAAAAACCACCAATGGGCTGCAATTAAAGTCAACGCTATAATTATTGTCTTTATAAATATGATAGATTCAATAAGTATATTGTCAGACATTTTATTCTTATTGTCATCATGAAAATAGCCCTTTTGATGATGGCATTATTGGAAAGAATATATTTTAAAAGTAAAGAGGAAGCCACAGGAGGCAAAACAAATCATCAAAATGCAACCTCCTTCTTTGACCTCAAAGTGTTTCTAAATAGTCAGAAGAGTGACAAGCCTTCCAGAGAATAACAGGCATGTCTAGTGTAATAGTGTGGAAAGAACACTAGTTCATGAATTGAATCTGTAGCTTCACTCTACAAAAATAACAATTCTGTTCCCAAAAATATCTTCAAACTAGAAGTCAAATGATAAGTCTAAATGCCTCTTACTCATTACAATAGTGTTCAATAGTGTTCAAAAATAGTGTTCAATGACTTCTCAACTGTTTTTTTCTTTTATAAAAGAAAAATTTATTTTCTGATACTTCAATTTCCAATGTTAAAATATAATCTAAAATTGGTATGTCAGCATTTATTCCCATCTTTGATGTGAAAAATTAACTCAGCTTTAGAAAAACTTAGGTGAATTCCATGGAATGAAATGCATACAAGACATTTGATTTTTCTTGATAATATTATTATAAAATATATTTTATGTATGTTATGCCTTAAGTTTTCTAGATTAAATATAAGTTTATTAAGAATATATTGAATACAGGGTGTTGTGGAAAAACAGAAAATGCCTATTGACCTTAAACAAGAAGTCAACTAGATACTTCTCCAACAAAATGAGTTTATTGGGAAACAAGAAAAAATTACAATCCAGAACATGCAACCATGGTAGGCCATGTGCAAGTCTGCTACACAGAGGAGATAGACCTGTTTTATAGAGAGGAAGATGAAGTTAGGTGGGCTATTACAAACAGGATTCTACCTGTTGCGCTTCTCAGTTGACAAAGACATGGAACTTCCCCTTCAGGCCCCCTACTTAATTTTAGATAGTCTCTGTTTACTATTTTTTTTTACATTTTCCCCCTTTTTATCAAGATCTTTCTCTAAAAGTATTATTGACTAAGAGTTGAGTGTTTTCTAGTTTCAGTGACCTTTGTTCCTCGATGACAGGGAGACCTTTCCTGGGTGTCATGTCCCACATCATAGCAAAAATGCACAGATTTAGAAACCATTTGTGGTCACAGTTGAGTAAGAAGGAGGGGTAGAAAGAAGATCTTTCAGGCACTGCTCATTAAAGTCTGTATTTTAGAATAAAGAATATGGCAAAGGCACACTCAGAACAAAAAATAAATAAACAGGTGATAATACAGGAATAAAATATGAAATAATTTTATTAACTCAAATGAAACTGGAACAAACTATCTTATCAACAATAAAAGCTTTAAGATGCAAATTCAGAGGCTATGGCATTTTGGATAAGAGGGGAGAGTCAATTAATGGTCTAGATGAAAGACAGATTTCTATGAATTTTAAGCCTCTTCAGAAAAAGCAAATGAAAAGATTGACTTGTCATGGGATCATGATGAGACTTTTTCTGAAAAGCCATAATCAAAAGAAGAGGTTTCTCCCTTTCGCAAGGGATTGGAAAATGTGGACAAGGACGTTGTCTTTCCATAAAAGAAAAGGAAGAAGAAACAGTGGGGAAAAAATATACATTTTCCCCAAGCTGTCCTGGTCCATACATCTTGGGAAAACTGTCTTATCAGATGTCATCTAATGAGACCATTCTGAGAAATCTTTAATTTCAGGTCATCAGATGGTGTGCACATCCAGTGAGAGTTAGGTGCTTTGTTAGATGTGTCACATGAATCCAAGAGTCTATTTGCTGGAGTTTTGAAGCAAAAGGACTGCTTAGCAGGTCCTGATAGGAGACTTTTCAGTAAGTTTGAAGATAATCTTTCCAGAGGTGTCTTTTCCAATAGAAGAAATCTCCAGATTGCAAAGTGTGATGCTTAATGTCATTGTCTCCCATGAGCACACTGTGAAAAGATTGCTCTACCAAAGCATGGTTATTTTTAATAGAAGCAATTAGACCTTTACAATATGGAGATATGTCTCCTTTTATAAAGTATGGATTGAAAGAAGCAGGAGCCAAGTGTATGGATATCTTATATTTATCTCAAAGGGTGAGGGTTTATGAATTCCAAAAAGGGGTGGACCTGAGATTTAAAAGTTCTAGTGGCAGTGCTTTTGGCCAGGGTATCTGGTGGGTTTCTATAAATTTTGTCAGATGAGTCTTAATAATCCTATAAGTGTGTTCCACTAAATGCGAGGACTGAGGGCAGTAAGTACAATGAAAGTATTATAAGACTGACCTAACCGCACAGACTTGTCAAAGCATCTGACTGATAAAATCAGTTCCTGATCATTATGGAATGTGAGAGCAGTTCCCCTGGAAGAGATAATCTTTTCTAAAGGACTTTAGCCACAGAAGAGGTAGTCGCCTGTCTATAAGGGAAAGCTTCAGTCCAGGGAAAAAACCTACAGTTCTTTACTAAAATATATTTATATCCATGAGATGGGAGAAGCTGTTTGAAATCAATTTGTCAGACTTTAAGTTGTCCATTAGGCAATTTAAAATGTCTAGGTGCATTGCAAACAGCTTTCCTGTGTTGTACTTTGGACAAGTGAGGTAGGCACTTTTTTTGTGGCCTTATTAACACTTCCCCAACAATATTGATTCATGAATGCTCTTATTTTGTCAGTGAACCAATGGTTTAACACATGTACAGTAGTTAGGAGTGAGAATTTTGTCTCTGGTAAGACTGCGTAGTTTTTTGGCCCCAAACAGAGCTTTCTCTTTTTATCAAACCAAATATTGTTGGATTTCTAATCTTGTTTTCTTCATTTCTGAGGCCTACTCTTGGGCTTTATACCTTGAAAGGCCTCTTTACTTATATGGTATTGATTGATTCTGGGAAAGAGTTTTGAAGAATCTATCTGAATCTTGATAGAAGGTACACTGTGGATTTTGCCAAAATCAATTGAAGATTTTGCCCATAAAGAGAATAGCAGTTGATCCAATAGGGACAAATGACCAGTGCTCCTAGATTCAGCTATAGTGTTATCAGAAATGGAGCAAATAAAAGATGTCAAAGGGCCATTCAATTTACCTGATTGGCTACTTTGATGGCTACTGTCAAATTCTAGAATTATTTCCCCCTTTTAGGAGAAAGAAATTCTGCCATGGTACTTATTAAAGAAATCTTGGCCTAATGAACGAATAAAAGCAGAGGAACTAAAGATAAAAAGGTGAGTACCTCTCAAAGGATCTAAACAACAAAGGATGGGATTATAGTCAGGAACCTTTTGAGATCTATTAGTGATCCCCACTATTTGAATTGTTTTAGTACTCTGAGGCAGGAGCTGCTTTATAGCAGTGGTGTGAGTACCAAGAGTGTGGCTCTGGGGTCAATAAAAACAAAGAGAGATTCATTTCCAGTCTGGAATGGTTTCTCCAAGCCAATTAAGAGAGAGGCTAGGGGAAAGCTGCTCTAATTCCTTGGAGCCCCATTATTGGGAATTAGGAGGTTATTGGAAAGGTCAGTTAGAAGCCTGAAGGCAGCCGAAGTACTTAAATTGGTGAGAGTCTCTTTTCCAATGCCCTAGCTCTTTGCAATAGTAACAGAAACTAGGAGGCTTTTGGTTTTGCAGAGCGAAAAATAAAAATACCGGAGTTGAAAAATAAAAATTTTAGTGGTCTTACTTCTAGATGACTCACTTAAGGTGCAAACAAGCTGATTCGCCAGATCAACCAAATCTAGATTGGACATAGTTTTCCACTCCATTCTGGTTCTTCTATCTTTCAGCCCATTAATAAACATAGAGTTAAAAGTTACCTGAGTGGAATCGACATCTAAAGGAAGATCACAATTTTCTTTGAAAACAATCTGAAGTCAATTATAATAATCATGAACAGTTTCATCAGACTTTTGTGAAAAAGCCTGAATTTTATTTCAATCAACAGGCCTAGGAAAGTCTACTGGATTGCTCGGTGGAGGTCTCCAGTAAGTGTTTTTGCCAAAAGTTGGAATTTTGTTTTCCTAAGTTCCTTTCAGGATATGCCTATTGGGCAAGCTTCATCCAATGTTTGGCTCAGCCCTCACCAACAAGCATGTAAAGTAATTGATATAAATTTGAGAAACCAGATTGATAAGTGTGAACAACTATGCTAAATTCTTCATAAAACCTATGGGAGTCCTCAATGACTTTATAAAATTCTTTTAACTATGAATTGCAATTTGGCCTTAGTCCAGGGAACATAAGAAACTTGGGGTTTGTTAGAGTCCTCAGAAGACTTAACTTTAAAAGGACAGGTATTGGTAGATTCGGAGGAGGAGGAGGAAGATGGCATCAGAAGTGGAGCCTGAAATACAGAAGTCAGGGTAGAGGAACAAGATGGCACCAGAGGAGAGGCATATGGGGTTTGGAGGTTGTTTGTCCTCTTTCAATTGGTTGTTTACTTCAGTTAATCTTACATTTTTATTTTGCTAAGAGGCGATTTTAGACTCTGGGTAATGTTTGGAAGCCTCAAAATACCAATTGAAATAGGCATTTCATTCAATTTTGCCAGTTTCAGAGCTAATGTATGTCCAATGTGGTTTTAAGAAAAGTATGTTTGGAGATTTTGAAAGTTCCCCATAATGATCATAGGTATTCTCAATTATTTTCATTTAAACTAGTCCATTTGGTTAGAAATGTGCATGGAGGGAAGCGGGAATCATGGTTTTTAAACATAAAATTGACCAACGTCCCTGAAGAAGGGGGCACCCTCAAAGTACTTAGGTAACTGGGATCCCATATTTTAGAGGTTTTTCTTTGGAGCAAAGGTGCAAACTGCCTACAGGCCAAATACCAGCTGGGTCCAGTGGGAACAGTTTGATTTGGAAGGAGTCAGGCCAGAGGCTGAGTAGCACAGTTAGTCAAAGGAGTATTTATAAACAAAGAAGACCTTTAACAGGAAAGGACAAAGCCTTTAAATAGACTCCAGGTAGAACCTGCAGAGTTTCAAAACACAAAGAAACAGGAAGCTCAGGTCCCAGGGAAAACTTACCCTTGAACTCTAGGCTCTGTGAGAAGCAGTGAGCTCAGTGGGCCCTGTAGATGCCACACCTCTTTGTTCAACAGCCTCAGAGGAAGTGGGGGTCTTCTCTGGATCCCAGGACGAGTCATCAAATATATTGACCTTACACAAAAAGTCAGTCAGATATTTCCCCAGCTAAATGGGTTTATTGAGGAACAACATATTGCAACCCAGAACGTGCAGTCATGGCAGGCTCCCATGTTCAAGTCCATTAAAGCAAAGGAGAGGACACTCTTTTACTGAAAGGAAGAGGAAATTAAGAAGGCTATTACAAAAAAAAAAAAGTTCTTCCTGTTGTGCTATACTATTATGTGGGGCATGAGAGCTCCCCTTTCTGGCCTCCCTACTCCATTTTTAATTAGATTTCTGTTTACTAATTTTTTTTACACCACCCTCTAAAACCTAAAATTTTGATAGTAATACCTGCCTTGTCTTCTTTCCTTCATTACTTCCTTCTTTCCCTTCTCTCCTTTTTTCTGTCTTTACTTCTTTCCTTTCTTCCTCCCTTCCTTCCTACCTTCCACTGAATCAGCAAAAATTTATTGGGCATCTATTAAGTGCTTGACATTGTGCTGAAGTGTTGAGAATACACATTTAAAGAAGCATGACTTCTATTATTAAGGAGCTTACATGTGTACAAATAATTCAGTGCCACATGCAGTAAGTTTCTGCAAAAGAACAAAGATCTAAATAAAATGTAGAGAATGCAGTCTTACTTTCAGAGTTGAGAAGAAAGGATTTATGTTGGTGTTAGCATTTAGAAAGCACCTTAATGAGTCTACAGGAGGATGGAGCAATTGAGAATGTTTATCGAAGGCAGTAGAGAGCAAATATTTACTGCTATATGAGAGAACTAGACTTCAGAATAGCATCTTCCAGGAGTTGCCAGAGACCTAAGATATTGGGATTATGTTTGGAAGAGAGCACTAAGAAAGTTACAGTAGCAAGTGAAGCTTAGAATTCAAGAAATAGTTATAAGGCTCACCACTTTTCACCTGAGAAGAAAGTCAGTCAGATTTAAGACAACAGGACAAGGGGGAGGTGGGTAGAGATGGGGTATAAAGTTCTTCTCCTTGTGGAATAATGAAAAAACAAAAGACTATATATTAGTCATTTTCTGTTTGTTTTATGTAAATTGTCTATTTGGAACTGAAGTGCTGGGAAAGCAGTATGGAAGCAACAGCGGCAATCGTATTTTGCTCTGTAGATAAAAACAAGTCTGATTTCCCAAATTGCCTAGTAGGACTCAAATAGCAGAATTCTATATGTTTCTTTATTCAAAGATCCTATATGTTGCTTTATTCGAAGCACCTAGATGTCTACATGGTATTCCATTTAAGAAAAGAGAATTGGGACATGTTAATATGTCCTTACTTGCTAATTACACATGCATTTTGTATATTTTAATCACTTTCTGTGTAAGAGATTGATATTTAAAATCCTGTATGGACTTTGGATATTTAGCCAATGCCTAAATATTACTTCAACTATCACTCCAAAATTTCAGGCATTAGAACCTCTTGAAGTAATAGCTTCCTAGGGACAATATAAGAAGCAGATGAATGGAAAATATCCCTTTGCCTGCTTACAAAAACATAAGGGGAAGTAAAACCTCTCCCTGAGTTGATCTTAACTGTAATGTGCACTGACTAAGATACAAAATCAGACAAACAAATGAACAAAAAAATCAGGAACTTGCAGCAGTAACAGAAAAACTTGCCACCTGTTTCCCGAATTCTCTCTTTTTCTTCTTGTACCTTATCATTACCTACCTAGTAACTTCTCTTATTGCTGGAAAGGACAATTCATGATTTCCTTTTAAAAAATGATATTTGAGCCTTCTCTTTCTGCAAGTTTCTGAACTGAATACCTTTTCTCCATCACCTACTCATCTTGAGCATGTTCCTGGTAAAGACTTTATTCGTATCCTCTCAAATTAAAAACTCTCTCTTTTTGTGCGTTTCCTTTTTCTAAAAATATAAGCCTACCGCTTTTCGTTCAATGTAGTGGTAGCTACGGTCCTTCAAAGTTTCAGCCATGCTTCATTTATTTTAGGGTACTGGCCTGTTTTATCTTTTAAAATAATTGTGCAAAAAATGTTGGTTAAATGCTGATAACTAAGAAAGCCATGCCATAAAAGGAGTTTTGAGGCTCAGGATTTCTATCGTCTAGATCATTTTAAGGATTTGAAAACTCATGACTCATCTTTGAAAATGGTTTGAATCATTTGTTGGAAAAAAATAACATTGATTTGTATTAGCACCATGTAATTTCTTCAGAATAATTTCTTATTGAGAAGAATTAAATAATGAGTCTATGTTATTATATCTTCAGTAGGTCATATCCTAATACCAATTTAATTTTTATAGTCACACAATGATGAATAAGAAAATTCTAACATCGTTAGATATTTGAACCCAAGAGAAGATTTATTTCAGATTCTTAAGTCAAAGTGCAGAAACCTAATGTATCTGCAGAGACCAGAAAAAAATGTAGTCCACGGCAATAATTTTGTTTTTCCTTCTTGTATTCTATTATGAATAGTTTCAAATGAATTTCCTCTCTGGATTTGCCTACCTGCTAGAATTCAAACACCTCTTTAAGCAAAGTGGCAATAAAAAGCTTTAATAAGTGCAAGCCTTGCTGAGTGAGGAATCATTAGTGTAGAGGTGCAGAAAAACACACTTTCTTATTTGTAGAAAAGTGTTAGGAAAGCAGAGTATGGAAATAAGAGTCATCAAAATGCAAATATAATAAGCTATTTAAATATACATATCTCACACTACTATTGTGCACTAAATTCTCTTTTTTTTAACCTCTCTCGAAGTAGAATTTTCATTTCTTTTTCTATCCTAATCTACATTTTTGTTTACTTTAAACCCTGTTGGAACACTTTCACCTTTGGAAGGTTCCCACATGAATAAATGGCAGAGTGATCCTCTAAAGGTGATCATTTCTTACTTCTGTAGATGAATGTGTAAAAAGGGGCAGGAATTTTCTCTTACTATCAGCCCTCTTAATGGTAAACCTATCTTAGAAAGTCCCAGAGGAAAAGAAAAAACATAGCACTTGGAACTAAAGAATTTTAGACAATTGATTTTTCTAGCTACCCTGTGTCTGGGGCCAGATGGCTGAGAAGCATAATTGAAATGAAAGCTCTAAATAGTTCCAGATATAATAAAGTAAAAAAAAAAAAATTTTTCCTAATCGAACAACTAGCAATATTTTGCCACCCTAGTAATATAAATCGATTAATTATTAATCGTATATAAATCATAGGTAGATGCACAGAAAAATAATGCATAAATCATAGTCCTATATCTATGAGAAATCTTGTTAGGAATCCTGTTTTGTTAAGACCTTTTCACAATGATATGTTAATTGATGTCTCCTATGGTTGTGAGAACCATCATAATATCCAAACAAAAAGATATCATTGAACCCATCAAAGCAAGGGACAGAAAGATCTGAAAGTAAACAATGGAGTTTAAAAAAAAGCTTGAAAGATTTTCTAAAATCTTATTTTCCACTGAGATATGTGTCTGGGTGTGTATATTAGTAGTTTTTTTTTTTTTCTTAAGAAAAGAGCTGAAGTAGAAATACATGTCAGAGAAAAAATAACATTTATACATATATATCATGGAAATACTTTTTATTCTTAGAGCTAAATAGTAATTTCTTATTGCTAAATTTGCAACTGGTCTTAACTCTTTATTTTTGTGGATAAATGTAATATTGAGAGATGGAACAGATAGGTCAATTAAAGTTTAAAAAAGACACTATTCTCAATTGTTATGCTTTTGAGGAATTATGTGTCTACATACATACATATATGTTTATATTTATATATTCTCTCTTACTTAAGATCCACCGTTATAAAGGCCAAAATCTTGAATTGTAATTTCAATTGAAATGTAATTTTTTATTTATTTTTTTGCTGATGAGTCATTTGTTATACGTATTTATGTCTAAAATGTTATAAATATTGTTCAATAATCACTAGACCACAAAGCACATTTAGGTAATCGCAATCTAGCACCCTATTCAGAAAAGCTGAGGGTTAATTTCCTGCTGGTTGTGGAACAGTACTACCATATGAATTTATATTATTTTTTATAATAATTATCATCTATCGAGTACTTATAATGTGTCAGGCACAAAGCATTTTTCATGCTCAAAATAATCCTCTTCTATAGGTATTATAATGATTTTTTTCTAACTTATAGAAGAAACTGAGGTTAGAAATATTTTAAAAGATGTGTGATGTTGCAAATTACTCAGTGTAAGAGCTAGGATGTGAACCTATGGTGTCTGATATGAAGTCCAACCACTTAACTAGAACTCCATAGCTATTGCTACCAAAAATAATCAAAAACAGGAAAATTTTAATTCTGCTATCAAAAGATGTATAAGGGCAAATTAAGTTATAAAATATTAAATATGATTTAACATGTTGGTAGCTGTATCTCTCAGAAATTGGATTCAGCTGCAAAGATACAATCTGAAAAATAGTAGCTTTAACAAGATAAAGGCTTTTTTCCTTCCCTCTCTTAAAAAAAAAAAAAAAAAGTGCAGAGGTGGACAGTCCAGGACTTGTATGGGGACTCTTCTGTCTGAGCCTCATGAATCTTCTAAGTTCCTCTCTCCATCATGCTTGAAGCCTGGCTTTCATACTTAATCTGGGGTTACAAAATGGCTGCTGAGGCCGAGCAATTACATCCACATTCTAAGCAAGAAGAATAATTAAAAACAAAGAAGAAATAGATGGGCTAAAGCTACTTGCCAATTGAGTCAGATACCTTTATAAAGAATGATCTTGGAAGCCCAATTAAAACCTCAACCAACATCATATAAACAAGAAATTAATCACATGGCTACCTCTATCTATAATGACAGGTATCAAATGAAAATTTTCAGGTGGGGATGTTGCTCTTCACTCACTCCCCAAAAAGTGAATGTTTATTTTGTAAATAACCAATAGATTCTTCCCAATGGATAAACTTATAAAATTTTATTTTAAAAATTGTATGCAAATATGTATGCACATGTGTATTTGTATGTTTCATATCTTTTTTCTCCTTAAGCAAGACCCAGCAAATATTTTTATTTGCTTGCATTTCTAATATAGTGCAAAGAAATGATTATAATGAAATCTACTTCTAATAAAGACAAAAATCTTTAAGGGCTAGTCTGTGTCCAGATGAAGACAACTTTCCTCAAAAAAGCCACCAGTTTCTGATTTCTCCAGCAGAACCTTGTCTGACTATCTGAGAAGTCAGGAGGGCATAGTTAGTAAATGTCAATCCAACATGGTATTGCAGAAAAAAGACACACTAGCTTTTTTATTTCATTATTATTATTTAAATTTGATGAGGGAGCACTAAATGTAAATAGAATAAACACATTTGATTCCATCTTTGATTTATTAAAAGTGTCACTGTGATTTCATCAATGCATATAAAGTTAACCTCTGCATGTCACTTCTGCTTCTTTGGTTTTAGGAGAAGTTAACTGTGGATAACTTAAGCAAATAGAAAATTTGGGGGAAAGCTATGAGCATAAGTGAAGGGAAAGCTGAGGAAATGGGTTTGGAAAGTACTAAAATCAGGACAGCTGCACAGTTTCCAAGTTCACAGTAGCAATGACTAACAGATCGTTCTTTAAGGTTAAATCAGCCCAAGGTCTCCAGGCTTTTAATCCCAGGGGGGTTTCAGTTCTAGACAGAGAGATGCCAACTTGTTTATGGAGCACCATTCCTTGATGAGGGCAGTCACTTGGACTGGCTGAAGAACTAGCCTGTTAGCAATGGAAGAAAGATTGTTCTTCAATACAGTTCACAGTGCTTTTACCTAAAGTAGCAAAAAACATCTCATGTTCAGTCCGGCCTCTGAGGATTTTGTCTTTCTCTGAAGTAGCATGCTAAGTGTTCAATGACTCAAAAGTGTGACTCTCAGGAATATTTGAAAACACAATAATTCTTAGGCCCATTGTAAAGAGTAGCTTGTCCTTACAACTTCCTTTAATGTTTAAACACCAGGTGCTGTGGAAACTTTTTATTTGTCTTATTCTATCAAGACGAAGGTCACATTTTTATGACCGTTGATGTCACCCTGTTTTTCTCCTCATTCCTTGTATATTTTCTGGCATTGTGGCCAAAATGAAAAGCAGTCCCTTTGTTTTCCTACGGGATCCCATACAAAACAACAGTGGCAAAGGATCCAAATGATTCTTTCCTACTTCGAGTTTGGCACCCGAAACTATTTCATCTCTACAGAAGTAATTACAATCTAAATTGCTTTTTGATCCATAGATACATTTATTTTCCTCTTGTTATGATTTTTGTTTCTCTTCAAACACACCAATGAAATACAGATTTTAAAATTCACCTCTGAAAATAGGGGAGGCAAATATGCTTTTGTAAAACCAAGTTAACATTCACATTTACAAGGCCATTCTTTGAAGTTTTTTATTTGAAGTTTCCATTTCAGCCAGGAATGATAAGCAGAAACAACATGACCAAAATCGTACATTTCATTTCTTTATGTAGTTCTTGTTTTATTTCAATCCACATAACCTGATGTTTTCAGGTACATCTCTTGTTTTTTCAACCACTTCAGATATATTTTTCATAGATGAATGTTTGATAACTTTATGGCCTACTATTACAAACTTATGGAAATCACAAGGAAAACCTGAGAATTAGCTTTCAGTGACTTAGCTTTGCTGGTGTAAAGCAGTAGCATTTGACCTTAAATCTGAAATATGTTAGAGAACCAGTGATTGTTAAATTAAATTAAGGAGATGTATGAAATGTATTCATAGGCAATGATGAATACAGTTGACCAGCACCTGAAATATATTTATCAACGTTTTCACTATTAATATCTCTATCTTTTTAATATGAATGTTGTTTTCTGTCAGAATGTTAATTCCAGTAATATGACTGCTGTGGTCCTCATAGGATGACTAATTAAGAGCTCCTCTAGCTTATGCATTTTCTGTCCACTTATCCAAATTATAAAGTAAATCCTAAACTATCGGGAATATGATCTGAAATAATTTTCCGCTAAAATTACTCTGCTAAATTCTTTTTTGTATTTTCCTTTCTTTGAAAAATCTTTTCATTAATTTTAAATATAATGTCTTTTGCAAATATTTATGAAAATACAGTCAGTCAATTACTTTTATAGTCTACAGATAGATGATTATATAAACCAAGACTAAATCTAAATAGTTACGGTTCGTTGGCTCACTCGATTTGAGTGAGATCACAACTCCAAGCAATTTTCTTAAGCATTATCATCAATAATACTTCAAACTCAAGAACTGAGATTTTTTACAAAAGGCCACTGGTTATAGTAACAATAATGCACAATAAAACTATATATATGGAGTATATTTTCTTAGTGATAGAAATACAAGATTAGTTCGTAAAGTCCCTTGATTGACCCAAGGCTTTGAGAAGCTTCAAAGCAGGCATTTGAAATGAAAATGTGATCTTGCTAGACTTGGCCTGGGTGATGTGAATAGAAGCTACCATAAGAAGAGGGCAGTAATGGGGTAATAACATAAACATTTGCATGTGGCAATGAAAAAAGTGTGTCTCCTCAGCCTGGTTGCTAACTAAACGATTCTTACACACTTAGTTTGGAAGAACAATTTCTGGAGGAGTAAAATCGGACTCATTCTCTGATGAACTTGTTTCTGAAGGATTGGTCTTGTCTGTTATTCTCTTATTCAATTTTCCTAAGATGTGGTGCTAACTGTTGTTTGTCTTCAGAATACACAGATGAGATTAAAACTGTGTGAGTGTGTTGGGGGAGGGGGGGTATTCCATTTAAGGCCCGAGTAAAGGCTCCCAAACCCAGTGTCAGCAGAGCCACATTTTACTTTTGTCAGAAGTGGTGTAGGACCTTGATGAGCAGGTTGAAAATCATGTAGATAGAGAAGCTCCCTGTGTAGATTAATTCAGTGCACAGCTGGGGCTGGGATGGCAAGCCCATTCTAGAGAATGAAGAATGGCTGATCAGGGGTGGAGCTGCCCGCCTCCCTCTCCACAATGTACTAATCCTCAATTTGGCACTGCTTTAAAAGAAAAGAAATCTAAATTGAGGCCAGCTGATTTCTTACTGAATCAGCCAGCTGGATGTGGAGCCAATTTCCGCAGCTTCCACGCTGTGGTAGCCAGGAAATATTTTAATTGAAAGAACTCTATGTTGACAAATACCGAAGACAGCCTATTTATAACTTTTAAGCAATATTTATGGAATTCCCTGATTTAATAACATTTCCCTTTAAACTCAATTGCAAAATAGAAAAATTGTTAGGCCAGAGCCAAAGCTAAATGATGTGGAAGGATAATAAGTAAAAACAGAGGAACGGAAAAGGAAATAACCATTAAATGTACACGAATCAATAGGCACATGTAACTGAGGTCAGTAGTATAAATATATTCAACAAAAATAGTTCCAAGTTGCAATTATTAAAAATAGTACAATTTAGAAGTTTTAATATTATAACATCAGTGATAGTATGTTCTTAAGCATGTATGGTCTTAAGAGGTATGTCTAAATTGTGCATAGTGGGTGGGGGATTTTATTTTGCTCACCAAAATGAATAATTTGCCTTATTTATTCCTCTTTTAAGATGAAACGACTTGTGCTAAAGATGATCCTAAAACACAAAAGAAGTCCAGTACAAACTTTCTTCTTTAACATCGATAGTGGTTTGAAAGTGCCAACCTTGATTATAAGGATATCATATAATCTTTAAAATATAGGCCTTCATTTCTTAAAAATTGTGCCAGTTTATTTTCCTTATTCCACAATTGAAGCTGTTTAGGTTTTGCTGTTCTTTTTTCATCAATAAATTTTTAATGTTTGAAGGCAGTACTTTGCCTTTAAAAGTTATTACTCCTTTATATAAATATATCTTATTCTTAAAGAACTCAACTTTCTACAATATTCAATGTGATGCACACGGAGATTTCTGTGTTTTTCCCTTATAATCAAGAATATTATAAAGTTACTTTTACACAGCCAAAGAGGAGTGAGAAAGTGAAAAGTAAAAATGGTTTGGAACACGGTTCATTCCATATTGAAATGGTGGCAAAGTCCAAAACTGATGATTTATGCAATTCCAGATACCCATGAATCACACATGTAATCTCACATAATGATATTAGATGTTAAGAAGATGCTATTACTAAACTTATTTGGTTGGGAAAGCTACTGTTGTTTTTCCCATTACTGTTACTGGTGATGGAGAATTCTCCAGTGTGGCAGTGCTGGTAGCTGTGGTACGCTGTAAGGGAGCTCTCCCTAGTGGACATTTTGCTCTAACCACACTCAATCTGCCTCAAGAGTGAACATCCCCATGAACTGTCTGAGTGTACATTGATCTATATAGATACACAAATGTCAAGATGTTAGTTGTAGTGTACATACATTTTAAGAATATTGTTATCTCAAATGGTAAATTGATTTTGGAGTGGGGATGTTGAAAATCTGATGTTAACATATCTCTCTCAAAAAAGAGCAAGCATTTTCGAGCACCATCATCCTCCAAATTAGTTATTATTTATGGAAGCGAATAATAAGTGATAAGAGAAATATTTTAGTTCATTCATGGGAGAGATAAGGAATATTTGAGTTCCTGGAATCTGGTATAAAAACATTCACAAGTAAACCCTAAGTGTAAATTTTTAAAAATTTTGGCAGAGAACTGCTGAGAGTTATTTGATCATAGAAGAATATGCCTGCCACAGAATTTCATAAGTAATCATATTGGGGAGATAGATGCACCTCATTACTCACTTTCCATTTTTATGAAAGGTTCATCCACGTGTGCAATGATGCATTTATAGGTTTACACCCCCTCTGAAAAAAAAAAAAGGCATTTTGCATTTAAATTGCTCTTCCTATCCTAAAGCAGCTTTGAGGAGAAGCGTGTGAACCTTAAAATGACAATATGCAATAAAAAAAGAATAATATTAAACATAGTTTGAAACAGTATATTTTGTTTTTATTTCTCACAATTAGTTTATTAGGTTGCTTACATTTGATTCCATGAAGTTGTGGGATAATAATTATAGGAGATACTATCTCTTTTATAGTACTTGAGGCAACATGCTGGATAATGGTGTCATTTCTGGGGGTATAGTCAGCCTGTGAGAGTCTTTACCCATTGCTAGATCTTTACCTCTTCTCTTTTAAACTGTGAGGAGAGAGAAAAAGACAGTCAAGAGAAACAAAATTACTCCATGCGCAACCTTCAATCCCTTACTGGTTTTCTCCATTTCTGAAATACCTTAACCTTTGTTCTGAGGAGGCTTATATAAAGTAGTTATCTGGCTTTCTCCCTCTGTTGTTGTCAATGGAAGTAGAGACGACATTCTTAATATTATTCAGAGATGTGAGAGTCTCCGTCGGCCCCAAAGACTATTAAATAATGTTCAAATGGTAGCCCATATGTGCTTATTGACTGGGCAACTATGTAAATCTATGAATAAATTAACACCATGTAAGAAAAGGAGAAATTAGCTTTTCCAATCTGCCTTTGCATCCATGTAGTATTTTTTGGTCTCAGCTGCAATTAAAGAACATATTAGAAAAGTAAACTGTAGCCTCTCCTTCGAAGTAATACAGGAGCCTCAAATTAGCATATCAGTAAAAAAATTCCAGGAATCATAAAATTCATACTGGAAAAATGCTATTTATATATTTAAAATCCTGGGACAGCAAATTTCTACTAAAAAAAAAGTGTGTGTGTGTGTGTGTGTGTGTGTGTGTGTGTGTGTGTGTGTGTGTGAAAGAGAGAGACAGAGAGAGACAGAGAAAGAGAGAGAGAGATATATCAAGATATATATATCAAGAGACAGAGAGAGAGAGAGAGACAGAGAGAGAGAGAGAGAGACAGAGAGACAGAGAGAGCATTTATATGACAGAGAGAGACAAGAGAGACAAAAGAGAGGAGAGAGACAGAGAGACAGAGAGAGAGAGAGAGAGAGACAGAGAGAGAGACAGAGAGCAGAGACAGAGAGAGAGAGACAGAGAGAGAGAGAGAGACATTTATAGAGAGACAGAGAGAGAGACAGAGAGAGCATCAAGAGAGAGGAGGAGACAGAGAGACAGAGAGAGAGACAGGAGAGACAGAGAGAGACAGAGAGAGACATAGAGACAGAGAGAGAGAGACAGAGAGAGAGAGACAGAGAGAGCGCGAGTGAGAGAGCGAGCCCAGGGCGGGGGCGGGTTAGGGGGCTGGGAGGAGAGAGATTTTAGGAAAAGGAGACTGCAGCTCTCACGCCTGCAGAAGAGTCAGCTGAAATCTAAACCTTCAGAATTCTGAGGTTGTAATTCTCATATGGAGAAATTGGAAAGAAAAATAGAGGAGTCATGTTATCAACTTAGAAAGACTAAGGTGACCGGGGTGCTGGCACTTCTTAAAAGGGGATTTGTTTTCTTTCTTCCTCTATCTACATGGGTTAAAAGAGCACACTTTGCAGAATAGCTGCATGAAACTAGCACATGTTATATACATGAGCAGGGAAATGCCTAATGCCCTGGATAGGCACATTAGTATTGTAGTTGTTACTGTCCTTGTAAGGAAGGCTTCTTCATCCTCTTTTCATGTTAAACTCTCATTTTCCAGAGGCCATATCAGCATTTAAAGGAAAGAATCATGAAATAATGCACGTGCTTATGAAGGCTTGGGCTCCTCACTCTTACACTTATTTAGGATGATGTTTAAAATGTTACTATTTTATCATTGTATTAAATTTCAACGTTTTATATATTGAAATATGTTTACTATATTATCAATGCATATTTCCTGATTTAATTTTTAATGATTTTGAATAAGAAGTAATACAAGTGAGCTTCATTTTTTTTTTCATTATACATGCAGATTAACTATTATTGAGTGTTTTTTATTGCTATTGTCAGAAAATTTAAGATTATTGAATTGTGTCTGGATATTGTTTTCTAGCTATATTCATATATTTGCCCATCTTTTATAAAATAGTTATTCAATTGTAAGTATATCAATATAGTATATATTCAGATCAACTACTTATGTAACTGAATATATTCCTCATACTTCATACGTTTTTAACCCTGTGGTCTAAATGTTACCCAAGGTTATCATTTCATTAAATGATATATGATAACTGCTTCCTTTAGAAGTCCTAGATGTATTAGTGATTTCTGTATATCCATGTCATTATGATTCAGAGAAATTACAGCATTTTTTTAGAAATTTATATTTTATTTCATAAACAATACTATTTACAATGGTAGGCACATGATGATCTTTAATAATACCATCATCATATGGGTTCAATGATCTGTGCTAAGTATGGCAGGTGTAGAGCTAAAGTCTCATTCACCCACAGAGGAATGCCTATTGTTTTCATAAACCATCTTCACCATACACTATATTGCTACATTTTTACTCCCATGAAAAATCTCATGGTGTTTCCTAAATCGGTTGTGACCTTTCTCAAACAGTGGCCAGCAATATGTTTTGTATAAGGTAGTGGATCCCAATAATGGCATATGCTTTTTCATATTTCTAAATATAAATGGTTGTAGAATGCTTAATAAAAAAATACACTTAGCCAACGTTGTAAGCAAATATTGTTTTTACATGTGAATATAAAATTTTCTTTGACATTATCCAGAGATAATACAGTGCTGTATTTCACATATTTTTTAAATATCTTGAAGTCTTTCAGTATTATTGCAGGAGAATTTTGGAAAAAAAAATAGCTCTTAAGACAATAGAATTATTAAATGTATAACTTTGTTTTGACTATTAGTGACACTGGCCCTTTAAAGTCCAATAACACATAATCAGCCATTCCTTGACCATTCAAATAGAAATCTAAGGACGTTTTCAGTTCAATAGTTGCATTGCAATGTGAAATGGGGTGTATCAACAGAAATAACCCTTTTCATTTTACCTAATCCCAGGAAATAAAAGCTTTAGCTAATAATAACCTATCCTTACATTAGAAATGTAATTCTAGTAACGGAAAAATCTGAAATAGCTGACCACATAGCATTCATCATGGAATGTCAAACAGCCATCATTTTAAAAATAGAACTGAGGTGCCAAACTAGTAGATATGAAAGTAGTTTATTAGCAGATCCTCCTCCTATGGTGGGGGGAGGAAACTACAATGGTGGAAAAGTCCCCATTCCAACCCTTTAAAAATTTTAGCACTGGTGTTGGCATAAGAAATACCAAACATTCAATATTGTACTTGATTTCTTCCATTTATAATTTAAAATACTTTATCTGACACATATACAAAACTAGGCAGACCAAGCTGTATTAAAAGGAGCTTCAGTAAACAAACATAAAAAAGATATGTTAAAAATTATGAGCTAATTTTGAACAAGGTGATAACTACTATATAACCCAAAGAAACAAATTTGCTGAGGAAGCTAAAATAAAAGTATCTCTAATCTCATTCACAAAAGACTGATAGGTTAACCCACTGATTAGTAAACTGTTTGACATTTTTGTGTATTTAATATTTTTTTAATAGTTTAATGGGGAAATATATTTTAGCAACTGATATAGATCATTGGGATATACATAAACATGTATATTAGTTAGTTAAATTGTGCTTTTAAAAAAATAATAAACATGCTGACATTACATCCATTCAATCTCCATAAAGCAGTTAACATAAATTTGTAGAACTATCAAAAGGGTATATTATGAGATTTTATGAAGGATTTTTACTTTAAAATGAATGTTATAGATTAAAATTTTATACACGTAACACCAATCCAAGTAAATAGGAAGAAGGTGAAAAAATCAGATATTACCTGTGTTTCAGTAGCCTTCCCACAATTTGTCTTTTTTCTCAATCAATCCCCTCCCACTTATGGGTTAGCTTTTACATTTATGTTATTGCTTTTTAAAAATAGTTTTAGTACTTATGAATGCATCCTTAAATAATATGGTTTAGTTTTGCCTGCTTTTATAACTTGTAAAAACAAAATCACATTGTATGGATATTTTGGTCTTGCTTTTCCCTTCCAAAATTACATTTGTAAGATCAGCATTGTTGGATGTAGCTCCAGTTGATTCATTTACATTGCTCTATATTTCACTGTACACAATTTATCTATTTCACTATTGATGGTCATTTAAGTTGTTTTAGGTTTCGAGCAATGGTAAACAATGTTTCTTTGAATATTCTTACGGGTATATCCTGGTGCATATAAAGTGTATTAACTATGGTTATATATTTGGGAGTGCAATTAATTAGTAGGTTAGAGCATATACATTTCTTCAATATTATGGAATAATACACATGAATTTAAAAGTGTTTATGACAATTTATATTCATACTAGCAGTGAGTTCTTAAGGTTAATGAAAGATTTAACAAAGGTATAAACCTGTATAACCCAAACCCATTTTAGGTATAAGCTCTCATTATTACTCTAGAAAGTTCCCTCATGTCTCTTCTCACTTAATCTTTACTTCTATCTCCACAGAGGCATCTATGGCTACAATTTTTCTTCACTACAGATTGGCTATGTCTGCTCTAGATATTCATATAAGTGAAATCCAAGGTATATATTGTTTTAGGGAAAGTTTTTTTTTTCTCTTTTACTTGGCATATTGATTCAGAGATTCATCCATGTTATTAAGTGTGTTAGAAGTTTGTTTATTTTTATTCCTGGGTGGTATTCAAATTATGTGAATATACAAATATTTATATATTTGGTTATCCATTCTCTTCCCAAAGGGGATTTGAGTTATTATCAGTTTGGGGGCATTATGAATAAAGTTACTATGAACATTCTTGATCAAATATTGTTTTGTTTGTTTGTCTGTTTCTTACATGTGCTGCTTTACAGTTCTTTAAGCAGAAACCTAGGAATGAAACTGTTGGACCATAGGAGAGCACATATTTATTTATTTTTTTAAATTGCCGGACATTTTGTATAGTGCTAGTTCCTCTTGACTCCTATCAACAATGTACAAAAGACTGTATTTCTCTATGTTCTTGTCAATATTTGGTGCTGTCAATCTTTTAATTTGAGCCATTCTAATTGGTGTGTTGTGGTAACTCATTGTGGTTTGAATTTGCAATTCCTTGATGAGTAATTGATCACTTATTCATGTAATTATTGACCATTGTATATTTTATTTTCTGAAGTGTCTAAATGTTTTACTCAGTGTTTTCTTTTTTTAATTTGGTTGTTGGTATTTTTATTAATGAGTTATGGAAGTTCTTTATATATACAAGATAGAAACTGTCAGATATAGTTGTGGCATATTTTTTCCCCCCAGATTGTGACTTTTGTATTGATTTTCTAAATGATATTTTGGTAATCTGAAAGCTTTTAGTTTTTTTTTACATTTTTTGAACTGAGGTGAAATTCTTATAACATAAAATTATCCATTTTAAAGTGTATAATTCATTGGCATTTAGTATATCACAATGTTTTGCAGTTACTGCTGCTATCTAGTTCCAAAACACTTTCATAATTCCAAAAGAAGACCCCATGCCCATTAAGAAGTAACTTCTTATTCCTCACTCTTTCAGCCACTGGCAGTCACTAATCTGCTTTGTCTCTATGGATTTATCTATTCTGGATATTTAATATAAATAAGATAATACAGAATTTGTCCCTTTGTATCTAGCTTCTTTGACTTAGCATAATGTTTTTGAGTTTCATTGATGTTGCATACATCAGTACTTCATTTTTTTATGACTAGTAATTTTATTGTATGTATATACCACATTCTCTTTATCCTTGAATCTGTTTATGGACTCGGGGTTTTTCTACGTTTTTGTTATTATGAATAGAATCTTTTAATTTTAAGAAATCTTAATTTATATATTTTTTATGACTATTGTATTCTGTTTTATTTCTAGAAATCCTTGGTGTATCCTAAGTAAATAAATAAATATTTTTATGTTTTCTTTAAATACTTTATTGTCTTAGCTTTTAAACCTAGATCTAGAATCCATCTCCAATTAAATTTGCATATTGTGTGAAATGAGGATCAAAGATCTCCCTTGGCCCTTTCCTCTGCCCTTTTCTCTCCTTCCCCTCCACCTCTCCTTGTCCTCACCCCTCCCCCTCCCATCTCTCCTCCTCCTCCCTCTGTCCCATCCATCTAACTCCTTCTTCTCCTCCTTCTCTTCCTTCTCCTTCTTCTTCCCTATATGAATATATGTTTTATTCAGACCCACTTTTAGAAAAGACTTTTCTTTCCCAATGAATTTTTTTTTCACGTTAGTTCCTTCATTCAAAATCAAATATAATCCTATTTCTGGGCTCTTAATTTCATTCTGATGATCTACTGGTCAATTTTTATGCCAATATTATACTATCTTGATTAGTCTAGTGTCGTACTAAGACACACAGTGTAATATTCCAGTTTTATTATTTTATTAAAGATTGCTCTATCTATTCTATGTTTTTGAAATTTCATATAAATTTTAGAATAAGTTGGTGAATTTCTCCAAAAATGTGCTCCAATTATAACTGAGATGAAGTTGAATTTATATATCAATTTGTGCAGAATTTATATTTTAACAATATTAAGCCTTCTAATTTATGACTGTGGTATGTATCTTCATTTAATTAGTCTTTCTTTAATTTTCCTCAACAAAGTATTACAGTATTTCATGTAGTAATTTTTATTTTTTTTTTTTGTAAAGAGCAGGAATTTTCACAAGACTGAAGGAGATTTAATGGTCTGGAACATGAATAGGAAAGATGACACTAATGTCACTTTCAGACCAAATGTGAAAAGAAAGCTTTAACTTAAGAAGCATACAAGGAAGTACATTTTATTTCCACTGAGACATGATAATATTCAGAGAAGAGTTTTAGAATACAGAAGAGTATGAAGAACATGGATCCAGAGTTCAAGGGATGTATTAGTAGAGTGTAAGACAGAGGCAAATGTGGAGAGCTTGAGTCCAAGAACAGATGCACAGAGTATTATGGGAGGAAGGATTAGGAGTTAATTATGGTAGGGAGCCTGTGTTTTGACAATGAATATTTTAAATATGTGTCTGAGGCCCAGTAGATTCAGTGAAGATAATGTCCTAGAACAATGTCTTCTCTACGTTTGCTTCAAATAGAGGAATTTTTTTTTTGTATGTTTATTCTATTTTATTTTGTTTTTGTGTAGTCAAGAGTTCTTCACTACTAGTATATGTGTGAGGAAAAGAGGGAAGGGTAATTGAGAATGATAAACTTTGATCATTTAGGTATCAATAACTAGTTGTAATAAATCCAACTTTCATCCTATAGCTTGATTTTTGCTGTGACTACTGGGGGCTGGCTCATGATTGAGGCTGTCTTTCTCTACAAGTAGATGTAATTTTAGACAGGCTGGAGGCTTATTTGGATAAAGTAGGAGCTAATTCCTGGGGAAAATTTTTTCCTTCCCAGAGGGTGAGGTATTGTATTCAAATAGTATAAATATACCGCTTTAACTCCCTCTCATCAACCAGGGAACTTTGCAAAGACATTTTTAACCATTCTTAAATACTTGAATTTCTTTTTAATGCAAAGAAATATATACATAAGTATCTTCAAGTTATAAAAAGAAAGAAGATTTAGAATTATTTTCCTAAGACAGAAACAGAAATAAATGGAATAATTTACTATTTAAATCCCAAATTTCACCAAGAATCTACCTTTTTCTCTAGCACTTCTTCAGTAGTATATATCCGTCTGACAGTGAAAAGACACTCTTAATCCCATTTAATACCCTGGGGAGTGACATTTGCGTGGAATGTCAGGTTCTGGGAACTTGCCGTTAATTACTATGCTTTCCAAGATATTTTTAATTTAATACAAATTAGCAGATTTGTGTCAGAATCTTCTTTCCTTACATTATACAATATCATTTCCAATTTATCCTATGCTCTAGCCCACATCAAATTTCAAAGTGACCTTTTGTTGCACTGGCAGATCTAAGATTATATCAATTATGAATTGCGATGTATTATCAATCATAATGTTACTACTCATCAGGCTGCTTTTCTGCTCTGATCAACTATATCCCCAAAAGTTATAATCCTATATTTGAAAATATAGTATGAAGGATTTTATTCTCCTATCAATGAATGCACATTAATTTTTATTTCTCTGATATTAATGGGTAATTTACGTGTATATGTCAAGTATAAAATAAACCTAAAAAAGAATATTAGTTAAAAATTTTTAAAGAGATTAAAAGGTGAAATGTCCTAGTAGAGTTTTAACATGTAAGTTATTAAAGATAATCATATTTAAAAGATGTTTACAGTTTAGAGAAAGGCATTTTTAAATTTTATAACTATTCCCATTAGAGTCAATACGATACTTGGTGTTATCCAGTATCTCAAAATTGAAGTGAAATACTATATATATTCATTTACTTAGAGACTGAAGACTTGTTTTCTAAACAAAATTGATCAGTCCAGCAAGATGAATGGTCTCATGAATGTTGGGTTGGAAGTCTACCTTATTATAAACAAAAGTCAGTAGAAGTAAATGTTACATATTTATATTTATTTTTTATTTGTACAGAATTTTCCCCCTAATTCAAGTTTCTTCAAAGTTTGACTTGTATTAGAATATTCTTTAGAACTTGACAGTAGACAGAGGAAAAGCAATTCCTCCCATCGCAGGGCTACATGTGCTATCTAAGTATTCACAACACATTTTAAGAACCACTGCTCTTAAAAACTTCCATTTGATATAACTTCTGTAATTTTGAATTCAGAGAAACTCCATTCCTATTTTCTTCCTCTGTCCCAACTATTTTCAAATCAATAATGTATCCTATAATCGGTGAATATTAGAATTTGGAATATGGGAAAATGAGGAAACATCATTATTCTTCTTTCCCATGCTTTGTACATTCTACAGAGGCTAGGCTTCAAGCCCTGGTGATGGAGATGCTACCTGAAGTTCATCCCTTAAAGTTTTCTTCTTATTTCTCATTTTCTACCTCCTGCTAGCATCTCACCAAGAAGGAAGGTGATTTTCCATGTTGTCTTCCTTCAGAGGATGATGTGTTATGATTGCCATGGGTGTTAAAGTTTTACGTTGGATAAAGCTCTTCACCAGTGTCTCCAAATGCTTAGAAAGAGGTTACGTTTGAAGTGCGCAGCTTTAGCAGCCTTACATTTATTCCTCAGCTGCCCTGGTTTTCCCAACTAGCCCACTATCAGATACAGAGCTCCTTTCTAGCAGTTGAATATCTTATACCTATCCTCAATCCTCAGAGCAAACTCAGCCTCTGAGGTATAGCTCTGATATCTTATCCATGCATCACAGTCATTTTTTGCCCTATAGCCTTGTGCTATGATCAGCCACTGCTGCAGCCAGCTTATACTGTATTTTTCTGGACTGTATTTATTAATTTCAAACTGCACTGGGTAATACTGTCTCTCTAGAGCCCCTTCATTCCCTTGTTGCAATTCAAAACAACAGTCAATAAACAACTAGAAATCTCATTTAAATATAAAGTAAAAAAAAGGGTATTGTTCTTAGATTAGGAAACCTGTATAACAGGCTCATGCTCTTTGCTGACCTAGTTGACTGCTCTTCCCTCAACCCAAATTATGTCAGAGTTCTGAGAATGAGGCCTGGAGAAGAGATACATCTGCACCACTTGCTACTATACATGCTCGTTGTAGAGAACTGGCAAAAGGCACAACCTATGACATGTAAATGGCATTGGCAGAGCAGGGAAGGAGCAGTTGTTTTCATATATATTTGAAAGGTCATTCTTTTCAGTTTCTCCTGAAACATATCTCTGATGACCCACTCAAGGCTTAATCTCTGGTTATGAATATGATATCGCTTATAACTCTGTGATAGGCATTGACTGAATAATGTCAGGGATTTTTTTTCTCCAGCATTTTTCTCCTCTAATGCTGCCACCAGTGGGAGCATATGAAATATGGAAGGCTTTTTGGGGCTGGCAAATAAGACATGACAGAACAATGTTTCATATTCCCTCTTGGATGTGGTAGCATAAGAGTTGGGTAAAAAATGGGAGAGACTATCATTTGTGGGGCAGTTATAATAATATCACGTGTTGAGCTTAAAGGACAGAACAAGGATAGAAATAGGTGAAGAAGTACCTACAAAAGGCAAGAGCGGAATGAGAACAGATTTGAGGAATACGTGCAAAAACGTGGTTGAGGGTTATTCTGCAAGCCAGAGTGGGTAATGAAGCACCTGTTTACTTCCTGTCCTATGGGAGCAGGCTTGTATTCCAAAACGTCACACTAAGTTAGATCTCCCCTTTCAGACATTTTTGTCATTACTGGTGACTTCAGTTTCTCCTTGTCTACTAAACCATTCTCTTTGCATATATTTGTGGTTGATTCTAAAAGCAATAATAGCTCATTGTTTTTGTTCTATTTTTCTTTTCTTTGTCAAACTCTGATTGGATGCATTGAAAATCGTAATGATGAAAATCATTCAGTTGATATCAAACCCACATCTCAACATTCAAAGCACAAAGAATTTTTTTCCCCCGAGTAACTTCTTTGAACAAATGTTTGCTTTTTCTCTCTTTCTCATCTTTACTCTTTTCCTTTTTGAGTAAATAATTTAAATTTTTTTCTCTCACATCTGTCAAATGCTCTGTCATTTCTTCTTTTGTTCTTTACTGCCACAGAGCTTAGTCTTACACTACTAAAGAAAAAGGTTGAATCAGCTGAGACTGATGAAGAATCAACTAAACAAGACACCACAACTCCATGGACTTCCTTTTTCCATCTATTGTTTTTACTGCTTTTCGTTCTTTTAATCATGAGTATATTAATATCTTCATTGCTATTGCTCACAGAACAGACAGCGTCACCCATTTCTTGCTAATAATATTTTATTAAAAGTTTATTTGTTTACATGCTCATTTCAGGAAAATCTTTCTAAGTGCCAAGCAAAAAAAAAAAATTCTAAGCCAAACACAAAAAACAAAGATGAATTTTGTTGTTTGGTTTAGTAGAATTTAATAGCATGTTAGATTTGGAAAGTCTTTAAGAAGATTATTCTATCAGAGCCTTTCTTCTACAGAGAAAAAAAGCAAGCTAAGATAATATAAATGGTATGCCTAAGGAGGTTGGTATGAAAATCTGTTTTTCCAGATTTTAAGCTCATTGCTTTAGAGAATTAACAACAGAAATTGAGAATAAAAGATATTTTAAGCATTAAATCTTAATATAAAAAGTTATCTTGTATAAATATATTTTAAGAAGAAATTTGACATATTGGAGGTAAACATGAGCAAGAATTATAAACAGTAGAATGCTTGTGTTTCAAAAATGAAAATTAATTTTACTGAACTTAGGTAAGAATATTGTCACAAGACCCAAGACTGACTAAAAAAAAAATAATGATGAATGGCTATTTATTGAGCTGAGATGCTAGATATCTCGTAGAGAGAAGCAAGAATCAATGTAAGATAGGTTTTATTTAATATCTTCATTATGCTCGAAAATTGTAAGAACAAAAATGACAAAAGATCTTCAAGGATTGATTCATGAGAAAAAGATTAAAATCACATAGTATTTATAGCTTTGCTAAAAATGACTTGTGAGTAATGATAAATATGTACAATGACTAAGATTAATTATTTAAGAGGTCAAAACTAGATAAAAATAAGCTAATTTGTTTTCCAATTGTTTTTAGCGTGCTAGAACATAATGTATCTTCTCCAGCTCCAAATTGTAGAGAACACCAACAACTTTAAAATTGGAGATTATAATAACAACAAACGTTTATTGAGTTATTTGTGTGCTAGGCATTGTTCTAAAGTGCCTTACATTTATTAACTCAGTCCTCATGATGATCCTCAAATGGGTACTGTCATCTGTAATTATAAAAGACACCAAGGCACAGAATAGTAATATATGGTAATAGTAATAGTAATTTTCAAAGACGTCACATCTTGGAAAAGGTAGAGTCAGTACTTAAAATGAGGCATGTCTACTCCAGTGTGGGGATGGATAATTAACCTCTACTCTATATTGTCTCAGATTAGATTTCAAAAAACTATAAAGTACCTGCAGGAATTCTTTGGTGCTATATATGGAAGATTTTATACGTTACATTAATATAGTATTTATCGAGCACATACTGCATTCAAGGAATTAACAGGACAACATAGACCAGATAGGAAAATAAAGGTTCAACTTGTATATTTCCTTCTCTTTCATTTTCTTTTTCCTCCAGTCTAATACATTTGATTATTAACTCCTTATTGAATTCATGATGTTACTAAACCTCCCTCTAGCAAAATCTGCTTTCAATTAATTGCCATGTCGTATCTAATATATTAAGTCACACAAAGGGAGAAATAACAAATAATAAGAAACATTTTTATTTTAATAGCCCATAATCACTTTTGTCAAAGAAATATCACAGTCATTCCATTTACTGTGGAGGGACATTTTTGAGTCAGGGCCTTTCCAAGCCTATAAATGCTTATAACTTTAAGAGAAGAAAATAATATATGACTTTCATAAGTAAGTCCTTCTTACTTGGGGCAGGTCTAGAATTGCTTAAACAACTCAAGCATAAACCTAACTGGGTTCCTTTCTAAACCACCTTGGTTATTTGATTTGATACATTTATGTACCTCATGTCTTGGGAGAATGGAGCTATGAAATTCTTACAGAATATTATTTTTAATTGAATGTGCCCTCTTAAAAGATCATTTTAATTGAGATTTAATAACTACATAAAATAAATCTAGCTACCATATAATAAACAGTAATTAATTAGTTAATATCAATTAAATACTAAAAATATTAATTTACATTTAACGTCTAACTACTGTAATTTGCTATAGCTATCTTATTAAATGCTAATTAAATTTCTAAATATTCTTACAAATTTAATGCATTAATAACAAGAACGTAAGTACATATTTACTGTATCTGCACTTCTGAGTTCATTACATGGCAATGAGATTTATCTCTTTTACAGTAATTAAATATACTAAGCAAAGCTCAGTAACTTTTCCTAACACATACCATAACCGTTTTATTAATTTCAAATTAAATGCTCATTTAAGGTTTTTAATCTACAGCTGCCCCAAACAATTTTCTATAGGATAGAACAAAGGTTATTATATGGTTTAATTAAACTTTAGTCTTTAAACTTTGGGCCAAAGCTTTCTAAATATTACTTTTGGTTTCTCACTATATCCAATATTAACTTTTTGGTAATATTTATTAACATTTTTATAGTTTTCGTGTTGCTTTCTTTGTTCTATCTTTGTGCTTTTGTTTACTTTCTACTAAGTCTGTAACTATTTTTTCCTCTTTAATTCAGGCCAGCAAAGTTTTTTTCTTTCCTTTTCCGTCATTAAAGAGCAGAGCTTTTACTAGCATCCTCTTCAGGTATCTTTTCTTTCCATTAATTACCACTCCATTGTTAAGGAAGCATCCCCATCAGGAAAATTAAAAAAAAAGAAGAAGAAAAAGGTCCTGTGACATGTGTAAGCAAAAGTGAGTTCAGTTGGAGAGGCTGCAAAAGCAATAAGGCTCTGCCAAGATTCCAGCCTCAGGATGATTTTTGAAAGACTAAGAGAAAATACAGTCCTAGCATGTATCACATGATTTAGAATCTTCAGTCCTTCCAGAGATGATGGGGGATGTCATAAAGACAGGAGGCTGCTGAGCAGCAAGGAAAGCACATTAGCTATTAACCTTCCCCCAGCCGATCAACTTTATTTTGCAATCTTCCCTCAGAACCATTAGAATACCCTGAAGAAATAACTTTCCAATTAAAAAGGATCTCAGAGAACAAAGCCATTTTATCTCTGACTCCTGGTGTTCTTTATTCCAATAATTTAAATTGGAATTGATTTTTCAATTTAGCCGTTGACTTGCTATGGACACACAGCTGAAAAGGCCGAATGGAATTGCATGGCTGAAATATTTGTCTTTGTAATGCACTTCTCATAAATTCACAGGAGCCCCATTTTTTTTTTTTAATGCATTTTCTTCTGCTGCCTTTGCTTTAGACAACAGCTTTTTAGCACAGCATGGGCAAGCTGAGAAAACACGTCCACCATGACCCAGGGGGCCTCATCCTCTCTTCCTCATAGATTTAATTTGTTACATCTCCTGGAAAATAAAGAAATCCAGTCTTTCCAAATGATAAGAATTCTCGAAATCCAAATATTTGTTTTCTATTTTATATTGGAGATTTAGTGTCTTGAAAGAGGAAAATACCTTTTTCAGTATATTTTACCTCAAGAATATGTTGTAATGAAGATCGAACTCTCTCATAATTGCTTTAATTATTGGTAGCTAAAAATAATGAACTTTCAATTAACACTTAATAATTTTGAATTAAATACTCCAAATATTAAATTGTTCTTTATTACACATTTATAGTCAATAATGAAAGCACTAGAAATATCCAATTATTAAAACACTTGATTAGCAGTCAAAACTTTCTTGTCTATTTGCATTTCTGATCATTTTCTTTCTGTGACCTTATCGAAATACCATAATCTTTGTCACCATCTCCTTCCTGTTTCCTCACCCTGTCACTCCAGCAGGTGTCTCTGCTTTCCTTTGTCTGATAGGCTCAAGTCCTGTTCTGTGATCAGTACTGATGTGAATAGCAGGTATGGAAGGAAATCCTGAGCTCCAAACATTGTTTAATTTTTACCAAACACCATATTGCTTATTACTCACACTCCTTATGGTTTTTGCTATGCATTGTTTTTTATATAGTTGTCTGAATGCATGATCTCAGACTTGTCCTTGATTTTTATTTTTAAAATGTCAAGAGAAAAGAGAACATGGAACCTCTAGGATGTAAATGCCATGATCACTTGATACTTGTAAGTATTTATTACTCACCGCTGTATTCCTTATGCCAAAACAGTGCTTGGCACCTATTTGGTACTCAAAAATCTACTGAAGGTATGTGGTTCCTATCAGACTATTCGTCCCTATGATGAGTTACAAATTGATGCAGAGAGAGGAAAATTTATAGTACACGTAATAGATGTACTTTCGTACTGACTGTTGTAACAGCGTAGATATAGTTAAAACTATTAAAAACACATTTTCCATAGCAGCATGGTAAGTGTTTGGCGTTGGTTCCTCACCTCTGGGTACTGAATGGTTTACACCACCTTTAATTCACCGTGATTAAAATAACAACCCACGGCAGTGTTGATCACATGCCTATGAGGAGCATGCATTTCTTGCCAGCCAACATCAGAATACAGAAGAAATATTTTTACAGCATTTATTCATTTAACAAATTTATCGTGTCCTATTACATGTTTGGCACTGCTCTAAGCACGTGTACACCAACAAACTAAACAGAAACTCTTCTCTTTGCAGAGCTTACAGTCTAATGAGAGGAAACACATAAAGAACAAGCGTGATTAGAGAAGCGATTTTGGAAGTTAAATAGTTATAAGAGATGAAAGATAATGTAGGTTAAGATGTGACTAGAATGGCATAAGGAGGGGATTCCTGAGCGACACGAGGGCCAAGGAGAGTGGCTGCGATTTAAAGAAGACTGGTCAGAAAAAGCGTTTTGAAAGGTATTTGAGCAAAGCCCTAGAGAAGAAGAGGGAGGGAGCCATGTAGATCATCTGGGATAAGAGCCTTCCAGGAAGAAGGAACCATTGCCAAGGGCTCTGACCAAGGAGTGTGCTTGGAAGACTTGGCAGCCAGAAGCTCCTGGCTGGAGCAGAATGAATGAGGCTGGGAGGAGTTTAGGTCAGAGAAGCTGACACCAGATCCTGAAGGACTTTGTAAAGCCAGCGCGGGGACTTTGGCTTTTATCCTGTAAGAGAATCGAAGAGCCACTGCCAGCTACTACTGTTCTGGCCCTATTTCGAATAAACAAAGTGATCTCTGCAGTAACACCTGATCACACACCATCTTGCTTTTTTCTCTGGGGTGGGGGTAGGGCTAAGAGTGGATTGAGGAATTTCTCAAAAGAATTGTTATCTTTATTCTGACCATAATTTTGCAGAGATCACCCTTCTGATTTCTCTGTTTCTTCTTGACTTTAGGCACCTATTTTGCCCAATTATGTTGTCCCCCAGAAGTATGAGAGTATTTCCAGACTTTCCTTACTGACTTGAGGGCCGCCATTACTTCTTTTCATTTATCTATTTTTAGAGTCTGACACAGGATAAAACTTCTACAAATGTTTGATGACATATTGAGACTAATTGAGAATTAGCAGAAAAAGAAAGACCAAATTGTATAATTAAAGCACTACTGGCTTATTTTTACACTAACTTGCGGACCTTCTGCTTAAATTACTGTGCTAGATTTTTATTTTATTTCTTCTGTATTCTGATGTTGGCTGGCAATTCAGTAAGAAAAATTTCCAAGAGTTTTTCTAATATAGACAATGATTATATTCCAAATACTATTCTGCATTCTCTCAGAAAATCTACTAATTTAAGATTTCACTTCTACAGTTTCAGGAAATTTGTCTGATGTCTTATATGCATTCAAATTCATTCACACACGTATAGAGAGACTCTTTATTTGCTTGCCTCTGAGAGAATTCTCAATTCAGTCAATGACAGAGAATGAATATGAAAATTTTCACATTCTTCTGATGATTCTGTGAGAGCACCAACCTTTAGAATATCTCCTTACTATAAACGACAGATGGGAAAAGCAAGGAGCAAGAATCTTTTGCCTTCCACCCATTAATATCTGGAATAGCATAAATGCACATGCATGCACACACACTTTGGAAAAATTCAGGCTCTGATTTGCTTATTTCGAAACTCATTTTCCTGTCCAACATTCAATAATGTGGGTCATCACTGGGTGGGAGGCTACTTGCATGTTACTATACTGACTTTCGAGGTGTCATAGGTTATAACTTTTCATTGCATTTCAAGATATACATTTAATTCCACAAAAAATAGAGTACAAATTGTTTTATGAATTTAAAAGAGGATGCATTAAGAGGACCCTCACTTGCATCCTGCATTGACAATTATTTAGCCATTTTTAGTATATGAACCTGTCCACCGGAAATTCAACTTGAAGTAACACAAAGAGGTGGGTTTTGTTTACATCCACTCTGTACTACAGAAGAGTAACTCTAAGCCATATGGTCAACTGAAGATTCACCTAATTCTCTAATGAGCTCTTGCCTGGATCCATCATACTTTAGGCTCTCTGTTTCATAGTATTCTTTTACGTGAAGATATCTCTGATGCGACAAATTTCCTCTTCTTCTGACTTTACTAGGGACATAGCTCTAACAGTCTTTCCATCTCTATCCTGATACATACATTTTTCCTCTTTATTGGGTCATCCCGTAGTTAAAACTTACTGAAATGTCAACCTTAAACCAAAAATCTCTCTTGACCTCGCAGCCCCCTTTAGCTACTATCCTATTTCTCTTGCTGCTCTTTACAGCAAATTTCCTCAGTAGATTTGTTTATAATTTCCACAGTCAATCTGCATTATCCTAGTTTCTTTTTAAACCTATTTCAATCAAGCTTTTATTTCAACTACTCTACTGAAAAAGTTCTTTGTCATGGTAACCAGTGGTGCTGCTAAACCCAATGGTCAAATCTGTCTTACTATCAGTCAAACTATGTTTGACATAGTTAATTGTTCCTTCCTCATTAATATATTTTTCATCCATGGCTTCCCAAATATTGTACACCTTGGTCCCTTCTACCTTACTAACCACTCATCTCTGACCTCGAACATTTGGAGAGATTTTGAGCTTTTCTCTCTTTTGTTTAGATGTATTTCTTTGGTGATCTCATTATTTCTCATGGTTTTAAGTATCCTCCATACACTGATGCTCCCGGCCTAGACTATTCCCCTGAACTCTAGAATTGTATATCTAATTGCCTACTTGCTAATGCTATGCAGTTTGCTAGAAGAGATCTCCATGTTAACACAGCCAACATTTAACACCTATCTTTCCAAATTAGGAGATGGTAACTCCATTCTTTCAGTCTCTGCCCTCATGTACTTTACACTTAAGGAGGCAAGACAAATAAGTAAAATATACAGTATATTAGGTGGTGATGAATGTTATAAAAATATAAAACTAGGAAGTGAATAGAGAGATTTGGAGAAAGGCGTACACTTTGAAGAAGGTAGTCAGAGAAGGTATTACTTGAGAAGAGACTTGAAAAACAAAAAATCTTAATAAATCGATTAGAAAATGGTGAAGATAGTTTGAATGATATAAATCATTTTTATGCTATAAATGTGATATAAAGTTAATACATCAATTAATAGATATATAAGAATATTGTTTAATGTTATAAAGAAAATTAAGGAAAAAATAAAATGAGTAATTGTAAATGGGTTTAATAATTGAAATGACATAAAAGTGGAATAAAATAATTCACTTTTGCTTTTTATTGTTATCTCTTCTGAACATTCTTTGTTTTCTGTGTGCATGTATTTTAAAAATAAAGGGAAAATGCTGTGAAAGGCACGTCATTACCTAAATCACACTAGCAATATATATTCAAAAATGTGCAGTGAGAAGAAGAAACCTAAGTGCAAATATACATTAAGAGCATAGACCTTCCCTTTTACATTATTTTCCCTTGGAGGAATGTTTGTGAATGTATGTTAAGGTGAGAATTTACCTCGATATTTAAATTTATTTTAATTGTGAATTTTGTCTTTTTCTCCCAGCTCTATGTGTAGAAAAAAAAAAATCCCTACTTATTATGATGTTCACCAACTGCCAAGAAAAATATTGGATTTGGATCAGATATCTAGCAACAGAAAGCATTAGAGTAGCTCCAAAAAAAATAATGATTTGGCAGTATATTTTTAGTAGAAAAATAGGGAATGATTTGGAAAATAAACATTAAAATAGCAAAAGTTGAAAACAACAGCTGGATTGTTTGATCCTCAATGAACTTCTCCATTGAAGTCTGAGCAAATGATGGAAAAAAGAAGAATAAAGTAGGACTGGGATATAAGATCAGAAGAGAAAGGAAGCTTTTATTTGCATATTTCATTTGAGTGAACTTGAAGACTATTATGACATTTCCTACAGGTACTTAAAAGTAAATCTGAGTCTAGAAGAAAAAAAGAGAAGTCAGTGAATAAAACTCTTTGTATAAGGCTCAAAATTATTCTAATCTCTAGAAGAAACTTTTACTTCTACTTTTTTCAAAAATTAAAATTTTGAAATATTTGATGTTCTTTCCAAATAACTTTAACATACTTTTAAAAAAATCAGATAAGCAAAACATGGCTGCTCTGATTCCACAGAGGCCTGCTTGTCTCCTTTAAAATGTCTGCTTTCCTGAACGTTTATTTTACTACCGTCATAATCCACTGCTGCGCTGAACCCAACAGTAGTGTTAAGTGAATAGCGGAGGGGCAGAGTGATTTGTTTAAGAAACTGAAGAGTGTAAGGGGAAAGATGGATTATAAACATGTGCAGAATTATAAACATGGATGAATTAATACAGTTAGAGATTTTTTTTCTCAGTGAATAACCTGCAATATTCTGGAGTCTTAGGGATCATAGGGTCAGCTTCCAGTTAAAATGACGTAGCTATTTCCTGTTTCCTGAGTACCTCCCATTCATTTGTTCTTTCTATCTGTATGTAGTATCGGAAAATTGAATAGATTTCTAGTTGCCATGTCTTGATGTCCCTTGCATAGTAAAAATGTGCCTAAGGTGTCACCCCCTGAAACCCTTCAATTTATATCGCTGATTAGATCATTGTTCCAAACATCTCTCTTTCTCTTTGAAATTGGTTTATATATTCACACTCTGCCATGGAATTTTGCCTTGTCTAGAGACAGAGAATGCCTGCCTCCCCCCACTGGCACTGGGCTTGGTCATCTGACTTGCCTTGGTTAATGAAATGTGAGCAGAGATGAAGCCAAATTAAGATGAGCAGAGCTCAGGTGAATACAGTCAGGTCCAGCCAAGTTTAGTCAAACCTAGTGGATCCCAGCCAAACCCAATAGTAGCCATCCAATCTCCCAAAAAGCATAGCCTTAATGTGACATGAGCAAGAAACAAATGTTTGCTGTTACAAGCCACTAAAAACTTGGGGTTGTTTGTTGATGCGGCAAATGCTGACTATTTCACATTGCTATTTCTGTAAAAGTTGCCAGTTAATACAGGAAAATAAAGTTTTAAAAAATAAGCAAGAATGAGTTGGGATAGAAATCAATAGAGTGACATACCAATTTTTAACAGAAGTTATTGCTCTTAGTTTTTATTCAAATATGAGTTAACCCAAACCTTCAGTCATTGGTTCCATTTCTAAATTTGTTCTTAGAGGATCTGATGGGAAACTCTGTAATTCTAACTCAGAGAAACCTGCCTAATTCTGTGTGAATTAGAAGCAACACCAAGTTAAGCAAATTTTGGCTTGAGGTGGATGTGAGTTTACAAACTATTAGGGTTACATAAATCATGAAGTATATACTTGAGTTCTAGGTATATACCAAGCACTCCCACTCTAGAAGACATGGAGCGCTTAGTATGTACCTGGAATCCACTTCTTAGGTGCGGCATGCAGTAGGAATGCCTTCCGTGATTCTCTTTCCTTGCCCAGAAAATCTTTCTTTGATTCAGTTCACTAAACATGAAAGTATTATGGTTACAAGAGCCAGTACTCTTTGTTAGTAAGTTACAGTACCTAATTCATTCTAGTCTTTACAAAACAGACATTTCACTGAATAATATACTAAGGATATTCAGTCTCTCTCTCTCTCTTTCTCTCTCACACACAGACACACACAGACACACAGAGACACACACACACATACACAAACACATACACATTCCACTCCCTCTTTATCCATCCATCTATCTATCTCCCAATTTTCAACTTTTCTTATCTCTGCTTCTATTTGTATGGCCTCATTCTCTCTTGCTAAAGTAAGGCTGTTAACATGAAATGCGAAAGATGGCCACTGATCCCCAAGACTGTATGTCCACATTCCAAAATTAATAGACAGTCTTACTTGCTAGCTTTAGAGAAGAACTCCAAGAAGATCTCTAATTGGCTCAGCTTAGGTAACTTGTCAACCAGTGTGACCTATGTTGTTTGCCTGATTAACTGTCTCAATATCAATACATAAAAGAATTAAAGATTTCTATGAGTAAACCAGTAAAAAGCCTTCTGAGGAGATAAAACTTTAAATTACTCCTATCTATTATAAACTTATCTCCATACATTTAAACAGTTCATATCTAGAAAGGAGGAAAACATAGGTCTTTCAATTTTTTTTCCCTTTTTTTTCCTTTGAGCATCTATGGGTCTGGCCCTTGGGATTCATGCTTTTACCCCCAGCACAAGTCTCCTTATTTATTTGCTTTGCTAAATGACTTTCTTTAGCTAAAGCTACTTCTATTTTGAGGTGACAAGAATAGTTTAAAGCTAGTTTCTAGACATAAAATAAAGAAGAAAATGTACACAATAATAACTGTATTGTATTTCTCGCATAAGGGTAATATATTTAGAACAGGATTATGTGTTTGACAACTGAAAGTGAGATCCTAAAAGGTTAGAGTAAGTGCGGTATTTGGTGTTTACAAGGAACAAAGAGGTAGAACAGAAAATGAAACATACAATGAGGCAGTGGAACCAGTTTTGTTTTTAAAGATTTTATTCTTCTAAATTTAATCCTTCCTTATGACCCCTAGATATTTACTAAAGTCATGAAAATCAAGAAATTATTGGAAGATGCAGATTTTGTGCTGAAAACAAAAGAGACAGGTTTTGTATCTAGATGAAGGCAAGCTAAGGTGGCACACATGGGCAAAGGAGGATCCTCGAGGCAGCAAAGAGCACAAGAAAAGTAAAAACCATGTGTGATTTTCAGAATGGTATGGCAGATTCTAGATTCTCCTAGACTATAAATTTGGAGGATTATCAACTCTAACCCAAATCTCAGAAGAGCAAGAATGCCATACCTGACTTCTGGTGTTATAGCTACTAATATCAATATCTCTATAGACTAATTAAGGAATTGGTCTAAGTTATTTTAGTTTCATGGTTGCAAAGTATTTTACTGCCACTTCCTGGCACCCCATGAAGTAGAAACTTTCTCACTGCCGCCCGAAAATATTGGTTGAATGGCAAAAGTAGTCTCTGTGTCTGTCTCATGTTGTTTTTGTCACATGGTGTGTAGTCTCATCTGCTCTAGTATAATGTAATGTTTAATTCAGCAGCTTGAAACAACAATTTATTTGCTCTTAATTCTGTGGGTCAGCAACTGAGGCTGAGTTCAGATCCTAGGTTTAGGCCTCAGCCATGATGGAGGAAATGTGTGGGACCTTTCTCTCTACATCCTCTTTCATCCTCTAACATACTAGCCCAGGCTTTTTATTTATTTTATTTTATTTTTAAACCATGACAGAAGAGATCCCAGCAGCAAGAGATGGAAAGGCCCAATGAACAAGTACTTTTCAAGTCACCAATTGTATCACAATTTTAATATCTCATTGATCAAAGCTAGTCCCATGCCCAATCCCAAAAGCAATGTGGGTGAGGTCTACACACTACACACTGGAAGATGTTAATATAGCAACCTACCATAGAAACCTTACTGTTATCGATTATGAAAAGTTTTATTTATGCTACAAATTTAGTGTCTTCAGGGATGTGTGTGTGTGTGTGTGTGTGTGTGTGTGTGTAAATTCCTTCCTGACATCATTTACTGAAAGAAGTTTAAACCTTTTGTAAGAGGCTCTACTTCTGCTTTAAATATGAAAAGAAAGTTGCCCTATAAAGTTAATGTTTTCCCCAAATGGCCACAGCAATATTCTATTTCACAAAATTCGCAATTAAAATGGATACCTATTGTTTTCAGTCATGATTATTTTAAATATGTAGAAAAAAGTTCCATGAGAGCATTAATAGTATAGGTTTTCTTCCCCATTTTATGCTTTGTGTCTATCACATAGCTTAGCACTTTAGATGCTAAATGTTAGCTTGAATAAGTGAATGAGTAAATTCATTAACTAAGTTATGAATAAATTATTGAATTGATAAAAAAGAATCATTTTACCTGGTCAGATATGTTTAATATTATAGTAAAAAGAAACACACAAGTAGTGTGGTTTACATTTTAAAATATAATAAAATAAAATTGTTTTATTTTATCAAGTCGTGTATACACAGCTTGAAAGTCATGAATTATACCTGAAATTATATTTAACATGAATAGTTTTTTTGAAGGCAAAATAAATTCCTTCGTTCATTTATTTTCCTAACACACACTGACCCCATTGGAGTCACAGTCATGCCCGTACCTTCACTACCATCATTCTCAAATTGATATGACAATACAGACCATTTTTGAGCTCCTGAACTTTCTATTAGACTCTCTGGTTTAAAATCTCTAGGCAGGTCGAATTTAAAACTTTCAGAAGAGAAATTACCTTTTTTCTATAATGTTTTATTTCTCAATATTTTCTGTCTTGGTGTTCAACATTATCTTCTTTATAATTGTCCAAGTCATAAAACTAGGCGTCTAAGTTTCTCTGTCATCATTGCTCACTTTAATCAGTCCTGATGTCTATCAAATCCATTATCTACTGTCTACTTCTATAGTCAGTATCTTGGTTAGAAACTTTATTATCTCCATAACTGAAAAAACAAAACAAAACAAAGGGAAACAAACAAACAACCCCCTCACACACTTAATTCAGCCTTCTTTATCTAATCAGTCCTTCTATCATAGCTCTGCCAGATTGATATTTCTAAACCTAAATCTGATTGTGTCTTTCCCCTTTTAAATGTATTTAATCATCATAACCCGTCGAGAAATAAGTCCACAAATATTTCTCATTGCACAGACACTTTGTCATCTGAACCAAGCTTATAGTTGCAGACTCCATCAAATACATTTTTCCTCTAGGAATATGCCTATAATTGCAAGATAGAGTAGTTGCTCTTATGAATTGGTAATTTTGTTGCTTTTGCCAGACATGCTCCACTCAACTCTACTTTTCTACCACTCATTCTTTAAGTGTAATGCTAGTATTAATTACCTCTAGCTACACTGTCCCTCTCTCCACTAAAATCCTCCATTCTTTGTATTCCTGCATGAAATGGGCCACACCTGCTTAGTTTTCATCTCATTGTTTCATGATTGTTTGTACACATATTTGTTCTCTTGATTTCTTACCGCTGTTATAAAGTATATTGATTGCTATATCAGTCAGAGTTCTACCAGAGAAACAGAAGCAGTAGAAAAATATATATATATATACACATGTAGTAAGAGTTTTATGGCAAGGAATTAGCTTACACAATTGTGGGTACTGGCTAAGTAAGTCCAAAATCGGCGAGGTCATCTTTTAAGAGGGGCAGACTGGAACGCTCAGACATGGGCTGAAGTTGCTGAAATTTCTTCAGTCTGGAAGCCTAAAGTCTGCTCTTAAGGTTTTTCAACTGATTAAATAAGGTCTACCCAGATTATCTAGAATAATCTTGTTTACAATTATGATTAATATTACTGATTAGCAACTGGTTATAGACTTTAATCTCATCTGCACAACACCTAGAACAGAGTCTAGCTGAGAAACTGGATTGTAGCCTAGACAAGTGGACCATCAAAAGACCATCACAATTACTGCTTTAACTTTAAACAATCTGCAGTATTTTAGAGTGGGAGAACCGAAAACAGAAAGGACTAACTTTTAGATTTTGAATTGATTACACTTAATCTAAAAATGAGTAACAATTATGTAATTGATTATTTAGATATTTTTAAGCTATCCTACATAGAAGAACACGGAATCATTTTGAAGATTACAGTAAATAACACTTACCAAACATTCAGTTCATAAGAATTGCTTAAAATAGTGGAATGTGTAGAGGTATATATCTAAGAAAATATGAAATATTATCTTGTTTGGCATGCTGGGCAATTAATTAAACATAGGCTTTAAATGTAAGATATAGGAAATGAACATATAGAATCTTATCAATTTTTCAAAACATTTTTCTTTGGAAAAACTTTCACTAAAAACATATTGATTGTGTAAATTAATTGCAAAATATTATCAAAATAATGACCAAAGATATTGACATTTCTAAATAAGCCTTTATCATCAGGTCATAATATAGAGTTCTTCTAGCAGTCATGCATAAAATAACATTTTTAAGAAATAAATATTTATATTCTACCTTAAAACTATGTACATTTAATATGCAAACTTCTTTCATAGTGTAAAATTAGTTTCGCAAAACTAAGAATGAACCCTGGATTATAAATTTAGGCATCAGGATAATTAAGTAGAAACATATCAGGTCTGATCTAATTTGAAAATTCACATAATTAATGTTCTTAATTGATATTCTAATTATTTTTTCAAAAGATTAAAATCTTAAAGAAATAAAAAAATTTAAAAAACATTGCCATACATTTCATTGCTTACCAACAAACACGTTGTTATTATAATACATGAATACATATATACTAATAGTAAAATATAAATTTTATATGGGTTAATAATTGCAATAATTGATTTCATAGATGATGTGCAGATCTAATATCACAAATGCTTGAAAATAATTTGAAAAAGCAGCCCCCCCCAAAAAAAAAAAGTTTACAACCTATGTGTTCAAAAGTTAACATACATTTTCAGGACAGTCACAGGTAGAAGAAGGCAACAGATACAGTCCCCTTGTCTAGCACATCCATACTCATAACATCTATTTGCTTTGCTTTGTCAAAACATATGAAAAATCATTAAAGTGTTTTAATAAATGTCTGGTTTTCCTGCTCATTCATCTTATAAATATTAATTAGCCATGGATCAGGCAATTAAAGTTTAATCAATTTGCACTAATTAGCACCACATACTTGCATAAAAAGATAAAACCAACTCCTGCATCTGGCTGTTATTTGCAGTTTTTGTCAAGTGCTGATGAGTTTAATCTTGAAGGGAAGATTAAGAAGAAAAGAAAAAAAAATCAAGAAAGTAGTGTTAATTTTATTAAATTTTTACTCAAAGCACTGGTCATGAGTATCATGGAGATAATGCCAGCAACATTACACTTTTTTAGAGAAACCCTATTCACCCATTCTTCCTCAAGCCCCATCCAAAAGGGAGGGGCTCCATATCTTCTACTTGTGACACTGCTATATGTCATGAATTTATACCTTACCCATTTCTATTCTTTGTGGCTCAAAAGTTTTAAAATGAGTGGTCCCTATTACTATAGACATTAAGAATCCACTTTCTTCTTTTGGACTAAATGTGAATGGTCTATGTTAAAGGAAAAATTATAAAGTTGTAGCCTTACTAGTGAAATTGAAATATTCATCACTAGGAATTATGTACAACTGCTATGATAAGAGAGATCTCTGAAAGACTTAACATTTGCATTCTGATCTATGGGCATTTCGTAGCTGAACACATTTTTGTCCTGCATAGACTTTAAGAGACTAACTCCTGCTTCTCTGTCTTTGACTTCTGAATTTGATTAAATAAATTACACTGCCAATCTAGTAAAGAGACATTGTACAGTGCATTTGCATTACTATTTTGTGTTTTAATAACCAGAGAAAATAAAGTGTTCCATTACTGCCTATTCATATAATTGACAAGGATTATAGGGAATGGAACTAGTCTTTAATCACTGATGGAAATTTATCTTAGGCTTGGCAGGTAAAACTACACGTTTTAAGATGATTTAGCATTGTACTAAAAAATAGAGCATGATTCATAAAAAAAGCTATGCACCATTTACATGGGGATTTTTATTCAGTTTATGCAAGAATAGACCAGTGAATGGTTATTGATATTTTTCAAATAAAGTATGTATGATTCATTAGACTCCCTATTCCCCTGTGAACAAGCCACTGCTCTGTTAAGCAATCTTTGCATACATAGCCCATAAAGAAAGCACAGGCAGAAAAAGGGGGTGTCATGCTTCAATTTCTTCTTTTTAAAAAGTGCCTAAATATGAGTAACATACAGTAACAGATAATTCTGTAAACTACCATCTGGATTTCAATACATATGATTATTCACATTGTTGAAAAGATGTGAATATGTTCTTTGTTAATATGGTATACCTGCGTATACTTTTAAAATAAGACCATGAATCAAATTCTGATGTTCTAGAATCTTGCTACTATGAGCAAAATCCTGTATGAAAAATACTTTTTAAAATCTAAACTTCCATAAAAATAACATAACTTCACGGGCAAAAAAAGAAGATATCACTGCTGTGCTTCAGTAGACTCCTCATGAACACATTCCCTATCTTCTTAGATGAACAATATTTAAAGTCCTGCTTTATGTTATAGGTACAAGAATGCCAGCATAGTATAGTGGCACTATCTGAGTGTACATCTATGTTCTGTCCCCTTCAAGGCTATAGGCTTTAGGCAATACTTCTAATCTTTCTAGTTCCCTACCTTCCTCCATACAAAATAGGGATTTATTCTCTGTTTTGTTTAACAAGTATTTATTGACTGTATATTTGTTCATGAATGGTATAGGCAACCAAAACACATATCACTTGAGAAATGATAAAGGAATTAGATGTGTCATGCCTAGAGAATGACAAGCATCATGATTGTCTTCAATATTTAAATATATATAGTATAGAAGAGGACACAAAGCTTACTCTGTTTGATTCCAGGAAGTAGAAGAAATGTACAGAAGTCATAGGAAGATAAACATTTACTTCATTTATTTCACCAGAAAATAACCCTTAAGTATAGATGTATGTCTTTCAAATGGTTTGTCATGGAAAAAAATGAGTCCTTTTGATCTTTCACAAAGATTCTTTTGAAGAATGTTATCACTGAATAGAGTTGGAGACCAATTATAACATTATAGAAGAAATAGAAAATACTATATAAAGATGTAAAAAATAGTATATTAGGACAATGTCCACCCTTCATAAAACATATTTTATATTGTTAAAAACATATTTTATATTGACAAGTTGTCTCTTCCTTAACTATCTTCATATAGCTGGGATAAGTCATTAAAAAAAAAGGGGGGGTGGAGAAGCAGTTTACTGATCTTCTATAGTTTAAAGTTATTCTGATTCTACATTTTTCTGAGAAAAAAAGTCCATATAAAAATTATGTTGGCTTTAATATTTCTTCTCAGGCCTTCTTATTCCATTGTACATTTTTAAGAGAAATAATGATATCTTCATACCTATTTTAGCCTACCTGATAGAATTTCCTCAGTCTGTTTATACACTATTCATTAGAGGAACAAAGACTGTTAAGAATCTTCATCTCTTCTCCAGACAATTAGAAATATCATTGTTCATTATCTAAAAAATAGAGTCATCAGGCATAAATTATACAATTAGATATATTTAAAGATAAATGAAGAATTAGGTATGTTTAAAATTTTAAAAAAAGGTATGTATCTTTGAATTAGTTGATATTTTATACTATTCTCCAATGATATAAAATATTATATACAATTTATAAGTATTATATAAAATAATTAATTAGTAAAGGTATAAAACAACATGAAATGATAATAAATGATGCCAATAGTTTCAATGAAGAAATCTTTTTAAAATAGTTTTGTATAAAATTGAATGTTATAATAATTCTTTTATTTCAAATTTAGATTTATATCATACATCATAAAAGTATGTTAATCAATTAATTTTTTATTAAAGTACTAATAATTATCTAAAGTCTTATTTACTTAATTATGTAATATAATTAAATCTCAATAACCATTCAGTAAAGAAGAAAACAGCATTTTTAAGAAAAAGACATCAAATATAGTACATGTGTTCTCCATTTGATAAAACAGAGAGACCAGGACAAACTCTATTGCAACTAACTTAAATAGAAGGGGTATTTGAGAAAGAAAGTAGAAAGTATGAGCAGAAATGTGAATGCATTTTCCTCCAATTGACTTTTAACTACACTTAATTTGATGTTAATAAGATATCATGATTTCAGTTTTTAAACTCTGTAATAATTTCTTTGTTTTTAATAAAGAGAGATATTTTGACAATTTTTACAAATGATACTTAGTTTTGAGTAATTGCAGGAAAAGGGAATTTGGATGGAAGAAAGTATGTTTTAAGCAAAAAAAAAAAAAAAAAATTATCAACTACCATTATACTACAAACCATTTATCCAGACAGGCAAACATTTATCTGAAATTCTACCAAAGGTACTGAAGAACTATGTTTACTTCCCAGAATTTAATGTGCCCTATCTCTGGAAGAGCATGTGTATTCATTCCTTCATGGCACAATTTATGAAATTTCCTCTATAATTCCCTTTATAATTATTAGAAAACCAATTACTAAGAAATCCCTTAGGTCTTTTGTAACCTTTTCTCATACTTATATATTGTACCTTTCATGTATACTCTTCATGTACTCTGTGAGTATTTTGTATTTCTTTATCATCTTTTCCCAAGAGAAAAACGTGCCTAATTAAAGCAGTGTACAATGTTAAGAACTCCACAAAAACTCATGTGCTAGAAATGAGTGCGATGTTTTTCCATCACTGTTGCATGAGAAACTACCAATGTTTAGGAATAATTGTAATGCGGAAAATAATATCTAATCAAGTTATAATGATTACTTAGACAACTAGAGCCAAATATGATAATAAATCATAAACTAACTCTGTTAGATTTTTTTCCCTTAATGTGGTGATTAGAAAGTCATATTAAAATGAGACTTTTTACATTAAACAAAACTCTAGAATATCAGGAGTAAAATCCATTTGGTAGAAGAAATATGACTGCAATTTTCTTTCTTCCCCTTCAAGAAATAGAGTACTTTTTGTTTACTTACCATTAAACTAAAAGTTTGCAAACTACATATTTGAAATTAAAAACCTAATAGTAAAATATAAGATATGCTTATGGATAAATTCTGATGTTGGCAAAGGTTATGTTTAATAGCATTTCCATTTCCTTTCAGGTATGTCTCCTCATAAAAGTCCATTTCTCACTTGTCTAACTGGAGTCTTCCTGACACACTCTTCTTAATACCTGGTCTTGAAATATTTTCTAGTGTACATCTCTATTCTTCATCAAACTCCAGTCAAACTATACATCTTTACTTCCTCTTTCCATGAAATCAATCTACCCACTGTCAGATCATACTGTTCATGTAGAACTGGCTTTCCCTTTCCTGCTAGAAAATTGGGGAAATATCCTCTTTTTCTAAAGAAAAAAAAAACTATTTAGTTTTGTCCGTAGGGCAAATGAGGATGCATATGAGATTGCTTATCTCAGTTCCATGATGTCTGGAGACTCACCTGGGTTAACTCAAGGTGCTGACATGGATCAATTGGGAATATATGTGTGGGACTTTGAGTCTTAAGTTTAGCTGTCTTTGCTGGAAGATCCAAAAAGGCTTCACTCACATGTCTGATATCTCAGTGTTTTCCTTGTAACCTCTCTGTTTCCATGAGGCTGGGTTGGTCTTCTGAGTATGGAGGTCTCAAGGTATTTCAACATGGTAGCTGTTTCCACAAAAGGAGGAGCAGAAGTTGTCAGTCCTCTTATAAGTATAAGCCAGGAATGAACTGGCTTCCCTCATGTTTTATTGGCTTAAACATAAACAAGCCCAGGGAAAGACAGTGAAGAATTTTCAGCTACCCTGGCCACAAATTATTTACATTCCTCCTTCTTTCAAAATGCATTCAGCCTCTCCCATAACATCACAAAGTCTCATCCTATTAAGTCATCAGATTCTAGTCTGGGAACTTGTCTAAATAGGTCCAAGTGTATGTTAAACAATTCTAGTGCAGTTTCTCAGGCACAATTCCTTGGATATGACTTCTCATGATCTGAAAACTGAAATAATGCTGTCTGCCTTCCCCACACAACATGTAATTGTAAGGTTCAATAGGAAAACTTCAATAGACACTTCCATTCAAAAATGAAGATAACAGGGACCACACATACCTTACTAGTCCATAACATTGCTAAAATCTTGTCTTGTCCTTACTACAGGTTTTTTGATTAAGACATAGCCTCATTCCTTGGCAATGGTTCCTGTGGCTCTTGGATGCCCCTACTGGGCTCTGGGCTCCATCATCTATCTGAGTCTTTCTTCCTTTTCTATAAAATAGTAAAGGTGTTTGCTGCTGAGTAGCTTTCCTATCCTATTTTCTGGTTGTAGAATTTCTAGGGCCTGAAGGGCCTCCTTTTATTCTAAACTGTCTCTGTCACTTTCAGACCAAGCTAGTATAATTCTTTTAATGTTTCTTGGGTCTTCTGTACATTACATTTTAGACATAACCAGAAATTTTTTTCAGAGGACAGATCTCTCTCTACCTTGAGCTGAGAATTAGGGTGCTGTGGGACAATGTCCTTAAGATTCTTAAAAATGTTTTTGTCTTATTTTGAAGATTTGGTAGGCACTGCCATAAAACAAATTTGAGGTATTAACAAAAGGTCTTCAGGCTGAAGTCATTTCTTAAATTGAGATTCTTTCTTCCAGGAGAAGCTAGGGATAAGAAACAGATTAAGTTTTGAACTCACTGAGTTTTGACTCAGATTGTTTCCTCTAGGTGTGACTGGAAACCGAGCAGATCCTTCTTGAGTTCATCTCTATCTAGCAATACCTTGCCGTACACAGCTCAGAGAAATCCATTGGTACTTTTAATATACCGAGTGGAAATGTCCTTAACTAAAGTCACTCATTCATTTAGTATATTTCTGTTTTCCAGAGTTTGCCAAATTTCCTGCCACTACATATATATTCTTTTCCCCCATACTCTAAATAAGTTTTCTTACTGACATTTGATCTCTAACAAATACTCCTCTTGAGGGCCTTTTGGCCTAAGCTCTTGACAAGATCCCAATGGTAATGCTACATATTTTAGGTTTTTGTGATGGAAATACCCCTCTTTCTGGTAAGAAATTCTGTTCCATTTATAAAATTTCTTTTTCTTTCCAAGAAAAGAAAAAAATCTAAAGCAATTTATTATTAACTTTCATAGTTGGCTTGACAGTATGGCTGTTCAATTGGAGTCACTTACACAGTTCAATTAGATAGCGGTAGAGGTTGAGTCGTTAAGTGTTCAACTAGGTTCTCAGTCCAGATTCTTTATTCTTCACTCACATGATGACTTTCTCCTAACACGTGCTTCTTTTAGGTAAGAAACATTCATGGGGAAGAGGGACACTGATAGATTCTTCCCTTTAATAGCTGCCAGGTCCTCCCATTTTCTTCAAACATTTGCTGGATATATGAGCTTCTGAGTCATCCTGGGAAAGCACAGAAAAATAAGAAGTAAAGGATTTTTTTCACTCTTATTGTGAACTGGCATTGCTTGTCTATATGATAGACATTATCAAAGCCGATACTCTCTCTCACACCTGTAGATTTCTAAAAATATCTTAGCTGTTCTTCTTTGACCCAGGTGATGCATAGCCTCTGGTTAGCCACTCAATTTCTGGCACTTTCTACTACAATCTAGGCATTCTCCATTCAGGCTTCTTGAATAAGCTTGAAGATAACCCTGATTTATGTTCACCTAACCTATGTCTTATCAAATTTATTTTGGTAAAAATTACATACATAAAACTGTATCCATTTAAAGTATACAGTTTTATGAATACAGACTTATACAATCATGAAATCACTACTGCTGTCAAGATACAGAACATTTCCTCAGTTCCCAAAGTTTCCTTGAGCTCCTTTGCAATTCATGCATCTCTGCACTCCTGGCCCAAAGATAGCACAAGTCAGCCTTTAGTCACTGTAGATTACTTTACCTTTCATAGACTTTTAAATTAATTAACTCACATAGTATGAATGTGTATTCTTTGTGTCTGTCTTTTCACTCAACATAATGATGTTGAGATTTACCTGTGTTGTTGTGTGTGTTGGTGTTCTTTTTGCTTATTGCTAAGTAATATTTTGTTGTATGAAAATACCTGTGGATAGACATTGGTTCTTTAGTTTTGAGTTATTTAGAATGAAGCTGCTATGAACATTCATGTAAAAGTCTTTGGACATGTATCTTTAATTCTCTTGAATGAATACCTATCAGTGGAATGGCCAATTATATAGTAATTTAATATTTCACTTTGAATAAATTTTCAAACAGTTTTTCAAAGTGATTATAAGTTCCCTTTGCTCACATTCTCACTAACACTTGGAATTATCAGTCTCTTTTATTTCGGCCATTGTAGTAGGAGTGCTCTAGTATATCATTGGGGATGTATCTTGCCTTTCCTTCTGCCAACTTTTATTTTCAAATTCAATCATTTAATGTGAATTTACAAAATTACATCAATAAATATTTTGTCAATATGCCTATCACAGTATTAATCCTTCCATTGTGTATTATTCATAGACTCTGTCGATCTTATATTTCAGAGAAAAAGAATGAATATCAGGTGCATTAATTTTTTTAAATAAATTCCCCAGACATATATGGATCACAAATTTATTTGCATCATGTTTGTTGAAATCTTCACGTCAATGTGAGTTTTATTAAATCATCATTTAAATTTGAAACAATTCACCTGTTAAGGGACTTATTTATTTTGGGGATGAGATAATTATATAATCTTCAATATATCAAGATTTCAAATTATGTAGGAAAATATAAAGTACTCATTTCTAGTTACTAAAATTCTAGCAATTCTCAAGTTATAAATATGCTATATTCTCCAAATTTATTTGTATTTGCATTCATAACTCACTTTTCCACACCAAAAAATGAGATAAATCCTTTTTTTTACTTCCTAAAGTAGCTGACAAAATGCCTATGAATGACAATGAGTAAATGCAAATAGTAGTTAACATTTATTGATTCATAATATGCTAAGTGCTCTACAAAAATTGTCAACTTTTTCAAATTGGATGGTAATGTTGTAGACATTCTTTATGTATTTTAGATATGTCTTCTTTGTTAGATATACATATTGCAAATATTTCCTCCAATCTTGTGCTGACCTTTTCATTTTCTTGACGTGTGTTTTAAAATAAAAAGTCTTTTTTTGAAAACTAGTATTAATTTTGGTGGTTCGTGCTTTTTGCATCTTATCTGAGAAATATTTGCTTACTGTCAGGTTGCACAGATGTTTTCTTACATTTTATTCAATTTTTAGTAATTTTACCTTTATATGTGTTCATTTCTGGTTAAACTTTGAGTATTATCTAAGGGAAAGATTGATGTTTATTTTATTTCATATGAATATCCAGCAGTTTTAGTACCATCTGTTGTAAAGATTTTCTTTTGGCCATTGAATTCCCAAGACATTTTTGTCAAAACATATATTCATGAGTCTATTTATTAAACCTATTCAGTTTTATTGATTTATATATCTACTCTTTCACCAATGTCACATTGTTGTGATAATTCTATCTTTAAATTATATCTTGAAACCAAGTATTGTAAGTCACTTGATGTTAATTTTACAACTATTTGTCCACTTTACATCATTCACATTTACCTGTAAAATTCAGATATAATTTAATTTTTATAAGAAAAGCCTTCTGGGATTTTGATTGAGATTGTGTTGAATGTAGTCAATTTAGGAAGAATTAATACTTGAATGATCCATAAACAATATTATCTTTCCATTTATTTTGGTTTTCTTTGATTGCTTTGATCAGTGTTCTATAGTTTTTAGTATTGATTTCTTGCATTTTTGTAAAAAATTATTTGATGATATTTTATGATTTTGGCAATTGTCTTCATTTGGGTTGAAATAACAAAATGCCATAGACTGGGTGACTTATAAACAATGGAACTTTATTTCTCCCAATTCTGGATGCTGGTAGTTTCAGATTCGGGCACCAGCATGGTTGGGTTTTGGTGAGATTCCTCTATCAGGTTGTAGACTACTGACTTCTCATTGTATCCTTACATGGCAAAAAGGGAGGTGGCTCTCTGGCTTCTTCTTATATGAGCACTAATTCTACTCAGGAAGGCTCCTCTATTATGACCTAATCACCTCCCAAAGGCTTCATATCCAAATACCATCACATTGGGAATTAGATTTCTTCATATGAATTTAGTGAGGTGGGACACATGTTGAGTCTATAAGAGCAGTATTTTATATAGGATTTAAATTTTTATTTTCTAATTCTTTTGCTGCTAGTATATAAAAATTCAAATTTTATTTTAACTATGCCTTGAAACCTTGCTAAATTCATTTTTTATTTCTAATAACTGTCTTGTAGATTCATTAGCATTTTCATGCTGAATAGAAGTGGTGAGAGTGGCTATTTTACATTGCTTCCAATTTTATGAGGAAAGCACACAATATTTTCTTCAAAGTAGTATGTTAGCTATATATTTTCCAATAAATGCTCTGAATAAGAGGGAAGAAATTATTTTTTATTCTTGTTTGCTTAAAGTTTTATCAAAATTGGTGCTAAACTTTGTCAAATTCTCTTTCTGTATCTATGAAAATGATTGTGATTGTGATCTTTTTCCTTTATTCTATAAATATGGTAAGTTATATTATTTGCTGGTACATCAAATTTGTGTCCTAGAATAAACCCAATTTGGTTATGGTGCCTCATCCTTTTTATATATTTTTGTATTCAATTTGATAATATTTTATTAGAGGATTTTATGACTGTTTTAATGTGGGATAATTGTCCATATATTATTATTTTTGCAATGTCTTTATTGGGTTTTGTTTTTAGGTTTATGACAGCTTTATATACAAATTTTGGAAGTAGGCTCTGTATTGTGAAAGAGTTTAAAGTTGATGTTATTTCTCTCTTTCATGGATATTTAATAGTATTTAGTTGTAAAACCATCAAGGCCTAAGAGTTTTATGTGTGTGTATGTGTGTGGGAATCGGTGGGTGTGTAATTTAATTCTTCAATAGATACGGAGATATTCAGATAGTCTGTTTCATCTTTTTCAGTTTTGGCAAGTATTATTTCTCTAGGATTTTGTACATTTCTCTTAAGTTGTTAAATTTTTTGACCTAAATTTATTTACACTATTCTGTTATTATCATTTTCATGTTTTAAAGAGCTATAGTAGTAAGCCCTCTTTCAATATTATTATTTTTTGTTCTTTTTTTTCTAGATTATTCTAGTTAAAAGTTTATAAATTTTTAAAAATCTTTTTAAGGATCCAGTTCTTGGTATTGTTAATTTTCCCTATATTCATTTTTATGTTCACTGAATTCTGCTTTGAAATATTTTGTCTACTTACTTTGATTTTATTTTGACTAGTTATTTTTTTAAAGTGTTTTGAGCTCAGCTCTTTCTTCCTTTTGAATATTGTAATTTCAAGCTATAAATTTCTCTCTGGGTACAGTTTTATCCACATTTTGATATATTTTATTATACTTTAGTTTTTATTTTCATTTTTTGTGAGATTTTTGTATAATTTATGCATTATTTAAAAGTCTGTTATTAAATTTCCAAAATAATTTTTGGAGATTTTTTTACATATCTTCTTGGTATCAGTTTCTAATTTAGTTCCGCTGTAGAAGAAAATATACTCTGTACAATGCCAATAATTTTAAATTTACCACAACTTGTTTTAAAGTTCAGCATATGGGTTCATTGATGAATGAACTATGTGCACATATTTACTTGAAAATAATCTGTATTTTGCTGCTGTTGGTTACTGAAAAGTGTTCCACGAATATCAGTTAGCTCAAGGAGATTAATAGTATGGTTTAGATAATTATGTTTTTACTGATTGTTTATCTAATTGTTCTTTTATTTACTGAGAGAGGGGTGTTAAAATATCCTGTTATAATTTGGAAATTATCTATTCTGAGAGTTTTTGCTTCATGTATTTTCAGGTCTTATTATTAGGCTCACCCTTATAAGTTGTCCCTTTTATTTTTATGTTTCTTTTTATCTCTGAAAATGAATTTTATCCTCAAATATATTTTCTTAAATTAATATAGCCACTACAGCCTTTCTAATTTTACTATTTGCAATGTATATGTTTACACTATCCACTTATTATCAATGTATGTGTAACTTTTTAATTTGGCTCTTGTATGCAGCATATAATTGGGTCTTACTTTTTTAAACATTCTGGTAAACTTTACTTTTTAATTAGGTATTTATGTAATAATATTAAAAGTAGATTGTTGTAGAGTTGGATTTAGATCTACCATTTTACTGCCATTTTCTCTTTGTCTCCTCTGATTTGTATTTCTCTGTCTTTCATTTTCTAACTTCAGTTGAATTATTTCAATAGTTTTAGAATTCCATTTTAACTTATTTATTTACTTTTTAGTCATATTATTAGGCATAATTCTTTATTTGGAATGCTGTAGCATGAGAACAACTTCAAAGGGGTATTTTAACTTGAGAAAGAAGGGCAGAATTTTTATAGAGCTTTAGCGTGAGTGGTCGGCTGCAGTTCCACAAGTTTAGGAAATAATTATATAAAAATGATTATCAGAGAGGGACAAAATATTCTCATGGTTCCACTGCAAGTAAGGATTATCAAAAAGAATAGGAAGAATAGTTATGAGAACCAAGACCATGTGTGGCTAGATTGGACAATTTTTAGTATATCACCCTGCTTTATTACTTAATACACCTCACTTTTTCATAATACTTATTTCCACTTTAAATATTTTACTAGTTTTTAAAATTTCTTTCATATCATTTGTCTCTCTCTTTGAAATGTAATCTTCATAAGAGCAGAGTTGCTGTCTACCCTGTTCTCCTTGGTGTCTCTAGTGTCTACAACATTGCCTGGCACTTAATAGGAACTCCAGAAATATTGCTTGAATAAAAATTGGGGGAGGGGTAAAATAAAACTTTTTATTGGAAAACAAGTAAACAACTTGAAATGGATTTCCAGCCAATTGTGCCATAAGCAGATTTCCTTAAGCGGCTAAACAAAATTTAAAAAGCAAGTATCAATAAAATAAAATGTTTATGGTACAGGACCAGCAGTACCAAAAAAAAAAAAAAGAAAGAAAGAAAGAAAAAAAACAGGATATGAGTATCTGGATAATACATCCATTTTACAATGGCGCAACTTTGAAGTACATATTCTTGACTGTCCGCCGTCCATTCAGAGTTAAAACTCCGCACTTCAAAAACAGCATGCTGACAGTTCCTACAGAAAACTATTATTAAAAAAAGGATTAACCCAGATGTTTCCTCATTTGACCAACTCCATCTAAGTTTAGATATGCAGAAGGGCTTGAATATATGCAGAGGAAGCTACATGAAACACGTTACTTGATCAGTTTTCTAAAACAAGTTTTCAGGGCAATGATGGAAAGATCAGGGAAGAAAACACGGAGGAATGAATTTCTAATTACCACATTCATATTTTATGATAGTAGGGGGAAATCTTTTATAAGTAAGTTACAAATAAAGATAAATAAATATTTCTGTACAAAAAAATTTTACACATTCTGTAGAATGTCTTCACTTTGCTGTCATCATTTGTATAAACATTTTTATAGTTTACTTGACCATCACCATCAATATCTGCTTCTCTGGTCAGACCAAAAAGCTGAATAATCTCTTAGTACCACTCTCAAATCTCCCATTGTGTACAATAATTAGAGCTTAAAATTCTAGATAGATGTCTTCTCTTACAACCTCCTGATTCCCTCATTATAACTTCTTATAACTTTGAGCCTAACTCCAATCACCTTTCTAATCAGGAGATTGGTTTACCAAGGAGATTGCAAACAAGTGAGAAGGGAGAGTGAAATAGGCATAACCTTTCTGCATATGGTCACCATGTTCCTCCTCCAAAATATATTTAGCTCATTTCCAAGAAAACTGAAAATTTATTTACAAAGATCTAGGGAATTGAGAGAAGAAAGTAGATGGAGGAGTCAATATCTTTCTCCCTCTTTCTTACATATGAGATTTTATCATCTTCATTCTGAGCTTAAAACACTTATTTATATTGTAAAATCAAATTATATTTGCATTCCAAATTATGCATTAATATAGACTCACATTTGCATTTTAACTCAGACCATGCTGCTTTCTAGTCCCAATCTTGAAGATTTCATTTAAATCTTCAATCAATTTTGAGAAACATATATTTTTCTTATAGTAGCTTCCCTCTGAGAAGTGTATCCTATTTCAAAGCACATTTTGAACTGTGTCATTATACTTTCTCTCCTATTGTTTATACGTTTCTCCTCCCAGGACTAGATTGTATAATTCCATGCCTGTAACCCACCCGTTATGTCCTTTCCTCTTAATTTGAGTGGCTATCTTCAATGTCTAACATTATTAGGTTTCAATTTTGCCAAAAAATAAAAATAAACTAAAACTATGATATTTAATTCCAAATATGTACTAGTGTCCTATTTTTAACATTGCTACAGGGTAAATATATTACAAAACACATTTACTTAAGCATAATTTCTTTAAACATTGATGTTCTGGATAAGTTCTGTAATAAGTCCCCAATTATTTTAGCTTTGTTTGGCACATGTCTTTACATTGTAATATTTTTGAAGTTTGATTAACCGCCTCTAAAAGTTTTTGAATAATAAAAACCTTTTCTAACACATTTTTCTTCAAGTGGTATTTCTATTTGTTTACAGGGCTTGATCTCAGTCTGTGACTTGCCTGCAATGTTTTCTATTACTGTGCACTGTTTGAAAATGCCTTGATGGTGATAATCATTGGGCTCCTGGAGTGTGATCAGTGTGGTAAGCATCCCTGACTTGCCTTTTAAATTTTCTTCATTTCCCACAATTAAACAGATTTTAGTCTTGTTTACGTTTAGCCCCTCGCTTTTAATTTTTTGTCAACAATGATTTTTTTTCTAATGCTCAGTTGAATACTGAAACTAGTTGACCTTAAAATTTAGAGATAAATTACATATATTTTACTTATGCAAATTTTCTTGCCTTTTTCATATATATATGCCTGGAATAGTAATATCAGTGTGCTCTATCTGAGATAACTTTATATATATGCATTTACTTCTAGTCCTACCCTACGATTCTAATAAATAATACCTATAAGTTTCTGAGTGAGAACTCTATTAAGTCCTTCCTGAAGCAAGATAGCATATGAAATTCATAAGGGAGAGACAATTATGTTGAACTCTTCACTAATTCTTTCTGTAGCATCTTCAAGCTAATCTTTCCTAAATCTTCTGATTAAATGCCACTATTCCAAGATTTCTTCCAAAGAATTGAGATCCTCCTTTACAGGGTAGCTATATCTACAAACTAATAATTGTTCAAAGAATAGAATTGATAAGGATAATTCCAATTCTTTCCTGTTTAATATTGAATTATCTACATACTAAAATATTGTAATTTTTTTAGTTAACTTTACAAACTAGAAATAACATTTTAAAATTATATTCAAATTAGCTTTTTTTTTTTTAATTAGCCTCTTAGTTTAGCTGTTTGAAAACTGAAAGAACTGAAGTGTTACTATGTCACACGCACACACACGCACACACAATGTAACCCATTACTTATCATTTAAATAGGTCATGGACCCAAATTGCAAGGTTTATTATGATAATAACCAGCTAGGTCATTTTAAAAGAGATTATTACTATTTTTGATCAGTCCTTTTTTCACAGTAAAGGAAACAGTTCATCTCTATTGTGGTAAAATTTTGTGAAAAGTTATATTGTATTGTTAGACATATTCTAATACATTTTGTAAAATTATAGGTAGTTTACTATTTAAGATGCTAAAATAACTCAGTGGGGTGTAATCTTTCTCTTAGTCTTTCTGCATCACCCAATATGGGTCATTTAATTGGCGGTTAGCCCATGCATGTATGCATTGCAGCTGTCAACAACTGCCCCAAGAAATCTTATTATTTTAGAGAATGGGTTGTCCTGTTTGTGGATCCCAAAGGCCTATTTGTTATGAGAATTTTTTTGAACCATCACACCCAGCCTATCTTTGAGAACCTTGGAATTCTGCTAGCCAGGTATGTTCAAGCTGTTAGGTTGGCAAGACAGGCAAAACCAAGAGCTCCATAGCAGGTGTGTATCAAACAAAACAAAACTAAACAATAACAATAATGTTCCCATTTAACAATGTCTCTGCCTTCCAGCTCCAATGATTTGTATGACTTTCGGCTTGATTCACATTATTTACATCTACTCTCTTTATATAGTACACCCAAATTTAAATAATTTGACAACTCCTGGATTATCTTATTTTGAGAGTGAGGCATAAAACATTGGGATTAAAGTTGAATGGCTTGCAACAATAAATATAATGTTATGGGGTTATTTGGAAACAACAACAAAAAACAATACCCACAAGCTTTTGACAAAGAAGAAAGAAACTTTAGAGCAAGAATTGTATATTTTCTAGTCGCTTTCCACATACCCTTTCATTTATTCCTCAGAAAACCTATTCAGATTAGGTATTCTCATTTTATGAAGAAGGAAAGATTACTCCAGCGTAATTAATTAGATCATGTAGGAATGGAGACTTCATTGGTCTGTAGGTCACCCATGCCAGCCTGCTGCATATTCACCTTTTATTGGACATGTCCTGAGCAGAGACCTGAGTTTACTGATGGGCAGCAGGGTACTGAGAGTGAAAAGACCCAGAGCCATTATGGAGACATAAGAATCCAGGCTAGGCTATCAGACCAGGCCTGTCTTGCTTCAAATGCAATCTTGTAACATATTACTTTCTAATCAACTAAAAATCAAATTCTTAATCAATTAATTTAATGGTTTTAGACTTTTAATAAATTATAAAGTAGTTATTGATCACATGCTATAAACCAAAGAGATCTGATAGATTATTATATACATTACTCTTCTCATTCTTTAGTAAAGTACGTATATATGCCTATATAATACCTATTACATAGACTTTTTATTTTTCTGGTTTCTCTCTCTCTCTCTCTCTTTCTCTCTCTCTCTCTCTCTCTCTCTCTCTCTTTCTGTATGTGTATACACATGTATGCACAAATAATGAAAAATGGCAGAGTGGGGAAACGATTTCCAAACTATATTTCTTCAACTGAAGCCGGAGGCAGGAGCCACAATGATCAAGATCTCATCGTCAAACTCCCTGCCCCCCTCTCCCAGTTTAGAAGAATTCAAATAATTCAAATGAGTATTGGGATGGCTGTGGACTTACCACAGTATTTGAAGTTACTATTTGTTCAATTTTATATATAGACCTTGAGGGATAAGGTGTCCAAACATCCTAATTATACATATATTAGAAATGCCAGATTTAAGAAAATATTTAATATGATTTGTTGCTATAGACTGAATGTTTGTGTCACCACAAATTCGTATATTGAAACCTAATCTCCAAAATGTTGGCCTTTGGAGTGGGGCCTTTGGGAAATGGTTAGATCATAAGGATGAAGTCCTTACATTCAGAATTAGAAATCTTATAAAAGAGGCCCCAGAGAGCTCCCTCACCTCTTCTACTATATGATGACACAGCAAAAAGATGACTATGAACCAGAAGTGGGCCCTCACAACGCACCGAATCTGCCAGCATCTCAATCTTGGACTTCCAAGCCTCCAGTACTGTGAAAAATAAATTTCTGTTGTTATAAGTCACCCAGTCTATGCTATTTTGCAGCAGCTCAAATGGTCTAAGACATTTGTACATAATCTATTAATCTACAATTTAATTGGAGTTTATTAAAACATTGCTATATTTTCTGTTGCAGCAAGTGAAATTCTCCACAGACTGCTTTATTTGAACATAATTCTAACTCAAAGAAAAAAAATCTGTAGAAATATTGAAAGAAACTCTATATACAAGTTATTTATTTATTCAAGTTATTTATTTACTTAATATTTTTTTATAAGAGAGGCAACTCTTGGTTGACCTCGCAGATTACAAGGACCTTGTCAGCTTACAATCCCTTATTTTTTATTTTTTATACCTACAGTACTTGGTCTTCCTAGGTGGTCTCCCATTTAAGTACAAACCAGACCCGACCCTGCTTAGCTTCTGAGATCAGATGGGATCGGGCTTGTTCAGGGTGGCATGGCCGTAGACAGAGATAATTTTTTTAAATGACAGAATAAAACTTTTGGTCTGAGTCTCTGAGCAAATGCAATCTTTCTTAATGCCAACTAAGCAACAGTTGTTGTGACAGGCAGAATAATGACCCCGTCACTCCGAACTCAAAGACATTTATGTCCAAATCACCGGAAATGGAATGTGTTAAGTTTCATGGCAAAAAGAAGAATTAAAGTTGCGGATAGAATTAAGGTTAATAATCAGCATACTATAAGTAGGGAGATATCCTGGGTTCTCCATGTGGGCCTGATGTAATGCCAAGCCCCTGCAGAGTGGGAAAGGAAGCAGAAGAGTGTCAGAGTGATGCAGTGTGAGAAAGACTCAACGGGCTATTGCTAACTTTGAAGATGAAGACGAAAAGGAACAAGTCGAAGAATTTGGGTGGCTTCTAGAAGCTGGAAAAGAAAACTAATTGTCCCGATAGTCTCAAAAAACAAAACAAAACAAAACAAAAACAAAAACAAAAACAAACACAACCTTGATGACACTTGATTTTGGCCCAGTGAGACTCATTTCAGATTTACGTCCTTTAGGACTGTAAGAGTTGCAATGCTTTGAGCCATTAAGTTTGTGGCTATTTTTTACAGCAGCAATAGGAAGCAAATACACTGAATAATGTTCTAAATATTGTATAATATAGCTGCTGAACATGTGTTCTTTGGCTAAAAATAGAACAATTTAGTACGAAGTTAGAAATCTTACAGTAAGTTGTTTATATTTTGTGCTTTTTTATTTTTAGTTTCTAAATTTCAGAGATGGCTGTTTTGCTACATGAATAAGCATGAAACATGATCACTTTTTATATTGGTATCTTTGTATGTATATATATCTGTGCTTTCAGGAAATCTCAGATGACTTTAGATGATAGATTTACACAATTTGTATTTGATATGGCCAACTCCCTACTCTATCAGCTTACAGCCAAACACACCAGTCATTAACACCATATTCATATACACCATATTCATTAACACCATATTCATATTTATTCATTAAGTATACAATCAGTTTTAGCATGATTCACTCTGAACTTTGCAATAAATAAGCAAAACCTAATATCTCTTGTTAGAGTTTTTATTCAATGCTGCAACTTCTGTGCCTTGAGTAGTGTCTGGTACGTAATCGCATCTCTAAAATCTTATGGACTAAATGAGTGGAGATCACCACTGCTTAGAGCATTAAAGTGTTCTGTTCAGGCATCTTTTGTAAAGGTACCACTAGAAGACTAATGACTGCCTATTCCTTGGCTGTCTACAACCCATTTCAGAAGTGCTCTAGTCTGTGCTAAGGTTTCCATTTTCACTTGTCCCTGCTCAGGTACTTACGTTCTCAGTGTCTCCAAAGTTTCTGTGACAAAGCTCTTTTAGTTTTCATCCATCCTTTCTGAGCACCCTCACCAAAAATATAGCCATGAATCTGTCTGATATCTGGGCTGATATTGTGCTGTGCTCACAACCACTTGCTCTCTAATTTAAGATTTTTTTCTTTTCCCCTAAAATCAACCTATTCAGTTCCTCATCTTACTGGATTTCTTTTGAGCTTACCTCACTAATTCTCTAAAACACAACCATATAGAGCAAAATCAAATGATAAAAACAGCTTACGAAGAAGCTAATAACTGCATTGCTTTAGCTTCACACATATTTGCAATTTCACACGGGTAACCTTTAAAAATATTTATAATGTTGTAAAACAGCTTTTTTTTAACACATATACTGAATCAAAGTAGACATAACAAATGTTAATTTCCCTGCTACTCTCTATGATAAACTATGAAATACTTTTCAACAGAAAAAAAATGCTTAGATTAATGTAAAGAATATAATATTTTGAATATTTGAAACCATAAACCCAAGGAGACAGCTATTTAACATGATTTTATAGAGACACAATTACTTAATACATACTGAACAAAGTATATAAAGAGCAGTGCAGGAATGTCAATACTTATATCTTGATCTTTTTAGTCCCATTATAGAAATCTTCATAATTGTGGAGATTGGGGAGATTATCCTTAATACCAATTATCTACTAAAGCTGGTGCAATTAAAAGACAGCTTTGGCTCAAAATCATGGTCTCAAATTTGCATTTGATGCTAACAATTAAATTAGTCAAAATTTCTCTAATTAATATTTAAACTCTATTTTTATAAAAAGAAGACAATAATACAAATTTGTTTATTTGTTTAAGGGCTTTGTCTTTTTATCTTCAATTAAAAATATTATAGTTTTTTAGAAGTGGTCCCCAAATATAAGAAGTTCTGAAAGAAAGTTTTATTTAATATCAAATCGTTGCTTCTCTTTTGTAGTATGTCACTTGACATAAAAAAGCTTATAATCTAAAAGATATTGAACATATATAGCATTTCATCTTTTACATTCTACTGTGATTAAGTATATATTTTTGTGAAAATAAAATACTTATACTTTCGACATTATAAATACCAAAAGTTGTTGTTTTGTTAATACACTGGTGATATTACCACAATTTTCAAGTTCTTTTTAAACATGTTTCAAAAGATGCCTGGGATAAATCACAAAGAGGAAAATAATAACTTTTCAGTGAAGAAAACTGGTAGACACCGCCTTATCCAAGTGATCAAAATTAGCATCATCACTAAAAGGAAAAATCAGCACCAACTGCCTCTAGCTATGATATACTGAGAGGAATATTTTGTCACTTGCATAGTATTCCTGCCCCCCAAATTCATAACCTGAATCTAGTTGTAAGAAAATATTACACATTCTATAAAATAACTGCCTGCAATATTCAAAAGTGTCAAGGTTGAAGGTAGAGGTATGACTGAGGAATTCTTTCAGAGTGAATGAAACCAGAGACATGAGAACTAAATGCTGAGATGCTGAATCTGATCTTAAATCAGGAGAAAAAATAACTATAAAGGACATTATTTGGGCAAACCAAGGACATTGAATACATAGTTAAGGTTAGATAATGGCACTGTACTAATGCTGTATTTCCTAATTTTGAAAATTATGTTATGGCCATATATTTTTTAAATGTCTTCGATCTCAGGAAATATATTTGTGAAAGAATTAGGGAAATAACATACCATTTGTTCAACTTAATTCAATAGTATTAGAAATTAAAGTGCATACATTATAAATAGAGAAATAGTAATAAAGCAATTGGGGTAAAATTTAAACAATTAGGTGAATTTGGGTAAAGAGGGCAGAAACAGTGCTATTCTTGCAATTTTTCTCTAAATTTAAAACTTTATCAGAATTTTAATATTACCAAAAACAAAGGTTCCTGGGAAATGTACATTATTTACCCTTTTAAGGTAAGTGTTTATATTTAGAATTTGAGAATGTTTTGAATACTTGATAACTATACTTCATTTGTTAGAAAATATGTAGTTTGGAAAATATATCCCAATAACTAATAAGAATATGTGGTATTATTGTATTTGCTTTTAAATAGCAGGTGATAACTTTGGTGAAAGCATTGTTGGTGATATTTTTGTTCTTTTCCTTATTTCAAAGATCAAGGAAATAGCTCTTTTAAAACAATTTTGAGTAAAAGTGAATTAGAACCAGATGTTTTGAGCGTTTAATTGCACTCTAAAATTTCTGATATATGCCGTAGAGAATGTCTCAGTTGTAATGACCAGCCAGAATTTCCCATTTAAGAGTGGACATTCCTGGGTCAGCCTTCAAGTTAAATGTTTATTTTTCTAGCTGTTTTATAGTGAAGTTGGTTGAAAGACTTGGCACAGTACTCTTCAGTTTAATTTTAAGCCTGACAGAAATGCTGGCCTCAGTGTGTGTATGTGTGTAATTTAGTCACTGTGCTACTGGAAGTCTATGGAAGATTAATGAATGGTGAGGCTCTGTGGCAGTTGTAAGGGGATGCAGAATAGAGAAAACCAGCCACCATCTGTTCAAAATGCCTTTTGTAGTGCTTTTAAGGAAAACAGTTATCAGCAGGAGACAAAGGCAGACAATGGATTTAAATATTGATGTTTCTGTTGCGAATAAATATTGCAATTATATTTTTATTTCAACAAATATATATGCATGCATTATGTTGTGATTATACTGTATATTCAAATCAATTTTTTAAGAAGTAGGAAAATTACTAAAATTTTAATATCTTTAACAATACTTACTCTTCATTAGTCTCTAGAAGATAAGATATATATTAAGCCCTAAGACAAGCTCTGCGTAAATCATCTTTTCCCTGGAATTAACCTTTTTCCTTAGAATCACATCTACCACGGTCTCATACGATTTACACAATATGCTTTAATTACATTCTCATAGATTCATTTTCTTAATCAGCCTTCAAATCTTTTCAAAATTGGCCTTTATAACTGAAATGCTATCAGTTATGTCTACTCACTCAGAAAACTCTATACCAGAACTTTTCAAACTTTAATTGAAGACTGCTCGCCTGGGGGTCTTTTTTTAAAAAGCAGATTTTAATTCAGTTAGACTGGATTTGAACCTGATTCCAAGGTGATACCAGTGCTACCAGTCCATGGTTACACTCTGATTATAAGGATAGAAATGTATCTTTATGAATCTTTTGCCATAAAGAATATTGAAGTAGTCAGTCATAAAATACTAAAAATATACACACAGCCCTTGGTGTGTGTGTATATTTTATGTTGGTGTCCACTTGGCTCAGTCTTTGCAAAAGTTCCCATTCACCTAGTAATAATAATAATAATAATAATAATAATAATAATAAACAACCCTTTAATAGCTTAGGATGCCATTGAATCTATACTGAATCAGTAATGAGTCTTCCAACAACACTTTACATAAAAAAATCATAAAACACGTGCATAACAATTTATAAATTTTATCTTAAGTAAAAATATAAATGTTAATCCTTTTGCTTATCTTTTATCCAAGGCCAAGTTATTTTATTTTTATATATGTCTGCTGATTGGATTTCCTTGTCATTTTTCATGCATAATAGGTACCCATAATTCATCACCTTAGATTTCCAGTTTCCATTTCTTTCAAGTGGATCAATAATTTAAGTACACTTGCAAAGCACTATAGATAGAAGATTTACAATAACTCTCAATTTTTTACAATTAGCTTGTCTACATCTAATTCAAGTGCAATTATTTTAAGAAGCTTAACTTTACTGGGATTAACCCAGACCACTCAATATAGTTTCATAAAACAAACAAAAAAAGTTATTTTCTTTCTCTTACTTGTTGTTATTGTTGTTTACATAATGATAAATTTATAGCTACGAGGACGAATGCAGTCAAAACATTGAGCTCATTGTTCAACATTGATGGTAAAACTAAATGTGTAAACTAGAGAGTGACTGACGGGCCAAAAGTGTTTGTTGTGCCATTAGTATCCATCACTTTGTTTCATAGAGGATATTGAGAAAGATAACAAATCAGGGAAGTAGAAGATTGTTAAGAAAGCTTCTAATCTTATAGAAAATTCAATGCATACCTGCGACACTAAAAAAATTTAGGAAATTCAATTCATAAACTCCAGAAATATTTCTTATAATCTTTTCTGATCCTTTCCAATTCTTTAGTACATTTGACTAATATGACTCCCATATTGAGTCATATTTTCTTCTCTAACAATCTCTCACAGCTCCTAGGTTTTTTGTTTGTACTGAAAGAGCCATTTTAAATTCTCCCCTTTTCTTCCTTTTTTTATTAAGTTTACCTCTAATTCTCCTACTTCTGAATCATAAGATACCTGAGGGAAAGGCAAACAGGAATTGGGACAATCTAAAATTATTTCCTTGGTAATGAATTGTTTATCTTGCAACTATTTGCTAAAATTGATATTTACCTGATCCATTAATCTGTGAGCCCAGATAGTAGTGCATTAACTCATTAAGGCACTGGTGTCCCAATAGAATGAATTACAGTAACTCTGTTGCTTGCTGCTAGAGAGTATCATATATGATAAGGATCATTCAAATGATAAAAAAGAAATCATTAAATACAGTACAAATAAGTACACATGAGCTCATTATCTAGGGCTAAAGAGCCAGCAAAGGGTTTTCTTCTCTTAATAATGATGTAATTACCTTAGTGCTCCTATTTGACAATGAGAACATGAAATATGAGCAAAATATAACTAGATTTTCATTCTTTTTTTCTTTAAAAAATGTGTGATTTTACAATTCTTTAAAATTTCCATCAGAGAAAGTAAACAAGAGAGCACAATTTTTAAAAAATTATAATTTTACCATATTCAGAATTTCAAAGAAACCATGCTGGAAAAAAAAAAGTCAAAAAGTTTAAATATTTAGAAAGAAAATACATTTTTTAAAATTAGCTTAATTACTAGTTATAAAAAAGGTTTAATTATGGTTCTGTACCCAGTTTTTATTTCATAATTTTATAATTTACTGGAAAAAAAGATTGGTTTGGAATTCTGAAAACTTCAATACTCACATAATTCAGATGTTTATTGACAATACAACATCAAATAAATCATTTAATTTTTTAAAAAATTAATTTTACTCTGTTTTTTTCTGATCTAATATGAATTTTGAAATTATCATTTTCAGAATAGATCTTTTATAAAATATTTAAAAGCTGAAATAGGCAGTGTATCATCAACACATAAAAAATTAATAGATTATTATATATTATACTTAAGCAGAAATTTGAATTCAAATTAGAGAATGGAAAGCAAATTGTTCTAATTATTTATTTTTTCCTGGTCAATAGCAAGTGATTTTTATAATATTAGGTGTTTTATTCAATTTATCTTTGTTAATGATTTGAAACAATTATGAGGAAGCCTCTCCAAGTTCAGAAATTAGATATTTATAGTATATAGCAGTATATAATTGTGTTTCTATGACTTTTGCTGTACACACACACACACACACACACCCCCTCCATGAAAACACTCGCAGGCAGAGCCACCAAGGTACATGCTTATAAATGAACAATATTTTACTTTTTTTTTATTGATTTGATCTCTGTAAAGAAATTATACATTATTTACAGGGTACCTGTATTAACAAAACTGATTCAATGTGATATTCAGGTTAATTACTTTATTCTTCTGGGGTTTTTGACCTGATTTCTATTTTAGTAGGCAAAATACAGTAAAAAATTGGATTAGTAAAGCACTTCTTGCCTGTAAATAAATTTCCAATGTAAATAGCTAAAGCAAATTCTCACAAACAAAAAGACTGACTACCTCAAAAGAGTGAGTGTTCTCTAAAATAGATACAACATTAAACAAGAGAAACCAACCAAAACTTCTCTCAGATTTAATATACTTTCTTGCAGAAATTTCGCATACCACATTTTTATATAAATTGCATTATCAAGATATAGAATTTTAACTGAAGTCTAAGCATGAGACAAGAATAAGTGGTCACAGTTATTCTTACGTTACCTTTCAACAATAAAATTTATTGCACAACAGTTGAATAAAATGAATCCAAAAAATTCGAAAGTTAAGTGTCAACAAACAGCTTAGCTAGCACTCATGCTACAACAAAAGGAACATAAGGTGAAACTGATCTCTAGTACTCTCTTGTCACTTTCAAAGGTTAGGTTATCTTGGCGTATCCCTCAGAAGGCTGTACATTTCACCAAGGTCACTCAGTATCAGTGGTACTTGCTTTAACATTTCAAATGACCTATGGTATTGCCAATTTACTCAATAATGTTTCTTAGGACAAAAAGATGCATGTGATGGACAGAAGTTCCTCCTCTACTCCACACACACACCCTTGCCATCAAAGATGTTTCATTATAACAGCTGGAACTGTGCATAAGTTTCCTTACATTGCAAAAGGTGAATAAAGTTATGAACCTTGAGATAAGGAGAATAACCTGAATTATCCAGGTGAGCCCAATCTAATCACATGAATCCTTAAAAGAGAAGAACCTTTTTCCCAGGTGTGGCCAGAGACCAAGAGATGGCAGCAAGAGAAGGATTTGACTTTGGTCAGGTACAGTTGCTGATTCCGAGTTGTGGGTGCTGTGTGTAAGGAACAAAATTCTGCCAACAACCTGAATGAGCAAGAAAATGGATCCTCCCTTAGAATCTTCAGAAAAGGATGCAGCAATGCCAATACCTTGACTTAGCTGGGTAAGTCTGTGTTGGAATTCTGACCTATAGAAGATCATAAATTTATGTTGCTGTAAGCAACTAAGTTTGTGGTAACTTATTATGGCAGCAAATGAAATCTAATATGACTTAAAATCATGTGCCTTGTTTAAGTGCCATATCTCTTTAGTGTACTTCGTTTTGCAAGTTGTTCAGTCCTCCACTGACTTTCATGACCTTACCTCTTTTGAATATTGCAGGCAGATTAGAATTCAATATGGGTTTGTCTCAAGTGTCCACATGATTAGATTTAGGTTATGTGCATCTGGCAGAATACTGCAGAAATGTTATGATGGTTCATCTCATTGCATTTTATTGAATGGAGAATGATTTTGATTTTTCCTATTATGATGGTATTCACTCTGCTTGAATATTTTGCTGTTTCCTAGGCTTCTCAAACTGTAATATTTTTTTTTGGTAATTCATAAGAATTTTGCAAGGAGTATTTTGAATTTTGTAATTATCAAATTTTCAGAAAACTTTCAATGTATTTATTTATTTATTGCGGATTCTTGCTTTTCTTTTTTAATTCAACGGTAACAATCATTACTATTATTATTTACTTAAATGCAATCACATCTCTCCAGTGGATGTTCTCATTACCGTTCTTCAATTCTGACTTGGGTCATCTGGCCATGAAGACACTCTTGTCACACCACCGGAGCACCAACACCCCAGATCATGTCCCCGTGGGCACCCCTTTCACTCTTCTTGGGCTCTGATGGTCCTCATCAGGCTGACCCTTCACATGGGGACCCGCCTCACTTTACTGTGCTCTGACTTTTGATTTTACAGTTTTTTAAAACTAGGTTAAAACTTCATTTTTTCTTTATGAAACCCAATAATTTGGGTATAAAAATTTATCAGTTGTTGGAACATGATTTCATGATACCATGATATCAATTGTGAAGTGTCATGAATAAAAACTATATTATTAATTACTCAGTTTTATAAATAAGAGGAGTTATTCTTAATTTTGTCCATTTCTTCTATAGAGCTAGAGTGAAAATTTTGAATTTTCTAATGTGATAAAAATGCTAGGAAATTTTATAATTTTGCATGTAGTTAAATTCAGTGAGAAAATGTACTATAAATTTTATTCACCTAATTAATTTACTTAAAATGCTAGCACAACACAAAAAAATCAGTAAAGCCGATAAGTTAAAATAAAAAGTATTTTAAATGCCAAGTCAGAAAGCCTGATTTCAAAGATTTACTTTTTAATTTGTTTTGTACAAACTAATTACTCTAAATCTGTTTCCTCATTTGTAAATAAAAGAAGGAAAATTGCTGTCTTGCTCACTTTATAATCAGTGGGAAGGGAATGAGCTATGGAGTTAGATAATTTTGGATTTTAATCTCTGTTTCGATATCGATAATTATGTGACTTTTGAAAAATTGTTTAATTTATTTGATCTTCCATTTGATCATTAGTAATGTGAGGATAGTAATGGCTGCTTCTGAGATTTGAAATAAGAATGAAATTGAATAATGTGTTTTAAGACCTAGTCCAGGCACTGTTAGGTGCTTTCAGTGTCTGACTTTGAGTAATGTTAACGATTGGGTAAAAAAAGAGAGATGTTATATGTAAAACTATGTTGTGAATTATAAAGTGCTACACATATGCAATTCAATTTGTGGTCTTGAAAGTGACATCACAGCACTTTGTATTTCTCCTTTTTGGTATTACCACAGGTGTAAATATTTATTTACTAGTTATTTCGTCTTTAAATATTGGAATGTAAGGAAGAAAAGAACCATCTTCGTGCTCCCAGAATACCCTCATATTCACCTATAAGACTTTATTATAGTTATTTGTGTTCACTTGTATCTCCTTTCACAAAAGAATGAACTGTTCTCAAATAGTGCTTGCTTGACTCCTGAATAGTGTCTATAGATGTTAAATTAAGGAATCAAGAAAGTGTGAAATTTACATATATTAATAAAACCAGAGAGCAATACTAAGTTACTTTCTCTACCATCTTTCCAGTTTAAATATACTGATCATAGAATAATGAAACTATAGATTATTTGTGTGTTTAAAAATCTGTTTGAATATGAGAATATATACTTCATAAAAACTTTAGACTAGTTTTGAATGTGGTAAGATCTTAATTTCTCATAAAATAAAACTAAATTCACTTTAACCTAGAAATACATTAAAAATACACATTAGAAATAAAAACAGAAAATTTGACATTAATGTCGTTCTTCATTTTAACAACTATAATGTAATAAGACTCTAAGTCAGGGGTCCCAACCCGTGGTCCGTGGACTAGTATTGGTCTATGGTCTATTAGGAATGGACCACACAGCAGGAGGTAAATGGAAGGTGAGCAAACGAAGCTTCATCTGTATTTGCAGCCACGCCCCAGCACTAGCATCACCACCTCAGCTCCACTTCAGATCATCAGGCATTAGATTCTCATAGGATTACTGGTCTCTGGTGCCAAAAAGGTTTGGGACTGCTGTTCTAAGTGAATGGGAACAGATTGAGGAACTATATCAAATTGAAAACTATAAGAAAAGAAAAGCTTAAAAAATGAATTTATGATTTCCATTGAAAATTGTTATTAATTTCTTTAGTATGACTAAGACTCAAATTATAATTATTATTACTGTTAAAATATTTATATATTTTTTGTTTTTAAATATTCTCTCACCAAATTGTTATTATTTTCAGAGTTTTTATTAGATTTTTTTATCTGGAAAAAATAATATATGCCAAATTCTTGGATAGGGGCGTGAAACGAGACTAAATATCCTGATTTCCAGTAAGTGGAGTTGAGGAGAGTGCAGTGTTGAGCATCTAAGTCAATTCTGTAAATTCTAGAAATATAGCCAGAATGAGAACTTATACTCACTAATAAGTAAAAGAGATAAATCACTATATTATACGTTACACGAAGAGCAGCACTAGAATGATCTTACAAATATTTATAGACATTATTTGGCCAGCAGAGCCTCTTTTAGTGGACTTTGGAGCCTACTTAATAGTCATAATAGTTAACAAAGTTTGGAATTTAAAGACTGATCTGAAGCAACAGGTGCAAGAGAGAAGATGGCAAAAGATCCTCAAGTGCCTAATACTATAGCATGGCAAGTAGCTTTTTAGGGGCACTGGGCTAAAGAATGAGAATGGACCAGGAATAATTCAACGCAATCATCCCGCTCTACCTCTTCATCTTTCTACCAGGACTGGAGAATTAAGTATTTTACTGATAATCTAAACTACCCACTAGTGATGTTTTTGAATGTTAATTACCTGATAATTACCAACCTTCCCAAAAGACTAATACAAGAAATTTTACTGTTAGTTTTATCTTAGCTTTGATCATTATTACACAGAATACATTATTGAAAGCATAACAATATTTTAAAGCTGTTGTTAGGCAATTGAACTTTAAAAGAAATATCTTTGAAAGACTTTCAAGACTGAAAATGTTAACAGTGGAGAAAATGAGAGTATTGTATTTTCAACAATCTTTATACCTGAAGCTTTTAGGTTATTTTTTTTTTTTTTGAAAAATCTTTCAAATTCTTATAAGAAGGTAAACCTGTGAGTGTTGCTTACCTAATCCCTTCCATGACTCTTCATTAAACAGGATAAAACCCTCATTCCTCATAATATAGTCTTCCGGATTCTACCTATTCTTCTGTTTTCATTTAGCCATTTCTCCCATATGCTGCTTTCTCTTCATTTTATGTGATGTTCTCTACTGGAAATAATGCATTTACCTGGTGAGCAAGTACCCGCTGAAAAAATCCTCAACTCATATGTCAGAACCTCTGTGAATCCTTGCCCACTCAAGCAGTTAGGTGATTTTTTATTTGTGTCTTCCATGTCTCTACTGACGTCGTTGTAGTTATGTTTATATGTTCATCTCTTCCATTAGTGTATCAATTTCTCGAAAGGAGAGATCATGTTCTATACCTCCATGGTTTTCTAGTGCCTGGATATAACAGGTGTTTAATAAATCTTTAATGAAGAATGAATAAATGAAAGATGGGAAGAGAACTAAGATGTCAAACTGATTCAAAACAGGTGAATGAGGAAGTTCTAAGAATGAAAATTTATTTATTTGACAATATATTTAGGGACAACTAATTTACCTTTCCTTGCACGACTATATATTCCCCATGCCGTATATGGAGACTTGAATTGAAATGATGTCATTACATTCAGTACACTCCAGTAGTTATGGTCAGTTGTCATCACTTAAACACGTGATATATTTGAACAAATTAACCTTCTCTTTAATACTTTGTCACACCTTTGTCTCTACAGCTCAGTCCAACTCCTTAACAATTGAAGAAACTTGAGTGATTTTGTTTTCTTATATATTTTTAAGATCTACCATTTTTAATATATTCTCTTCTTTCCTGCACATTTATCATGTCGTCCATAACACTTTTAATCAACGTCTTTTTAGCTGGCAATCACATGCTGTTGACATTAAGGTAAATAATTAATACAACTTTGCACAAACATTATGAAAACGTTGAGTTCATGTATGAGCAATTTATCCTCTGCAGAATTTGACAGAAATATTTTATTTTTATTTTAACACAGTAGACAGGTACTTGAACGAAAGTGACCTTTTCGTATCATAAGGTCTTTAAATCCTCTACTATGATTCAGTTTGCATACTACACCTGCTGAGTTTCTAATGCAAACTATCACAGTGTGTGGTCCCTGTTACTGTAAACACAAATTTTTTCTCATTGTGATTTCATATCTTCAGCACTGATTATAATGATTCTTTGTCAGCTCAAAGCTGTCAACATTGTTCTCCAAGGACTGCAATCATAGATAAAAAAAAAAAATACAAATAGCTAGTCATACGGAATTAAAGGTGAGCTAGTGCTCTCAAATATAAGACACAATAGGAAAACAAATGTTTCTCCTCTCTCTCCAAAGAAAAAGAAACTGTGTGGTTTTGGCTTTGTCATATCACCTTACTAATGAAATTCAATATGTTTTAATGAAATACTTGGCATCACTTTTATATTTTTTATTTTATTACAGCAATATTCTAAATATAAGCCACTGATAGTTATTCTTCTGTTTAATCCTCTTTAACACATTTCTCTTTTCATAAAAAGTGATAAACTACACAAACACTCAACTGCTTGATTACCCAAATACCTCTACTAATTTGCCAAGGTTAGCAGAAATGGAGCATAGAGTATATTGTTGGCTATGCATGGATGAAGAGTGCAGAAACAGCACAAGGCTATATATTTCACACTCCATAAACAAAATGGTGAAACACACACTAGAAAGGTGCGATACTTATCTAAATTCAGGCAACATCAGTAGCTTTGATCTCTATTAGGTTAAATCGCTGTCTCTTCAAGGAATGACCAGATCATTAGCCCAACAAACCAGTTGATGAAAACACTCACATATGTGAATACTGAGTAAGCAACATTTCTGATGCTGTGAAAAATAACTCCACATAATTGAGCAGACCAGTAATGAGTGGAATATTTCTAAAGCTTTATCTTTCTTTTACATATGTGTCCATTCATACAAAAACTGTATTGAGTATCTAAGAACTGAACAAAGTGCTAGGCATTGAAATAGCAAAGATAAATAGAAATTGCTGATACCCTGAAGCTCATGGTTTGTGGGAAAAGCCAGCTACATTGACACATTAATAAAACAGAACATTATTAGCACTTGTATCAGTAAGGATAATCTAGATCATAACAAATGCCCCTCAAATCACAGTGGTTTGTAACAAGTTGTCATCATAGTTGGGCTTGGTTCTCTTCTATGTCATTTCACTATGGAACTCAAGTTGAAAGAAAAGCCTCTCTGTGGAATATATCTAACTTTAAATTTTCTCCATTGGAGAAACATGTTAATTCCACTCATCTTTCACTGGCCACACCAGATAACGTGGCAAAGCCTGACATCAACCTGGTGGAAAAATATGATCCTCTTTCCAAGAAGCAAGAAAAAAAATGGAAATAATTATATTGCTCTTATACTACTATAAAGGAGGAGTAGACTCAGTGCTTTTGGAAGATAGTGTGCAAATCAGTGCTAAGTCTTGAGAAATCTGTTGTGGGGAAGGCTTCACAGAAAAGGTGACAATTGAAGCTGATCTTGAACCATATGTACTCTGCTAAATATTACCTTCTCTCACACCATTAAAGGAGGAGAAAAAGTAAATCTCTACAGAGATTCAGAGAAAGTCTTAGAATACAAGAAAATGACACACTTAGGTAAGAGTGAAAAGTTCAGGACCAGAAATGTAATATTTTGCAGAAGGGGAAATATATTTTTCAAAAGGTAGTTACTTGAATATATTTTAATTGGCGTTGAGGAGGCAAAAGAGACATTTAAAGGAGGAAGGGACATGGACTTTAAGCCAGCAGTCCCCAACCTTCTTAGCACCAGAGACCTGTTTGCTCCTATGAGAATCTAATGCCTGATGATCTGGGGTGGAGCTGATGTGGTGAGGTTAGCACTGAGGAGTGGCTGTAAATACAGATGAAGCTTCACTCACCTGCTGTGTAGCCCAGTACCTGTCTGTGGCTTGGGGAGTTGGGGACCTTTGCTTTAAGCAGATCCCTCTGGTCTCACAGGAACATGTAAAGTAATGAGTGGTTAGAAAATATACTCAGGAAGAAGACTTAGGCCTGAAACAGAGCAGAAGCGATAGGAATGGGAAATGGTAAACTAATTCTTCTTAGGAAGTTTTAGTTAACATATAGGATCTTAGCTAGTTGGTCATTGAAATTGAGGTAAAAATGATTAAATACAGGGAAGAAAAGGCACTTACTGCGTTACTTCAACCAACTCTAAGCAGTATGATATTAAAAACACTGGTATTTTTAATTATAAATTATTTTTTATTGTGATATATAGATAATATGAAATTTACCATTGCAACCATATTTCAGTGTACAGTTCGGTGACATTAAGTACATCACATTGTTGTACAACCATCGGCACCATTCATTCATAGGACTTTTTTCATCTTGCAAAACTGAAACTCTGTACCCATTATATAACAGACCCCTCCCAACTCCCCAGCCCTGGCAACCACCGTTCTGCTTTCTGTATCTGTGAATTTGACAATTCAAAGTGCCTCATATGAGTGATTTAATGGCATTGAAAGGAAAAAATGAATAATTGTAAACATATAAAATATATAATTATTTAGTATATTCATCTGATTATAACAAACCAATTTATAAAGTCATTAGAAAATTTGCTCTCTCAGTGGGCCCATAGCCATGCTAGCTCAGTGATTCACTGGAAGGACTCATGTGTCTCAACATAAGGTTGCGCTCATGACTCATTTATTGTAGAAAAGATGCAGTACAGAAATGTCCGGCAGAAGATACACAGGCAAAGACTGGAGTAGTCAAACAGAAGCTTTCTTATTCTTTGTAGACAGAAACATCTGTTTCTCCGTCAGCAAATTGCAGGGACTTGTCTAAGCTGTCCTTGCCCAAGAAAGCCCACTTAGTCTTTGAGTTCAAATTTCTTAAAGGAAGTTGGTCACATACCTGCCATGTGACCAGCCATGGAGCAGACCCCAATATAGGCATCAGACTCACAACCATGAATCTTTATGTTTACTTGGAACATGCTAACAATCTGGTCCATCCTGATGTATCACTTTGGGTGGATAAAATAGCATCATTCCCCAGTAACTACAGGAACACTCCAGTTTTTTAGATCTCAGAGGTTGACCAAGTGTAATCACCATGCCTACAGGGATGAGGAAGAACACAGTAAAACAGACTTGCTACCTTAACTTTTTCCTCACATGTACATTTTATTTTTTAATATTTGTAAACACTCAACATTCAACAACTGCCTAATTTTCAATATCAGTATAGTCCTCTATTTTAAAAAATAATCAACCAAAAACCTTACAAATAGTCTTTAATATATATTGGCTCTAGAAAATTTTTTGAGTTCTCAGCATTGCATACTATGTGCATATAAGTTAATAGGACTTTTACCACTAGTTAGAGGCAAACTTGTCTCCTTATTTATAGTTATTATAATTTAAAAAAAAAATTATTGTGTAGGTAAATGTTCCATGCAGAATTTAGAGACTTGCAAAGGGTCAAAGAGCACACAAAGGACAATTCTGGGTGTAGAACATTAAGTAAGAAGTATTGGCACAATATTCCTTGAAGCCTCAAATCATGCCACCGAGTCTTCCCACATTACGATACATAAAAATTGCTTCTCTTTTACTTTTTTGCTTCTCCCCATAGTACCTCATTAAGGTGATATAAACGTCCAATTTCAGCAAATTGACATGTATTTACTCACAAATACAGGTTTGGGGTGGAAATCAAAGTAGAATTATAGACTTTTACTTTGTTCTTCCTTCTGTAGATTTCTAATTTAATTCTGGTTGATGATAAAATATATTTTGTATGATTTTAATCTATAAAAATTTATGCAGATCTATTTTGGGCCACAGCATGTTGTTCATCTAGAAGAATATTTGATACATGATTAAAAGAATCTGTATCCTGCAGTCTTTGAGTGAATCGTTTTTAAAATAGCAATTTTTACAATTTATCAATTTAGGTAATAATGTTCAAGTCTTCTAGATCCATGCTGATTTTTGTCTAGTGTTTTTATAAACTATTTAGAGTGAAGAAAGGCCCTCACTGAAGACTATTGATGAATATTTTGTTTCTAATTTCAATTTTGTCAGTTTCTGCTTCAAATATTTTGGGCTTAATTTTTAGGTACATAAACATTTGCATCTTCTTCATGGGTTTATCCTTTTATCATTTTTATCATTTATCCATTTATCACTCTTTGTTTACAATATTTCTTGTCTTAAAGTCTATCGTATTTCATATTAATATAGCCACTCCAGCTCATCTATGGACGTGCTTTCCCTTGTATGTACTTAGCCTTTGCCATCCTTTCCTTTTAACTTATTCGTAGTTCTGAATCTATGGTGTGCATTTTGCAAAAATCATGTAGTTGAGTCTTGGTTCTTTATCCAGTCTGACAATCTCTGCCTTTTTAGTTAATTTGTATTGCTGAACATACATTCACCATTTCAATATTGATTATCAATTTGTCTCATTTCTTGTTTCTCTACCGCTTCTTTAGTGCCTTATTTTGTATTAAATAAATATTTATGTTATAAAAATTTATTTTGTTGATCTTTTTAAATATATCATTTTGACTTATTTTCTTAGTGGTTGCTCTAGAGATTATAATATGCATGTTATGTCATCAATATCTATTTCAAAATAATATAACTTATTTCAGATGATATGTGGAACCTTGACTCCATTGTAGCTTTATTTCCCTCCCTCTCCTTTGTGCTATAACTGAAATCCCAGGTCTTTATAGTTTAGAATAAATGTCATCAGAAGCCACTAAAATGTTTTGAGCAAAAGAGAGGTTCAGAGAGAGAGGTTCAGATATTCCTTTCCTAACCATATCTATAGAAAATCATATTTATGAAAACCTTGCCTACCTGAAAGAGCAAGAATATATATGGATGAAGGAGGGTGGTTCCACTCCAGCCCTGATACTGCTTAAAACATGCAGTATTGTAGAGTTAGTCCCTCTTGTGATAAGGAGCTTGTGCCCATAGCATTTTCTAGCTCAGGCAGTGGTACTATGAATCAGCTTATGCTGCACCTCTGGTTGAGATGTAAAGTATCCATCTTTTTGCTCATCACAGAGATTAGTGCCCACACCCCCATGTGCTCAAAAAAGTGGTGACTGTTTTTGTTTTGTCAGCCTGTGCCTGCCACTTGCCCTGGACTCTTATCATTTGCCAGAATTTATACAGTATAGAAACCGACTAAACAAAATGTTACTCTTGCAATAAAATCTTTTTGAGCCTTAAAGGAATCAATCTTTAAGACAAATTTCCTCTCCATTAAAAAAAAATTATTTCTCATATATAAGTATTCATAATTACATTTCAAGAAAGGCACAATTTGTTGAATGTGCTATCACAAAAATGTTACTTACACTCTCAATAGGCAACATATGACTTCGAAATAATGTCTCCTTTTTTATTTTCAAAAAAATCAGACTATTGTATGATAGATGCTGCATTGCTCTTTTCATAAAAGAACTTGGTAGAAACTGAGTCATGGGCTCTTCTCACATGAAGAAGAATGATGTGTCAGCTCCAAAGGCAGCCAAGACATTGAAATAGAGGGTAAATTAGGGTCAGATAGCTCAAGTGATGTGATGTGTTTAGAAGGACAAGAGTACATCTAAAATTCAGAACCAAAGTACTGTTGGTACAATGGGTTTATTGAAAACAGCAGACAGAAGGTAGGAGGGGCATAAAGTTAGGATCCAGACTGTTTTCCTCAAATGTCATTTCTGCTGACTTCCTTTGTTCTATGTAAGTTCATACAGATCCTCCATTAGGGAGGATTTGTAATTCAAAAATGCTACATAATTTAATACATTTGATTTGATTTATAAAATAGAGTAAATTTAGACTGACTTACCCTGCCATGCAAACTTCTTATTTAAGAATTTAGGATTTTACCAACTAAAGGTAGATTTCCCTCCAGAATTCTGTTACTTAGACCATGGTTATGAATCACGTGATCTGCTGAGGTGACTGGGCATTCTCTATCACCATATTTTAGTTCTTATTATGGACACTAAATAGATTTTAGAGGAAAAAATAAAGAGAAAAAAAGGAGTTATAGAGTGTTCACTCTAATCCCATGATATTAGGGTGATGCATAGGACTGAAATAAAATGAAATTTTTAAAAAGCATATGCACAGGGATGTAGAATATTCTAATTGCTTCCATAACAAGAATATACAAAATTATGTCAACTCTGATCCTCCTTCTTTAACCTGTTTCCTCTAAGTTGGAAAATGTACTAAGAAAGATCTTTGAATCCTAGCCAGTAAGGAAGAACAAAGAAACAGAAGATATCAGAACATTTGCTTATTGTTGGGGAGATGGAATGTCCAGTTTTCCTCTGAATTCTTTCTAAGTCAGAAGACTCTTTATTTATTCATTTATTTATTATTTTTTTTATTATGGTGACATTGGTTAACAAAATCCAGTAAGTTTCAGGTGTACAATTTAGGAGTAAGGTGTATACACACACACACACACACACACACATATATATGTGTGTGTGTGTATATATATATATATACACACACACATATATGTATATATATACATATATATATAATAAATATATATTACATTGTGTGTTCACTGCCCATATATTTCTGGCACCACGTATTTGACCCCTTTTACCCCATCTATTCCCCCCTCCCCCTCCCCCCTACTTTTAAGCATTCTTTCTTGTGGATGGTGTGATTTTCAGGATGTGTCGATATGAGACTCATTACTTTACAGGCACAATGGATAAGCACATAGGGTAGTTAAAGTTTTTAATTTGAAAAATAAATTAATATTATATCACATAATTTATGGGAAATGTGCAATATATTTTATTGACTGCATGTAGAACTTGGAAATATGATTTATACGAATTTGTTATTTCAGCATGATGAATTGATTGTCACAGTGAGGATTATGGAATTAGCTAGAAGAACAGATGATTAACCACCACAGCCCTTTGGCTAGTGAAGTTTTACCTTCTGATTTTGAACATTAATAAATCATACTTCAGCATATGGGACTATTTTGGCAATAGAGCCATTATCAATTTAATCATCTCAAACCAGAAAGCAATGTGCAAGTTGCAAATGCCGCAGACATGAAAACCAGTTACTAAGAACAATTGAGTACTATTCTTATAGTCACATTAATTACAGCTGAAACAAACCTTGAAGAGCTAAGAAAACATAGCACAACTTATCTACTATTTACTAGGGGAAAAGAGAAATCAATATAGCCATTAATTGCACAAATAGCAATAAATACTTTGGCCGCTATCCAGGAAGTGTACCAACTGAGAGAATTTTTTGTGCTGCTGGTTTCATTACACAGATCACAGTCACAGTAAAGCGGGCAGTGGACTGCTGTTCAATAAACTAAATTTAATGTTACTCAATTATGATCATCACGCGCAGATACAATACTAATAGGAATGTCAGCCGCGATTACATTTTCAGATTTATGTAAAATAATTCAAATGCTATTTGCTACCCCTCAGATACACGGTTCATCTGGTTGTTTATGCAGTTGGTCGATATTGATCGTGCACAGCAAGTAGCATAGTAGAGGCCCGATGGCAAGTATATACAGCATCCCTTGTGCCAGCCGCCAGGGTGCTGTGCCAAGCACCAGGGGCAGCGTGCCAAGTCATCAAACAGATAGCGCACCTCTGCAAAGCTGCCTTGTTTTTTTACAATATTTTTTCGAATTGCTCACATGTGCCATGAATAATTATTGCCAACATTACCCAGCATGAAGCAAAAATGAAGAAAAGGAAACGTCTTTCTTAGAGAATTCTTTTTAGAGCTAAATGAATCTAGTGAAGATATCACTCTAGCATCATTATATGTTGTTATGTATGGCTGGGGCTATGTCATTTAGCAAAGTATTACTCAGTGGGCTGAGCAGCTGGTATATATGATTTTGTATACCACCTGCAAAAAAGATGCCAAACCATATAATCAACCACCTGGCCAAGAGAGTAGGGTAGCTAAACATTACTTTGTTGTTGCTTCTACATTTTCAGGAAGTTTGAGAACATAAGCAGACGTAGGCAGAATGAATATTGTACAAGATAAGGTTTGTTAAAGCTTTTCTGTTCAATAAAGCATATAGTGCCTGCTGTTCAGAGTACTGTCGAACAGATTTCCTTTATTTCTAATGAAGGTGTTTGGGCATTTCCTGGCACAAATGGAGTAAAATTATGTACTTAAAACAACATTTTAGTATAACAACACAACAAACCACCACTTCAATTGCACTGCAACAGATTGGAAAAAATGAAAATAGATATAAACGAAAACTCAATAACGAATTAGTGTCATTATTATGGATGAATCATTCATTTAGGAGAATCTTGTCTAGTCTTAAACAACCTGTATGTCTAGCAACTTCCATCGAATTCCTTTCTGTCTAAAACATGTGTTTATTATAATAGTCTCCACGCCATTACTCGAGGGGAAAATACATTACAGGTGGCCTCTTTACTTATTTGGCTATAAGTGAATATGAGAATAATTTGATTGTAAGCTAATCTTTATATCACCAGATTTCCAGTGTCAGCAATGTCAATCTCATTATCCCGTCTTTTCACTGGCTCAGCACTAGCTCGCTTTCTGTGGCGATGCACCTTTTAAAATTCTAGTCTCTCGTTGTTTGACAGATTACTGAAAGAAGAACTAATAACTAGTTGAGGGTATTCAGTGTGAAACAAAGGGAGTCCTGCTTCCAGACCAAGGTCTCTTGTTCTCATTATCTCTGTGTCTATGAGTTTAAGCTCGTTAGGCTCTCCCTTTTGTCTCTTTTAATATAGAAAGACTGATTTGGGACTTGTTGACTCAATCGCAACTCCTTAAGTAAAAAATGCTAGAATTTTGAACACTTTCAGAAGTATTGCTGTGAAATATTGATTTTCTACTTAGCAGTCTCTTGGTTTTAGGTGGTTTGGTTATCTCCCATCCCATTTTCTTTGGTTTTTTTTTTTTTTCATCCTTCACTTGAAGAGAAGCAAGGAAGCTTTTAAAACTGTTATTGCTTTGCAAGGCTATATGAAGATATTTTGCTAATCACTTCTAGGAAAAGGAAAATAAAGGAGAAGAAAAACTTTTAAAACTATTAAAAACATATACTATATATATTAAATACAAAATCTAGGACATGGGCAAAATTATTCCTTATTTATTCAAAATGAACTCTGGATAAGAAGAACCTAGGTATAAAATAAAATTTCTTATATTAAGTATATAATAAGAAAATGTCAAATAACGGTCTTGGAATTTTTTTTTTTCAACTCTGCCATTGTAATGTTTAATGTTATGTGTCAGCTTGGCTGTGACATTGGCTGCTCAGATGTTTGGTTAAACGTTATTTCTGTGTGTGTGTGAGGGTGTTTCTGGGTGAGATTAACATTTGTATCAGTAGACTGAGTAAAGTAGATTGTCCTCAGTACGCGAAGGCATCATCTGATCTGTTGAGAGGCTGAAAAGGACAAAAAGTTGGAGAGAGGGAAAATTCTGTTTGAGCTGGGACATTGGTTTTCTCTGCCCCAGGACTGGAACTTTACTAGTAATTCTTCTGGTTCTCAGGCCTTCAAACTCAGGCTGGAACTGCACTCCCAGCTAGCTCTCCTGGGTGTCCAGCCGCTGAAAGCAGATTGTGGGACTTCTCATCATATGAGCCAATTATTAAAACAAACAAACAAATGAGTAATTAATATCATTTATAAAAATATATTTTATATGAGATGAACACTTTTTTCACAATACATAACCTTCCATCTTTTCTCATTCACATTTTGGTTTTGTTATGTGTATTATAATTTTATAATTTTTAATTTCTCTGTACTTTGAAAGTATAAATATCTTTCACTTTTAAAATTTTAGATTGGTTCTGAACATATTATGTTTGAATAAAAATTCAATTTGAAACAAGTATTATATTTAGACTTATTAAGAAGATAATATAACCTCTATGTCACTAAGACTTTGATGAAGTACAATTTTTTTGTTGTGTGAGGACAACCAATTTAAAAATATATATTTTTTCACTTATTTTTCTTCATCCAGGAATACTTTGCCTCTATTTTCTCTATCACATGTCATCTTCTTTCTCATATTTCCATTTCCACTATTCCTTTTTCTTTTTGTAGAGAATCTTCCAGAACATTTAGTTTAGTATAAATTAATGATAGCAAGCATTCTCATTATTTTATGACTGAAAATGTCTTTATTTTTGCTTTACACTTCAATAATATTTTATATTAACTTAGACTTTTAAATTCAAAATCATTTTCTCTCATTGTTTTCAAAACGTTCAAGACATAGTTCCCCTGGCTTGTGGAATCCAGTGTTGTGGGCAGCCTTAGGTCGTTCTGATTGCCTTTCTTTATGGGTAGGATGGGTTTATGTTTACATCTTTTTTTTTTTTTTCTAACTACTCCTGCTAAGTAATTTATGAAGACTTGAGTCTTTCAATAATACACTCGGGAATATTTTTCAATGATTTTATTTATTATTTTCTCCTTTGTAGTGTCTCATTCTCTGCTTCTGAAAATCTTATGAATGATTGTTAAACAACTGGAAGTTAATCTTGTTATTACACTTCTCACAATTGTTTTCTCTTTTTCCTTTAGTAATTTATATTAGAATATGTCTTTCAGTTTATTGCCCACATCAATGGTTGGCCTTTTAGGTTTATCTATGCTATTGTTCTCTCTATATGTTCTCTTTCTAATGTTGCTTTCCAAGAGTCCTTTATAGCTCCAGCTATTCTTTTCTTTTCTTAATCTTCTCCTTCCTCCACCTCTCATTTCCTTCTTCCTTCTCTCTTATACTCCCTCCCTCTCTCTTCTATTCCTTCCTTTCTCTCCTTCCCTCCCTTTCCTCTTTCTTCCTACTTTCCTTTCAAAGAAATGGACCATTCTGGTTTTCTTAAGGTAATAGCTTATTAAATTTTCCCAATGTTCATATAAGGTTTTTTATTTTTCTTTTTTTAAGTTTTTGGCTGTCGTCCGATCTATCTCTTTTCTTGGAAGTCAGCTTGTGTAGTTTAATCTTGTCCCTTCTATTTTATGTCTTAGATTTCCTCATTTATGTATTAATCCTTGGTTCCTAGTTAGTCTTTATAAATGAGCGTCCAGGATGATTCATATTGATTGCTGGCATAACATTCTTTTGTGTTTTTGCAAGTTTATTTCTCAAAAAAACTTATTCTTTGGATGGAAGAAATGACTTGAGGCTCTTTGTAACTGTATGGGGCATGCAGAGTGAAAAATAAGCCTATCCAAAGTTCTGTCAGGTCGAGTTGAATGTTCAAGCTATCCTAGTCAATAGCTATCAATGCTCCTCATAGTGGCTGCTCCACTGGCCTAGATTCTGGAACAAGGATACCACATTCAGAATCCTTAGCCAAACAACATGTCTTATAACCCAAAAATAAACTATTACCAAAGTAAGCTACAGAAATTATAATATACAGTTTATCTACAATCCATTTTCCAAATATTGAATAGTGATATTTTAAAAATATATACAATTAATTCACTCTCCTGTTTTAATTCTTCCAAGAAGTATGAACACACCATATAAAAATAGTAGGAGAATAGAAGAAATGACAATATTATTTAACATACGCAAGAATGTATTTGGTATAGACAGGAAGGAGGAAAATATAGATGCCAATTAAAAGCATGATTCAGGTTGTAGTTAGTGACTAAATATTAATTCTTAAAGAATCTGAGTTGTTAGAAGTAAATTTTACCACTAGACATATATAGAGAAATTCTGTGTTCTAGACAAACTTCTTCCTGCCAAATAAGAATAACCCATATTCCCCATGATAATTAGGTTCAATCATCTCAGCCAAGAAAGTACCTCCCCCCGACCCTCCACTGTTTTCCCAGTTGGAAAAAAGAGCTAAATGGCTTGATGGCAGCTTCAACTCTCATTCAACGAAATGACTTTTGGGTCTCCTAGTGGAAAAACACCTCTCCTGAACTGAAAAGTCACCCATCGACTGGCAGAACTAAAAGTCAAAATGGGCAGCGAAATCTTTCTATAGTGGTCATTAGGAATTATAGTGACAAGAATATCTTGGCTCCTAGACTGTAAATGTATTTTGGCTATGTAAGAAACGACTTCCCATATTCATTGCTGGTTCAGAGTATATTTCTCAGGCAACAGGACAGCAGTGCAACTTCTGAAATCATTACTCCCCACTGGGACTATGAGTCTTTACTAGACGGTTCTGCCATTGTTTAAGGACCCTAGCTTCTAGTGATGGGATGTCTTGTAACATCAGTGAATACCACAACTATCAGCCGATGGATTTATTTCATTTACTCAAAAATAAAATCTTAGGGCAAAACTTTTGAGGTATGAGAAGCCATGATGAAAAATAGGTCAACCTCTAAGGCTATAATTAGTGTTACTGGTTGATGCATGGTAGGTATTCAGTGATGGCAAGTTGATATATACAAGTACTACTTGCTATTTCAAGTGAATGCAAATTACTTCTGTTGTTCTGTGTTCACTGGAAGAGATAAAAATGCCTTTGGTGTAGCAGTATAAGCATTTCTGTTTTTCTTTACACTACATCTGAAATGGAAGCTGCATCTGAAGTTCCTATCTGAGGAAGATAACCATTGTCATTTTCCAAGGCCACAAAGGATTAGTTATTTTTGAAATGCAATCTCAAATACTCCCTCTGAATCTTTTAGGCCTCTGACAGCAACATTAATGTCTGCTATTCTTTCAAGGATACAGAATTATTTGTTTATCATTTTTTTTTTTGTATGGAGATTTTCATAGTCTTCTGCTTATCTGTTCTTATCATAAAACACTATTTTTTAGAGGCATTGGTGAGGTTCTGCCTGCTGTTGAGTGTATCTATTCCAACTGAACAACACAGGCACTGTGCAAACAACCTGAATAAATCCACAGGAAAACAGTACACCGTGAGACAGACTGACATAAACTCCATTGATCATAGGATCTGACTCTGTATGAGTCCCACAGTGGTGTTTTGGTTCCCTAGAAATTAATATTATCAAAGAGCAAATTTGTAATATGCCAGAGAAATATTTATATTTCTCCTTCTCTGGGGCATAATTATTCTTGTACATGCTTGTACATTCCTTTGGGAGAAGTCTAGTATGAATATTAACAATATGTAATTGTAATGTTATCATAGATTCATGGTCTTCCCCTTATTCCATGGGATTTTTGTCACCTGGCTTAGATCTAAGAATTGGGCGAAAGCCTGTGATTCTTATCAGGAGTCTTTCGGTCAGACTTCTGTTCTGTAGACATTACAGTTATTTTGGACATTTTGGGGGTGCCCATATGTTTTAGTCAAAAGAGTTCTATAAACAATTAATTACTGCTAAAGATCAATGAATGTCAGTCAGTTTGGAATGCCACACTTACCCAATTATTTATTATGGTAACCATGTCCATCTTACCTCTTTAAATTATATGTTTGCTTGTCCTCCAGGCCCTAGGATCTTATATTTCCGTTCAAATCAGGGAGTCCATTTCAATGGCAGTAAAGTGAAGACACACTCCCTTAATCAATATATTTTCCATTGCCATAGTGAAAAGAGTATCTTCTTGGCTCTCGAGTGGGATATGGAATAAATTTAATTCAGCATCACTATCTTTTTCCTTTGGCTTTCTCAACTTTAGCATCATCTGTCACCAGTGAACCCAGGTTTTAGTCAGTAAATGAGACAACAACTGAGCTTCTCTCATTTGCTCAAGCCAGCTTTAACCTAAACTATGCTGTCTAATATTGTACCCATTGGCAATACCACTGAGCACTAGAAATGTTGCTAGTATGACAGAGAACCTGAATATCTAATTTTATTAAATTTTAATTAATTTTAATTAAATGTCAAAACAGAAACTAAAATATTTTTCTGTGTAGAAACAACTTTATTGCTTATGGAAGATTATATTTTACTTAACTCTTACATTGTGTAAGATATTGTTGCATATGAGTATCAGTTTTTGTTAGTTTCTCATATTATGCAGCAACCCATCACTGATAAAGTTAGTGTCAACCGATTTAGCCGAATGATTATTTTCCCTATCCATTGGTGTAACATGTGTGTATTTAAATCCTTTATACAGACAAGTAATATCCAGATAAATAATAGTTGTTAAATAAATAATTTATTTATACTATTATAATAAATATAAATTTATTATTTTAATGATTACATGATTTTATAAATAATTTCTATGGACAAATTTATAAATGTGAAATATAGACATATTACTGATGCAGAATTAAGTAGAAATGCAGATACTAGTACCATAAACAGAACAATAAAGGAAAAATATAATGGAAGAAAATATCTTGCAAATTTCACCAGGAATGGCAATTAAAATTTAATGTGATAGTACAAAATAACAAATCTGCTTTGTCTTGTGAAAAATCAACAAAGTAATGTGAGCAATATTGAGTTATATTTAGCAAATGTAGAGTTTATTTGATAAGTTTTATTCGCAACACAAAAATCAATCAATAAAATTATTCTCTTGAAATCAGAAGTGTCCAATGACAATGTTTAAAAAGCTTTTAAGAGAATATGAACTTGAAAATGTATTCAACGATAAGATAATTTGCATAGTTGCACTAAAAATAATTAGATGAAGAGATTTTAAGAACTCTTAAAAGAGTTATGTGGTATAAAGATACTGCTTAATTAATATTTTTGGTGCATTTTATCTCAAAGAAGTTCCCAATTTATAAAGCAATATCAATTTGTGGCATAAAAAAGTAAAATATCAATAAAATATGCACATATTCATATTTATGCATACATATTATAATATTTTTATATTGCAAAAATAATTTTGACTATCTCTATATAAATAGTTTCACATCAGAGTGTACTTCACCCATGTTGGGTCAAAATCTAGATTTATTGTAATTTTTAATAAGACATTGATGTTTTCATATTTGCTTCATTCTGCTGCATGTACATATTGAAAATATCTGTACTCAGTTTTCAGTAGCCAACTGTTTGGAAGGTTTCATGGGTATAGTTGTTTAAATTATTCATTTGTGTGTATATACATGAAAATACTCTGAATCATCATTAGTTTACGGAGTTAAGAAAAAATAGAAGACAATTTATTTAACAATCTTATGTTCTTCACCAATGCCCATTTGGTGAGTCATGGAAAATTTATTAACAAAGACTTACTGCACTGCTTATTCCAATTCAAAATTTTCTTGAAATGAAAGGAATGCTTGCCAAATATTTGATAATCAAAGAAAATGGCAGTGTAATTTATATTTTGTACTAATGCCATACTGCTCATGAACAAGCTAAATTTAAAGCTCTGAGGAAAGGAAGAGCTTATTTGTATTTTAGCTAGATAGGTATGCAAATTTAAGTTGAAGTTAAAACTTTCATTGTAGAAATCAATAATAATTATGTTGACACAAGAATTATTGAATTTATTTAACTTGGATAGACAAACTTTTAAAATCATATGCTTTTGTTTCAAAGTTAAAACAATTCTTGTAATAATGAAGAACCACTTTTGTTAAACTTGATGTAAATATTAATGGAAACTGATATTTGATTCCATTATTCAAAACTTTTAATTATTTTTTGAAAATCTTGGGGATGTGAATCTACATTCTCAACTTTTATTATACTTAAACAAATCAGGTATTTCTGATGAAAACTTAACATCTGAATTGAGATATGCTGTAAATATATAAAATCATGCTGGATTTTGAAGAGGTAGTAAAAACAAAGTAAAATATATGCTGAATATTTTATATCGATTTTATTTGGAAATGATACTATTTTAGTGTATTGGATTAGCGAGATATATTACTAAGTATATTACTAAAATTTATTTTACCTATTTTTTAAATCTTTTATGTGGCTACCAGAAAATCAAAAATTGCATACATAGTTCACATTACATTTCTATTGGACAGCATGGAGGTCTGAAATATTTATATCTCTATATTTTTATCTCTGTCTTTTTCTATTTATCTATCTATCTATCTATCTATCTATCTATCTATCATCTATCTATCTGTGTGTATATATTCACATCTATAAATTCAATCAATCCAAAACTATATTCTTCCATTTTTGATCTTGCATTCCAGAAATTATTCCTATGCGACATTTTCTTTTCTGGCAATATACATTAGCATAATCTTGCATTTTTCATGGTAACTTCTGGTCCCTTGGATATGACATGCTGGAATCTGACTCTGGAGAGGGGCCTATAGGCACTGACAGGTAGTGGAGTTGGATGTGAGGTAATGCCCCTCCAGGATCTGTAAGCAAGGCCTGATTCTGCTGATGAGTACGGTTCAGTGAGAGTGGGAATTTGAGAAAAAGTTGAGTCAAATAAATCTTTTGGGATATCATTCTCACTATCACTCTACAATTCTATTCCAATGTGTACTCTAATTAGTATACAAGATACCAGAAGATTCTAAATTTAATGTATGCTATAACTTTTCAACCCAGTGCATCTGGCTCAGATTTTCTTTTAGGGCAGTCATAGAAACTTTCTTTCTATACTATGCCTTTATTGAAGAACTTAAGATTTAAGTCTATCATGTTATAGCAGCTTTTAACTCTCCAGTGCATGAAACAGTCATTCATTCTTATGGTCTTATATTCCTGACTCTCAAGATACAGTGGTATGCTAGCATCCATTTGGTCTGCAGAAGAGGGATCGAGAGGGATAATTTAGGCAACTCATTTGCAATTTGTATGTACAGACTATTGATATTCTATTTAGAAATAAATTAATATACTGCTCTCAAGACCAACCAGGCATTAAGCCCAGATTCCTATCACTAAAGTCGTGTTATCAGTTACTGTATTCTGTAAGTCTCAGTGACAGATCAAATCTACTCTAGTTTTACAAGAAAGAAATTTAATAGAGGGAATCAGGTGTTTAAAAGTGTTGGGTGATATAGTACAGAATCCAGGAAGGACTGCCAGAACAATTCCTCTGGATCGACCTCCCAGAGGAGCTACTAGCTCTACCATTTCTGAAATCTGAGGTATCAAGAAACTATCATCACAACTTCAGGTTTCTGGATACATTGTCACTGTCATGACCTCAGCTGAAAAATAAATATCTGTCTGATGTTTTGTGAGACATCTACAGTGTTTGTCTACACCACTCTCCAACAACAGGAAAGTTAGAACCAGACAAATAAATTTGTAAGCAGATGCTACAGAAATTTAGGTGCAATATTATCAAAGTAGAAAAAAAAAGACTAATATAAAAAGCATTATTATAGGTAAATGAAAGTCACTAAATAATATCAAAAGCATTTATTTCAACAAGAAGATCCCACAGTTCTAAACTTTTATATACCTAATGACATATCCTTAAAATACACAGCAGAAAAAGAGATATAATCACAAGGAAACATAGACAAATCTATCATCAGAATGGAAAATTTTAGTATTCCTGTCTCAATAATTGATAGATCAAGTAGGCAAAAATATCTATAAGGATTTGAATAATTCGAACAATATAATTAGTACATAACACAATTACATAAGTGTACTCCCAAAAAGTAATAAATAATAACAAGGTTATTATAAGACATATATAAGAGGGAGACATTATATTCCAACACTGTTTGCTAAACAAAAATCTTTTCAAAGATAGTCCTGGGCAAAGGGCAGTCGGTGCCTTGCTTGCCTGTAAAGAAATCCACGGAGAATTGTTTCCCAGAAATGACTCCATGGAAAGATGGTATTTCAGATTACTCACTAATTGTTTTAAAGTCCTATCATCAAATGTAACATATTGCCTCTGGAATCCTAAAAGGCATACCACAAATATTTTGCCTTTTCTTCTGTCATCAGGAGTATACAGTGCACCAAGTAGTCATTCACCTTCGAGAGTATAGTGCAGGTTGTATCATTTGTGTAGAAGTCTCTCTTTACCCTTCACCTAGGCCATATAACTTGCTTTGTCCAATTGGAGGTGAGCTGGATTTAAATGTATGCTTGTGTGGACTTGCCTGGTTTGGCTTGCACTCTAGCTCCACACCAAGAAAAATAAAAACATCCTAAATAGCAACTGCTTCATCAGCTTTGCTACTGAAATGAAAAAAATGCGGAGCTAATCTGAGCCCGATGTGCAGCCTGAAACAGAGACACTACACCCACTTCAGAGATTTATGTGCAAGAAACAAATGTTTGTGTTGTAAGCCACAGAAATTTTAGAGTTGCTTTTATGCAGAATTATTGCAACACAAGTTGATTAATACAGAGAGAATGTTTTGTTATTCCCCAGAACCCTGGAAACCAAGAAAATTTATTTAGGTGCAGATGCCTGAGTTTTCACAGGAATCAGCTCCTATTTTGTTCCAAATAAGAAAATTTTCAGGAATTTCTCTCCCTATCTGGGTATGATTTTCAGTACTCAAATCTAGTTCCTTCCTTAGGATGCTGTGTGACATTTCTCTTCACCTCAATCACACACATTATATGAGAACTGAAACCTCTGTGTCCAGAATGTGACTCACTAAGCAGGGAAATTAAATTTCAACCTCAAGACCTCCTACTTAAAAGGGGGAATTTACTAACAATATTCATTAAATTGAAGCTTTTTTTATTGCTAATCCAGTTCCTGGGTGATTGCTTCAAGTTCTACAAAGGAAATCTAATCCTTCAATTTGTAGAGAAACTTTTTATTTCCAAAGTATTTTCATATGATCCTTTATTTTAAAAAAATTATTACAAGAATATTATTTTAAAAATCAGAAAGAAATTATTAATATGTTTATATAACATATAAAGAACAATAAAGAGTCAAGCTATAAACTGATTTTAAAAAAAAATAACATGTTAAGGTTTTCTTTCAATGCCTGTGTGGGAATGTCACTTAAATAATGAAAAAAATGTTTTGTTTTGTTTTGTTTTGTTTTGTTTTTTTAAAAAAAAAACCACTCTGTCACTGAATAAAATTCAAATTTTCAAATGACAGTTTAAGAAAATGTCTCTGAATGAAACAGATCTACATATTTGTAGTTACATAAAAGACCAATTTTGTGAAATATCCTCATGGTAAAATATCTTTTGTCGTAGGTTGAAATCTACAAATATTTATATAACATATTTTTTCTTTAGAATTTTCAAAGGGTTTAATAAATACTCATTATCTATGACCTAAAAATCCCAGATAAAGTAAGAATAAGCGACTCGTAAATAACTAATGTCAGCAGGACCCACCCACCATTACTTAATCATACTCGTATTCTACAGCAAAACAGCCATGTAAGGGTCATTACTGAGAAGAATGTCAAATTGGCCGATTTAATGTTACTTAGGGCTTACTTTATCTATATAACTGTCTCAGATAAGAATTTCAAGCTAATAATAATTACATTAGTGTCAGAAGTGTGGGGGACACCTATGGTTTATTTAGTAGGGAAAGATAGTTTTAATGTTCTAAATTGAATTTTACTGTCTACTTTAAGATAGTTAAAATACCATATGTAATATATTCAACCACCCATTAATGGTTGATATCTGAGAAATATAATATTATTTGGAATACTTTAATGTCTGCTCCTATCTCAGTCCAAACTGCTCGTCAAAGGGCATGTGGTAGCTTAAATATATTATTGATACATCTAAATACAGTTACTATAGTTTCATGATGTAAATTTTTAAAGTTACAAATCATCTATGCTTCTGTAAATTTAAAAAGTTTACTTTTTTTGGTGTGTTGCACACCTTGAATTTATATATCTGAGGGAAAAAATCTTACAGAAGTATATTTGTAAATAATAAGCTCTGAAATAAAGTATTCTATAAGTGATTGTGGTTCTCACATAATACATTCACATTCACAAACACACATATACACAATCTACATTTGACACTGAGCTGTTGGACTCAATTATGGAACAGTAAAAAAAAAACATAAAAATATACATATACATACATATAAGAAACTCAATACAAACTCAAAGATGTTCTTAGAAATGAAGCTTCACTTATCTATATTTTTATGTCCTTACTTTTCAAGCACAGTTAAAAATTTCTAGCACATATGAATTAAGCAATAAGCATGGTAAAATACCTGCAGAATAATAGCAACATTTTTTTATTTGTTTTAAAACATATCTTGAAAATGTTCAAAACAATTTGTTATCACATCTTCATTCATAGTAATAGAAAACATGACTACAGACAGAATAGCAGCAAAATGTAGATTGATAATATGCAAAAAGAAACTATTAGATGAGCATATGATCCATTCATTGTTTGAATGAATCTATGCTAACTAATCTAGCATGGCAGTGGGGAAGTGTATCCAGAGAGAAATAGTTGAGCCTCTTTGGAGAATCTTTCTTTTCTCTATTCAGAATGAAAAACTTTGGAATTGATGACAAAGGAAGACTTTGCTCCCATTGCTATATCAGCCAATATAGCACTAGATTGAAAGACTAAATGAAAAAAATGTCTAAATAGCCCATTTTAGTTTGTATCTTTTGTTTGAATCTCAGCTTGTCAAATCTGTTCAGAACAGATGATCAAACTGATGACAACCTGGCCAGGAACCACCAAGTCACAGAACAACATATGTATATTGTGCTTTATAATTTACAAAGCATTTTACCATACATTCTCTCATTTGATCCTCACAATAACTCAAAGACATTGGGAGGTCAAATACATTTCACTAGTTCAAAAGTAAAAGCTGAATGAGAGAATTTAAGCAATTCACACATGGGCACATAACTTATGGTACCAGATCCAGCACCTGGAACAATATTTTTTATTCTAATCACAGACATTTTTAAGACGTGCTCTTGCACGAAGGTTGAAAACATATATTTCATCAAGATTTAATGTATATCAATTTTATTAAATGTCAATTATGTAAAAATTCTTCTCGAATAATTCAAACTGGCCATGAACTTCTTTGCTCTTTGATCAATCGTCATGAAATATCTCTTCTGCAGGGAACTATGGCATCAAATGAGTATACAGTGGGCTTCTTACTTGGATGATAATTGTGTTAGTAGCAAGACAAACTATATATATATGAAGTAAGCTGATTTGCAGCATTTTAACCAATATTCTCAGGGAAATAGTTCTAAAATAAAAAATGAACAGGGTAGGAGATAAAGATCTAGGTGTTTCTCTTGAGTGTGTGCATGCGTAAATATTTTTCTTCCACAAAGATGGTGTCTGATATGCCAAACTCCAAATGAATCTTGGAGATACAATGAAACAGTGAGCGTAACAGAAAGCTCTAATCCTGCATTCAAGAAGCTTAGAGTCCAGCAAGGGAGGCTGATATTAGTCAAATAATTATTTTCCATTCGTGTATTCATTCAGTTAGCTAATATTTATGGGACACTTATGAATGAGAACTTATCCTAGTTGTTGCAGATAGAGTTGTGTAAATGTAGGTGTGAAGTGATAGGACACGGATGCAATACATTTGCAGCTGGACCACAACTTGATCCTGCCTGAAAGTAGAGGTTTTGTGAACAATTCACCAAGTTACGATTCTTCATCCTAGAAAATGCCAACTGAAGCTGGAAATTCATTCGAATTTTCTTATTTAGCTCAAAAAAGTAGATATATTTGCATTATTTAATAATATATAAATATGTATTTTACCATATAATAATATATTAATGTTATAATATGAAGACGTATAGTTTTCAACCCCTAATTTTTAAATAAAATTGGTTCTTGGAACAGTTCTAGCGAGACATGTTTGGGGAATGTAAGGAATTATTTCAGCCACAGCACTGAACAATCCGTTTTCCATAAAATATGTTTCTAAGAGTACAGAAAGTAAGACTAGGGATGTAGAATAAAAACTTGTTCTATAGATTCATAAATGAAAAGGCAAAGTAATGTATTCAGAGAGGACTTATTGCATTTTTTTACATTATTAGAGCTATTAATACCTACCTTGTAGAAAAGAAATGAGATAATCTTTGTAAAGGCACCTCTCAGAAGATAGGACATGTAGTAGGCAATCAATAAATGTTAAAATATATATTCTTGGCTGCTTCTGCAATGTCTCAGTTTAAAAGTGATGACAGGCTCAAAAAGGACAGGGGTATTGGGGGAGAAAAAAGGCAGGACAGATGCCAGAGATGAAAGAAATGTATCATCGACAGAATTCTGTTTAGTTGTTCAGTAAATATATAGTGAGAGCGTAATATGTGTCAGGCACTGTTTTGAGTGCTTTGAAACATACTTGAGCCCTAATTTACATAGGGGACAAGGAAAAAGTAACCCTATGGTTAAATCGTGGCTGTGAGAAGGATGATGAAATGAATAGGGTGAATGTCAGAAAGTTAGATCTGTCTTGTCGCTATAGGTGAAAGAAGATATGTTTTATTTGACTCCTAATATGAAACTTCATTTGTTCCTAAAGAACAAAGTAAAACATGGAAGTTCCTGTTTTTATTTTTAGCAACTATTTGTAAAAATATTTGGAAAAGTTATTTTCATTATCCTCCCCCTAGGTGAATAATGATAGCATTGATTAATGTTCGATCTGGAATAAATGATCGCCTTTCATCTAGCTGGCAATTTTACATAACCAGAAAAGCTGCCAAAATTTCAAAATGGAAAGTATGAAAGAAAATGTGGTAGGTAATAAATAGGATAAGTATTAATTGTACATATGACCCTATAAAACTATGATACAAATATAAAATGAGATCTTCGATAGTTATTTTTAAAAATTAAAATATCAGTTCTTCACTAGGTGAAGATATAGTTGGACTTATTCCAGCAGCCACATTGCACAGGATTTGAACTTCTGTGTATCACATAGAAGTCATGGAAAGTTATGTCATGGAAAGCTGGATTGAGTTTAGTCTTTTATTTTTTTATAATATTTTATATTCCTGGAAATATTGTTTGCCCTTTATATTTATATCTAGGCTTAAATATCATCGAATTCTTTAATATCACTCCATCCTTTCTCTATATGTTATGACCAGTCTAACATTTTTAGAACATTGGTACTTTTTTTCATCACTAGACTGTCTTTTGCTATACAGTTCCAGATTTTATCTCTAATTCAAATTTATCTTTTTAGAAGATAGACAGAATTTTAATAGTTTCACTTTGCCAATTTAGATTCCCAAATGAACAGTATAGTACCAATATTCAAGTACTGAAACTTCTCAGACTCCATTAACTTATCAAAGAAAATTTCCTTCATATAGGAAAGTACTTCTTGTATAGAAAAAAAAATGTTATATTCAATGTTTTGGAGACTAATGTAGAGATGAAGGGTACAGAGCATTTTCTAAAATAGGGCTTCTGTGGTGTGAGTGTGTGTGTATGTGGTGTACTCACACACTTATGCTTATCTGCACCTATTGGTGGTAGTAAAATATTTTCTTTCCCCTTTACAAATAAAAATGTCTTATTCTAAAGAAGACACATAAACTATCAAACACAATGTGATGTTTTTGTTAAATAATAAGCAACAGAAGCATACAGAAATAAATATTTCTCAGGGAGGTAAGATATATACAACTATAAAATCATAAATATACCAGAGAATTATAATATGAATTTGTAAATTGTATGCAAATAGCTTGAAACCAGATCTATAAAGACATAAATAAAGCAACAAGACTGAAAGGTTTATACGTTGGCTTGTTTATAGAGTAGCACAAACATTTTTCTTTTTTAATTGGCAATTAATTTTCAGCAGCCATCTAGGTACTTTCATGTCAAATTACTTTTCCTACACTAAACAAGATTAGGCATCCAAGCAGCAAAGCACTTATGTGAAAAGTGAGAAACTGACTGTCAAGGAGATATTTTCCACCTATAACCAATTAAAATGTTTCTTTTTTGATGAATGGGTGTTGTAATTTCACATTCTATATTTTTACCTAAGCCCATACCTGTGTAACATCCCAGTTCATAAGGACTAAAAAGATGTGTATTGAGATTTCTACTATTTCTTTCATGCAGTTACCTCTAGAATGAAACAAGTGAGTATTTTTCCTGGGGGAGCGAGGTGCATATTAGAATACAGCTTTCTTACACCAATGCACACACACAAAAATGCATCAACAGTACATGTATGTAGATATGTTTATGTATGTGTAAGTATAGATACATATATGTATTTTTAAGCAATAAACTTCAAAAAATATTCCCGTCAAATGATTCTTAGCCTCTCAGTTCCTTGTAGATTATCATTTTACATAAAATGTGAAGATGCCTGTATTTAAAAATTGGACCATTGACACATAAGGTAAAAAAAAGTAATGTATTATTGATAATCTTCAAGTGAATGACATAAAAAGGAAAATATTGATTTTTTTCGAAGATGTCTCATTTTTCTTACTTCACAGAAGACTGATGCAAGTTCATGAGCCTATCAATATCATTTGAATTAATGCATATTCCTTACTATTGATTGCTTTAACAATGATTGTTATAACTGATTTATGGGCACTTATGCTTGTTAAATATTTTAAGAGGTAAATATCAGATTTGTATATATAAGTAGATTGACTTGAATAAACAACAAGGTTGGATGTTAACATTATGCCTTTTGATTTAATCCATATTATAATACATTATGCAAGATGTATTTTTAACATAGCAGCAAAATCCAATAAAAAGTTGATATGAGATCACATTGCTTACTAGAATTAATTGCAGAATTCTAAGAATAACCTAGAGTATTTTAAAATTTGAGGTACCTAGTCTCATGTTATTTGGAAATATTATGAATTTCTAACATCCTTTAGAAAAACTAAGATATATTATATCAAAATATAAAATTTGAGTCTCCTTTTGATATATCTAAAATGGATTTGTTCTTATTGCTTAGAATAAATTAGAATATCAGGCTACAATTCTTGATTTCAACTTTCTGTTGTGACTGATACTCAGTATTTCCAAATAAATGAGAGGAAAAAATGATGGTATGGGAGACAGAGGGAGGGTGTTATCCTATGTTTAGGGTGAATATCTTTGACTTGAGATATGAGATATGATCACTGTAGCTATTGACCAAGGATTATACTTTTTAAATTTAATTTTATTATTTATTTATTTCATTATTATTTTTTTAGGCGCAACCCTTGGTTGATCTCACAGGACCTTGTCAGCTTACAATCTCTTATTATTTTTATTTTTTTACACCTACAGCACCTGGTCTTCCTATGTGGTCTCCCATCCAAGTACTAACCAGGCCCGACCCTGCTTAGCTTTCAAGATCAGGTGAGATCAGATGGAACATACTTTTTTTTAAAAGTGTGTTTATTTAAATAATAATCTACAAGGAACTGAGAGATATTATATATGTACCATAAATTCTCTTGGTTTCAGAGTACAACTCAATAATTTTTATTAACAGAGTGGCGCAAACATTACCATGATCTAATTTTAGAAAATTTCCATTTCCCCAAAAAGACACCTGGTGTCCATTGCAGTCACCCTCTGTTCCCAAATGTAGTCCTGGACAACCATGAATCTACTTAGTGTCTCTAAAGATTTTCTTGTTTTGGATATTTCACATATAAGATCACAAAAAAAATGTGTTGGTTTTTTTTTGCACTTGGCTTCTTTCATTTAGCATATTTTAGAGGTTCATCCATGTTGTAGCCTGTATCAACACTTCATTCACTTTTTATTGCCAAATACTATTCTATTGTGTGGGTAACTACAACGTTTTATACATTCACCAGTTAATGGATGTATGCACTGTTTCCACTTTTTCGCTATTAAATATTGTTGCTGTGATCATGTAGAAATCTTTATGTGAACACATGCTTTCTCTTGTTTACTTTAGGTGTAGAATTACTGGATCACATGATAAATTTATGCATAACATTTTAAGAAACTGCTAAACCGATTTTCCTAAGTGGCTATACCATTTTACACTCCTACTGTACAAGGGTTCCAATTTTGCTACATCTTTGACAATGTGTTTTATCTGTCCTTTTGATTATAGCTATTCTACTAAATGTGAAATGGCAAACCACTGTGGTTTTGATTTTCATTTCCCTAAAAGCTAATGATGTTGCACATCTTTTTATGAGCTTATTAGCCATTGCACATCTTTGTTGAGAAATGACTATTCAAATCCTTTACCCAATTTTTAAATTGTATTGTCTGTCTTTTTGTGCTTTGGGTCTTGTATCTAAGAAACATGATCTAATCCAAAGTCATAAGGAGTTAGTCCTTTGTATTCCTCTCTAAAGTTTTCATAGTTTCAGCTTTTACATTTAGATCTCTGATCTACTGAATAATGTATATATTATGGTGTGAGGTAGGAGTCCAAATTCATTCTTTTGCATATGGATATTGTCCCAGCACCATTTGTTAAAGAGACTATTATTTCCCTATTGAATTGCCATTGCCTTCCCAATCATGTGCATGTCATGTTTTGCTCATTTCTTTTTGCATGCTTCATAATTTTTTTCTTGAATATTGGACATTTTAGTTAGTATATTATAACGACTTAGGACCTTAACTCTCCCTGTTCCTTAGGGTTGATCTTGTTGTTTGTTTAGTTATTATTTATTGGTTTAATGAGTTGGCTGGGCTGACTCTATAAAGCCTATTTCTATTGCAATGTGCAGTCTCTGATAACCTGGCTCAGATTGATTTTTTTCTTTGTTCATTTGTTTGTTTGTTTTATCTTTTTACCTGACTGCTTAGGAATTGTCCTGGATCAGCATAAGACAAAGTTTTACTTAAGTGCCCTTGGCCTGTTAGATATTTACTTTTTGCATTCAAAGTACGTATGGTTGGAAGGTGCTTTCATAGTTCAAAGAGTTTATATTTTGCCCAGCCCCACTCCCACCCCATATAGCCCAGACCTACTAGCTTGGATTTTCCCTGTACAGTCACTTTTTAGGGGTTGCAGCCTTTAGCATGCACATTCTTCTAGATTGCCTAGGATGGACATGACTTTATTTTTTAAACCTGTCTTATTAGTAATTGCTTCTGGGTCATAGTAACTTATTCTTCAGACAACAGTTTATCCAAAAATTAAGGTTATGTTTAAGATTCTAGTTCCAGTAAGACTTTTGCCTTATGCTGTGTATCCGTGTGTTACTTGGGGAACACTTTCTTTTCTGTCCACTCTCCTGCTCTGATTGCTCCTCAGTTGGTTCCGTTTGTGCCTGAAGTTAAATATGATCCCAGTGGTTCTTCTTGGATATCTCCTCGCCTGGTTCTCTCTGTTCCACTTGTGATGGTTCTGTCACCTCAGTGTTTTGCTGCTGGTACAGCTATGTGCACCCTTTAAGTTGCTCTCTACCGAGATCATAGCTATGACATTTCTCCTTTCTCCTAAAGGTGTGGGGTTCTTCACACTGTTCCAAATAAAGCAAATTTTTCCTCAGGCAGAACTGTGAGGCTTTTTTGTTCCTATGGGATATCTTTCCAACTGGATATAACCTTTGCATAACTGCAAAAAATCTGGGAGTAGGGACAATAGCTCATGTCTCCTGGAGTTACACCTGCTTTATGACCAGGAGTTTGTGCAGGGAATGGAGAGTGTTTCCCAGTCTTCATGGCTTGTCCCTTCCTTGGAACCTCCACCCTAGAAGCAAGATGGGATGGGGCTGATCAGAGCCCTGTGTTCTGGCCTCGTAGTTTCTGGAATAGAGCTTTACTCTTAGAGTGGGGACTGGGTGATAGAATGGAGCCCAGCTCTCCCGTCTATGCCTGCCCAGAATATAGCTCCAGCAACAAGGAGTTGGGAAAAATGAGAAATGCCAGTGATCTGCCTGGCTTGTGGTCACACAGTCGCTTAAATTGAAAACTAGAAGGAGTGAGAACCCTGTAAGATGAAGCAATTTGAGTCTAGAGAGGAAATGTGTTATGGCTCAAGGGCCACAGACTCTCACAGTTCTTACTCAAATCTAGTAGACGGTCTTGACTGAATGCTCTTTTCATTTGCTGTATGTCCTTTGAAAGATTTACAAAAACTTAACCTACTTGTTCGTTTTAAATTAACTTTCTGTGTATAAATGGTTGTTTTGTTGGGGAAAGAATCTTTTCACTCCTTTTTTAGCTATTCCAGAAAAAGTCAGTCTCTCAAAACGCTTACTTGAAAAAATAAGTATTTCATTTCTATTTTCAAAAAGCCAAAAAATTCATTTGGGAGCATAAACACTATATAGTCTCAATATATTACAAGCCTTTGTGAATATTACTAAATCAATTCAAATGTTTCTGTTAAAATGAGTATCGTAATGATTAAAAATGCAAAATGATAGTCCCTTATCAACTAAAAGAAACATATAATGAAATTATAGCAATTTTTTTCCAGTCATTTAATTGTTCTTGATAAAATACCATTTGATATCAACACACCAAAATCAATGTTAGCATAAATTTTAGTTGATATAGTCTAATTGCTAATCCTATTCTGCACTAATCTGTAATTCTACCTGTGTCATAAATATGAATGGATAGTTTCCAATCATATGCCATCAAGCATTTGTTCAAGGACTTCCTTTAATTACTTCCATTATTCCTGATCCTGTAGTGTAGGTGGGAGAAATTTGGGTAACCCTTTGGATGCTACCACTGTTTTATGTGTCAAAATTGGATTAGATACTATGCATAATGCAAATAACCATGTAATTATTTTGAATTTACAATGTATTTACTATGTAATTGCATAGTAAGTACCATATAATTACAAGATGATTACATGATTATTTCTGCCTTTTACACAGTTCTAAAAGCAAAAGATTTTGTGGCAATTATTATTGGCATTTATTGGTAAGTGTTACATAGTAGGTAACAAAATATTTATCATGCAATCAACCAAGCAAGCAACTGTTATTGGCTCTTTTCAGTTGCAAAATTATATTTACAAGTTACTGTAGTAAACCTAAAACTGCTCGAAAAGTTAAAGTTTATTAACTGAAATAAAGTCATTGCATTTGAGGGGTTAGACATGAGAGCCATACACAATTTGATGTCCCTAGGACAACTGATTATTCTGTACATCATCCTGTTTAACTATTACGATTGTATTTTTTTAATTGAAGCTTTAAATTTTAGGATGAGTTTTTAAATATTCCAAGAAATTTTTAATTGGCCAATATGAGATGAAACTCAAGAAGTAAAAGTGAAACTAATATCTCAAAATATTCATACTTATGATAAGAGAAAATATCATCTTTAAAATTCTTTATTTGTACTTTTTTTACTTTATAAAAATAAGTATTTTATATTAGAGCAGTATTAGAGTTATAGAAAAATTGTGAAAAGTGGTACAGAGAGTGTCCACATACCCGACACAGCCTACACACAGTTTTCACTGTCATTAACACCCTCATTTTATGGTGCATTATTATAATTAATGAACTAATATCGATACATTATTAACCGACATCTACCACTTATTCTGATGTTGTTAGTTTTTACTTAATGTCCCTTTTCTGTTTCAGAATCTCATTCATGATACTGTATTACATTTAGTAGTTGTGTCTCCTTACACTTTTTTTTGGCTGTGATAGTTTCTCAGATTTTTCTTGTTTTTGATGACCTTGACAGTTTTCAGAAATATTGGTTAGGTATTTGTAGAATATTCTTTAATTGGGATTGATTTAATATATATATTTTTTTCATGATTAGATGACACTTATGTGTTTTAGGGAGGTAACCAAAAGGGAAAGTGCTAATAAGATCACATCATATCAATAATACATAATATAAGCATGATTTATCCCTATGATGTTTGCCTTGATCACCTGGCTGAGGCAGTGTCTGCCAGAGTTCTCAACTGTTAAGAGGACTTTCCTCTCTCTCCCTTTCTATGTTGTATTCTTGGAAGAAAGTTACTATGTACATCCCACACTTAAGCATAGGGAAGTTGTACTCAACCTCCTTGAGGGCAGAATATGTAAGTAAATTATTTGGTATTCTTCTTCACATATATCTATCCCCTCCTTACTTATTCAATTATTTATTTATATCAGTATGGACTCCTGCATCTTTATTTCATACTTTGGGTTGTAATCTACTAATGCTTTATTTTATTGCTCAAATCGTTCCAGCTTGGGCCATCAGCAGTTCTTTCAATTGGCTCCTGTGTTGCTTAGACATATAGGAGATTGTGAATGTTTGAGCAATTGTATCTAAAGCTGCTATATGAATCTCTACACAGATTTTTGTGTGGATATAAGTTATCAGAAACGTTGGGTAAATATCTAGAAGTGTGATTGTCAGAGTGTATGGTAAGACTATAAAGACTTTTAAAAGAAACTGATAATTTGTCTTCCAAAGTGGCTGTGCTAGTTTACATCGCCACCAGTAATGAGTGAGGGTTCCTCTCGCTACACATGATTGTCAGTCATTGCAATAGCAGTTTTTCGGCGGGGATGGGGTGGGGTTAGTCATTGTAAGAGCAAGGATTTTATTGCTATTACAAAGATGCAGTGGTATTTCATTGTCCTAATTTGCAATTATTAATGACAAATTATATTGAGCATCTTTGTGTAAACTTACTTGCCATCTAATATGTCTCCTTTGGTGAGGTATTTGTTCAATTAGTTGCCCAATTTTAAATAGGGTTATTTTCTTATTTTTGAGTTTTAAGAATTCTTTAAATAATTCGTATGCAGTCTTTTATCAAATATGTGATTTTGAAATATTTTCTTAGAGTTGGTGCTTGTATTTTGTTTCTCTTAATGTCTTTTGCTTAGAAATATTTTTTAATGAAAATAAAGCATAAGTGATCAATTTTTTCTTTCATGTATTTTGCTTTTGGTGTGGTGTCTGTACTAGTTTGCCAGGGCTGCCATAACAAAGTATCACAACCTCAGTGCCTTTAACAACGGAAATTTATTTTCTCAGTTCTGGAGACTAAAAGTCCAAGATCAAGGTGTTAGTAGGCCCGTGTTCTCTCCCAAAGTATCCAGATAACTGGAAATATCTTTTCTAGGTCTTTCTCCTAGCTTTTGGTAGTTCTTTTTGGCTTGTAGCAACTTAATTCTAACCTTTATTTGACATTTTTCCTGTGTCCAAATTTCCCTTTTGTATAAGGGTACCAGTCATATTGGATCAGAAGAATTACATTTTCCACAACTCTGCTTCCAGATAAAGTCATATTCTGCAGTACAGGGGATTAAGATCCTCTTCAACATATGAATTTGGGGCGACACAATTTAAGTCATAACAGTTTCTAAACTTATCACCAAACTCATGGTTACAAAGATGTTCTAGTTTTTCTTCAAGAAGTTTTGCAGTTTTACATTTTACATTTAGGTCTATAATCCATTATGAATAAGTTTTTTGAAAGTTAAAGATTAATGTCTAGTTTTGTTTATTTGTTTGTTTTTGCATATGGACTTCCAATTGTTTTAGCACCATTTCTTGAAAAGATGAGGTTTTCTTCATTGCATTACTTTGCTCCTTTTTCAAAGATCAGTTGGCTATATTTATATGTGTCTTTTTTCTGAGCCCTCTATTCCATTCCATCACTCTATGTATTTATTCTTTCACCGATACCATGTTGTCTTGATTACTATACTTTTAAAGTAGTCCTTGAAATTGGCTTGTGTGAGCCCTTCAAATTTTTGGTCTTTAGCATTATACTGCCTATTCTAGTACTTCTGTTTTTCAAAATGACCTATAGAATCAGGTAAATTTTCCCAAGGACATGATAAGATTTGTTGAAAATTTCAGCAATCAGAACTAAAAGGGCAAGTTATTGACTTTGCCCTCATTTGTGGTTAATAGAATTTCTTGTCTGAGTGACTCAGCTATAAGACATTGAAACTTCTTCCATCTAAGGGAATAAAGGCAGGAGTGGCTTCCCTATACCACAGTTGAAATCTCGGATATGAAGGAACAGAAAGACCATGGCAGACACCCTTTTATTAAAGAGCCTCTGCTTCTGCTGACAGAGGTTATATTGTTAACTGAAGTATCACTCTTTTCATAGCTGATGTGTGATACTTACTCACATCCAGAGAAGCTTGAAAACCTAGGCAGTGCATTGCAATGTTAATGTACATAAAGATCACCAAAGGACATTGTTGAAATGTATATTTTGATTCAATAAGTCTGGTGTGGGCCGTGATTTTGCATCTCTAATAAGTTCTCAAGTGAAGCTGCTACTGTTCTATGAACCACACTTTGAGTAGCAGAGAGCTAGAGAGGTTTGTTTTTTTCCCCCTAAAATTTCAGCATGTACAAAATGGCTTAGACAGCTTGTTAATATATAGATTGTTGGGGTTCATCCCCAGAACTTCTGATTCATTAGGTCTGGGTTGGGTGCTTCGAATTTGAATTTCTAACAAGTTTCCAGGTTATGTGGAGGCTGATGATCCAGGAACCACGATCTGAAAACTATGGACCCAGAATTCTAACCTATAACTGCTCTCAAATGGAGATGTGCCAAGATTCTAGCCTATTTGATAGGATGGAGAGAAAAACAAAACAAAGTCTCTTCTCTACTCCTCACCACTTATTGACTTATCTGTTCTAAAGCCTGACCTGCTGTATTTTGAGGAAAATCATACCTGGTGGCAGTACTGGTGGTTACGGTTAAAAAGTTCCAGCTACTAACAAAGATATTTTTAAGTTAGATTTTTTTACATACATGGACCATAACCGTATTACTATAACTAATATATAATTAATAATATCAACCATAATTAAAAGATGAAGCCATAATTGTCATTTTTACATTAGATTATAACTATATATTTCTAAGAATATTGAAAAATATAGACAAAGATAAGTAAGTAAAGAAAGATGACTGGATAGTTAATGGATCTCAGTTGTATAAAGGAGAGAAACCAAGCCAAAGAATAGGTAACATGTATGGTGTTAATATAATTGAAGACACCAGAGAGAATTTGCCATTTTGGGGCAGGGGAGATACAAATTCTTGTGATGGTTCAAAACAAATTATAATGTGAAATTTGAAAATGAGGTAACATTTTTTTTGCAAATAATAAAAACAAATTAAAAAATGATTTAAGAAATATAAAGAAACCAAGAGAAAAAAACAAAATAAAATAGACCCCCATCTTGGGAAAATGGTTATACTCTTCCATGTCAGTGGTTACTCATACTTTCCAGTTGCTGAGTCTTCAGGCTTGAACTCTCTCTCTTTTACATTTTATACACAATTATTCAATAAATCCATTTAGCACTGCCTTCCATACATACAGGATTTAATCACTCCCTACCATCTCCACTGCTAATATTCTGGGCCAACATTTTCTTTTACTGAGTATTACCATCTCTGCAAATACGCCTCTTTGCTTTCCTTTATGTCCCCTGTAGTCTATTCTCAACATTGGATCCATGTCATCCATTTGAAACATCAGACAAATCACATCATTGCTATTTTCAACAGCTTTTTACCACATACAATAAACTCAATTCTTATTAAGTCCCACAAGACTACCCACAATCTGGCCCCATGTTACTTATCTAACCATCTCCCTTCTACTTTTCCCCCTTGCTTATTCTGGTCCTCAAACCTACTAGTCATGCTCCTGGTTCAAGGTCTTCGGTGTTTCCTGTGCCTGCTCCTCCGGAAACTCACTTGAGTTGACCCTTTCTAATTCAGGCTTTTGATCAAATGTCGCCTTCACAATCAGAACTTTCTCGACTGCCCTGATATAGTAACTACCTGTCTCCTCATACTTCTTCCTCTTCCCTTATTTTGTATTTCTGCATATCCTAATAATAATAATTTATTATATGACATGAAATATACTTTTATTTTCTATAGTATCTTAGCATAATATAAGCTATAATAAAAAAAAACAACAACATTCTTTTCTTGTGATGGGGACATTTTTGTTCATTGTTATATACCTAAAACCTAGTAGAGTGCTTGACAAATCAAAACAGAAATACATAGGCTTGGGAATTATCAATGAAAAAATTTAAAAAATACATGTATGATAGACAAATCTAGAGAATCTTACAAATGAATAAGAAAAGGTCAATGGGAAAGAAAAGAAGACAGGAAAAGAATAACCAAAATAATAAATGCTTTCCTAAAATTTTTTTAAATTTAAAAGTGCACATAACATGCCTGTCTACAATAAATAAGTGAATAGACTGTAGCAATAAAGAAAAAATTCTAGAAACAGAATGTCGAGCAAAATAGGTTTTGTGCCAAGAATGAGAACTAGACTGACCTTTTTAAAAACTCAAACTCAAAATACATGTGACAATGTTTATGAACTTAGAAAAACCTATTTCTAGAAGACTGTTCATGTATTTGTGAGGGAAACAAAAAGCATCTGAGCAGGGCTCCACTTGAAATGAGGGCTGCTAACTTTCTTCATGCTACCAAGTTTGTACCTGGGCCCAGGACCCCTCAGCTCTAATACCCCTCAGCCCCACCACCCGAGTTAGCTGAGGCCATGTGACTAAGTTCCTGACAGTGAGATAAAAACAGATGTGATATGTACTGGGTCTGAGGCCTAAGACATTTGGATGTGCTTTGTTCACCACACTCATCCTTTCCCAGTTTCTATCACCTGGAAAATTTAACTCCAAGGAATATTGAAAAAGAATCCGGGTCTCTGATCAACTTTGAGGAGCAAAGATGCCTTATAAACCCAGAAAGTTCACATCAGTGAAGTGAGAAAAAGAAACCTTTCTTGTTTCTTAGCTTAAATAGGCAGATCTAGCGCCAGGCAAGATTAAGGAAGAATAAATACTGACATGGATGTATATCTAGGTATATTTCTAAATCTAAGGAGAGAGAAATAAAACTTTCAGTTTTTTAGCCACTGAATTTTGAAAACCTTTTTTATCATTAGGTACAGGCTTCATCTAAAATTATAAACTAGCCATTTGCTTTTTCTCTAAGGAATACCTAATCAAGTATTTCATGGGAAGAATGAATAACTTTCACTTCTTAATATATCTCTCTAATGTTGTAATGATGTGTGAGTTATTTTTATTGTTTCATCCAAATAAAAATATTGATTGTGGAAGAAATTGAAAAATCCATAATTCAGTATAGGATGTTGAGTCAAATAATTTAGCTGAATTGGTTATTAAGAAAAGAGAAAATAACCAAAACGATCGATAATTTTTAGAATGCTTTTTTTTCCCTTTTGCCCTTGAATACTTTCTTAGACAAAAAAATGCATGGACTGTCCCCTAAATCTCTTGGCTTGAAATGACTTTTTCTTCCTTCTCTTTATATATTCATCCTATAAGACTAATTTAAATATGACTTTTTCTCATAGAATTCTGTCAATATAACTTATGTAGCACCTGATTTTGTGATAATCTGTTTACATGTTACCTTCTCCTTATAGACTGTAAAAACCTTGATGACATGAAATACTATTTACAATCATATCAACTGAGAGATGGACTTAATATGTATTATAAAAGTAAGCCAAAATTCCTAAGATAAACAGTAGCTGAAAAATGGAAATTCTTATATTTGAGTTCAAAATAAAAATTTTACAAGGGCAGGGAGAGAGGCCTGACTTAACCACAATTCATATAAAATGGCTTATGAGATTTTGTTCACTACGCAGTCTGTGAGTCAACAGTATAACATGACTGCCAAAATAAGCAATGAGCACAATGAAACTGTTTCTCTTTGCCAGGCTCAATAAACATTATTTTGCTATTCTGATGGTCTCTAATTAGGATAATTAAGAACTGAAGTGTCAACATTGGCCCCATCTACTAATTTCCTGATTGTTCATGGACTTTAGCCACCCCACATTTTGTTGCTCTGTATTCTACCACTTTTTTTTTTTTTACAATGCCTAATAAAGACCTGTTACTCACTCCTTGCCACTTTGATGTATGTATTAGACAGTTTGTTTCAATGCCCACATAGATGCTATGATAAGAACTGGAAAAAGCTAGTAGTAGGAATTTTGCCTTAATAGCAGTTATATCGTCAGCCCAACAGCAGCTTTAATGCTTTCTGATCAGCGCTAAAATTGATATCTCTAATAAATAGAAAGTATTCATTAAGATAAGCTATAATGTTGTTTAAACAGGGTTTCATGGAAAAGTAGATTATAAAAAATCTTGGAAAATTTTCTGGAAATTACATATTAAAGGCAAGTCAAAGAGTTAAACCTACTTGTAGTATTTAGGCACAGAAAGTCTACATATTTATGTGTGTTTTTCAAGTGACAGTATTGCTAATGTCTATTCGCTGGTTAGTCAGATTATACAATGCCATTTAATTAATAATAATTTTTCTATTTTAAAATATAGTATTAATGCAATCCTTTATCACAAAGATAGAGCTTTTCCAATTTCTCATCAAATTACAGGTAAATGTCTTATTTCAAATCAAGATGGAAAGTGTCTCATCTCCTCCCTGAGATGTAAACATCTCAGATCAGGTTCCTGAGAAGCAAAGGCTGAGACAGGGGTGTGGGTACACATGACTATCGACAGAGAACTTTTTGAAAAAAAACTTTAAGGGAGGGAGTGGAGTAGGATAAGGAAGGGGGAAGTGCCAAGCAAGAACGTGGGTTCAGGTCAAGCCTATTGTCTTAGCCTGACCGACGTGGTGGGAGGAGGGAGATGAGAAGAACTGACTGCTCTGCCGCATTGTCTACATTTGAGGCGAGAGGATCACCATTCAAAACTCTGTACCACAAAGTCGTTGGCTCTGGGCTTTCCTCAGAGTTTGGGTAGGTGTGTATAACTTCAATCCGAGATAGCTCCAATCAGCCAAGGGCAATTTTCCAAAGAAGGAGAGGCATCTACTACTGGTAACAGCCAATACGCACAGAAGCTTAGAAATGGACTGTGACCACAGAATCAGGAAAGGGAATCTGGATGTGGCATCACCCAGGCATAGCTTTTCTAGAATTCTATAGTCAAAATTCCTGAGACAGTTTACAAGAGTAGAGTTACTGGGAGAACTACAGCCTGCCAACACCTATGCTGCAGTTAGTACTAATGCGGCAACTAACATTATAACTTCCCTTTTCTACTACCCCTTCCAGATTCCTCTTACTCTTGGATAGCACTTCTGCTGGACTAGAGGCTTGCAAAGTAGGATGCCTCAAACCTCAATCTCGGGGAACCTCAGTGTTCTGGGCCTCAGGTTGCCATGCACATATCCGGTGTGGATGCTGTACTTGCTCATTTATGGCTCAAACTGGCCATGTGAGCACCACCTGTTGCCTCAATGGATTAACTGAATATCAAATCTATTTTTCTCCTAATTACAAAGCAGTAGCCTTAACTTTTGATAGCAATCAGGGTCCGTTATCCCTTCCAGACTGCATACTGGCATAAAAAGCTCAAAGTGACTTTACATCATTCCTAGATCTAGTCTTATAGTGTCCCCTCTTAGAAGAATCATCCCTCTAAGACCGAGGACCTCTGGACTCAGATTTTAGAGTTTTAGGGAAGGATTCATGAATTCTTCAAGTGGGTACCTAGAAGGATTGGTAAGTAGGGTCTTATGGGCTGAATTGCCCCACCCCCTCCAGTTCATGTGTCAAAGCACTAACCCCTAGCACTTCAGAAAGTCGTTATTTTAAGGACGGGGCCTTTAAAAAAGCACTTACGTTAAAATAAAGCCATTAGGATGGGCCCGAATCCAATTTGACTGGGTTTTTTATAAGAGAAAATTTGGACACAAAAAGAGACACCAAAGATGTATGTATTCAGAGAAAAATTATGTGAGGACACAGCAAGAAAATGGCTATTTGCAAGCCAAGGACAGAGACCTTGGAAACCAAATCTACCAACACCTTTATCTTGGGCTTCTAGCATCTAGAACTGTGATAAATAAATTTCTATTGTTTAAACCATCCAGTCTTTTCCTTCCTTTCTTCCTTTCTTTTCTTCTTTTCTTCCTTTCTCCCTTTCTTCCTTTCTTCCTTCCTTCCTTCCTTCCTTCCTTCCTTCCTTCCTTCCTTCCTTCCTTCCTTCCTTCCTTCCTTCCTTCCTTCCTTCCTTCCTTCC
>NW_024349800.1:10300919-10423131 GCF_902729225.1 Pteropus medius | reverse complement strand
TCACCTCCCAGCCCTTTTTTGCTTCCATCTGCCCTTTCTCAAATACTCAGAAGTAGTTTGCTTCCAAATGGCATGAGAGCAATCTTGCCATCTTCTCTATCTTGCTTTTAAACTTAGAACACATTTTAATTTGCAGGGATATAGACCTTTGTACTATCCCAGGGGACATCACACTTGTCCACCAAATAATAATCTTATCTTGATAAGAAACCCAGAAAGCAGCATTTCATTTCATGAAATTCTGTATTTCCAGAAAAATAAATGACTTTTTTACCCAGTGAATATTTTTGGAGGTCCAGTGATCTGGTTACATTGAGATATCACCTCAAAAGTTAATTGGAACATCTTGGATCTCCCTCTAATCAGAAAAAAAGAAAAAAAAGATAATGCAAACGAAGCCACTTTTTATTTTAGAAAGAATTCACATTTGCATGTATTATGCTGACTATTTTCTGAGTTACTAAGATGCTTCCAGTTTTACCCCAGAAGGGACTTGTTAGGTGGTCTTAAATGAGAAATAGACCTCTCTGTCACCCAACCTTTAAAAGCAATGGATCCCATGGTGATGAAAATGTTTGTGGCGAATCAGGATACTTCAATGATCTTGTAGCTACCCCAGCTCAGAGAATCAAAATAAAGATTCTTAGATTTTAATAGCAAAGATATAACAGAAAACATTCCACTTTTGACAAACATCCTTTAACATATAATAGACTTAGATAGAGACTAAATACCAAAACCCAGGACTCTAAGTGACAATGTGTCACAATACCCATAATTATCTGATTCATTATTCTATAGACCAAACCATTATCCAAAAAACAAGTACTATATTCAGAAAAATTTTTGAAAGCAGTAATAAGTTGCATGAGCAGATATATCACACTGGAATTTAGTAATCCAGTAAGGTAATGTAACATATTTTAACTGTGATAACATTTATTAAATAATTACATCAACAAAATGGTTAATATCCTCCAGGAATGAAGTTTTGGACTGCACCCAGAGGTGGAAAACCTACCAGTACTGGCACAGAATTCTGAGTGATTATGTAGGAAGGAAATCACAAACACCGAATATGTCTTGAGATCATTTGGAGAAATTAGTGCTGAAATATCTTCTCAAATAGCCTTTCTTGACCTATTTTAAGAGATACATAGTATATATGCATAAATATTGTATACATAAATGTATATGAATCATATAAGTATTTCTAAAAAATTGTTTTTATATAAAATTTTATATTTGATGTCTTTGTGGTAGTTAACTTTAAAATTTAGCCCATAAGTTAAATAAAGATCATGACAGTACCATGAAAAGAAAAATTAATAGAGGGAATAGACATGATCCAGAAAGGGTAGATTTAGATTTACATATAGCAACTGCTAAAGTTTCAAAAATATCCTCTCCTAAACTTTTAAATTTTGTTAAACCAACTGACTATGTTTGTGTGAGTCTAAGTCTGGATTCTACTTTCTTTCATTGATCAATGCACCTATCTCTTTTGTCAATACCACACTGCTTGATCACAATGATGATTATTTTGAACTTTTAAATGACTAAGATGTTTTATGAAGTTTCATAAGAAATCCTAGTCGTTAAAGATGTTAATAGATACACAGTGTAAGGTTATTGGATTATGAAATACAGATTCACAAAAAAGGAGAGAAAAAAGGATGCTAAATAATGCTATTTTTACCACATAATTAATTTAAAAGATATTCAAATATACTTAATTTTCCTAGATATGAATATCTTTATTAAAATGACAATAATTTTTGTTTTTAATCACTGATTTCAGAATTCGTTCTGTCATTCTGCCTCAGGCTCGAGTGGCTATTTTTCATGGTTTAGGTACACAGAGCCTCTAAAAAGGTTCTGCTAAATATGCGTTCATTGTGGGGTTTGAAATGACAGGGAAGCCCATACTCAGGAAAATCTGTTTTCATGACGTGGTGGCAGAAACACAAGACAGCATGTCCTGCAAGCAAATTTTGACTCCTTGTTCAATACCTATTAATGTTCACTGGTCAAAGCAGTTTCCATGAGTAAGCCCAAAGACGAAGTTTAGGAAGTGTATTCTTCCTATGGAAGGAAAGTACAGAGAATAATTATTTTTGAATTATATTCAACTTATCATGATTCGTCCACTTGTTCAAATCTCTATGACATGTGAAATGTAAGATCCCCAAAGCTTTTGTCAAAATTATGATATCAGGTTTGAAGTCCAGATTCTTCACATCTCCATGAAATCTCAATGCAACTTTTCATTATCTGGAATCCTTGCAACCCAAAGCCCAGTTGTTGCCTGCCTTCACACTCAGCATTAATGCATACAACGGGGAGCTGTTCGCCTCCTGAGGCATATAAAAGTCCTTGGACCTTAACAACTCTGAACAAATATTATCAGGTACCCCTCCTCTGAGGGAAAGGAATAGTTCCTCATTAGGCCAAAGTTTTGTTACCACAGTTCTTGGCTCTGCCCTCTGGAAATTCCTTCAGTTTGCATCATGCACCAGAGTCAAGTCTGAAAAATTGGTTAGGAATAAAAGAATTAAAGAATATGCTCTGGAGAGTCTGAGAAGCTCTCTTAGCCAGATTCCTGCCTTTAAAATTTTGGGGACCAAAGGACATCCTTTAACTTGGATAATTTCAGTTTCTTGTGCTCTGGCTGGCAGCACTTTTGAAAATACAGTTTTCACAAGTATTTTAGTTTTATAAGTCTTAATAGTCAGTCAATTTCATGTGCAAAGAGCCATTTTCTCAATTATTTTCATGACATTTCTCTCTCTAAATTATACGTCCTTTGTGCAAATCAGACTGCTGTGAGATCACATTTTTTTCTTGGATCTTTTTATCCAGCTTGAAGGGTCTATTTGACATTATTTCCTTTCAGAAATGGTAACTAAAGAAATTTGAGTGCCACACCTAATTTGGGCTTTTTCCTTATTATATACAATAAGTTTTATTTGATGAAAGCAGTTTTATTTTGAAAAACTATAAGTCATGGGTTTAATATATTTGCCCCAAATTCTGTTTATAAATTTCCAAATAGTTTTGTTAGCTTATCTCTATTATAGTAAATTATGAAATACATCTAGTAGTAACCAGCTCAACATTTTGCCTCAAGATCTCCAAGCCCTATGTTGAAAATACATTAGGAAGGTCTTCTGCCTTTCAGAATATCATAAGCAAATATTTTGGCCCTAAAGAAAATAAATTGCCATTTTTTTCTACCTGTGGTATTAGATTTCTCGACTGAAGGACTTGGTCTAAGATCCACAGCCATATATTCTAAGTTCTTTTTTACAGGCGCCTATTTCCATTGCCAATTTTTATACCAGCTTTTATTACATAAGAGAAGCAAAACCCAAACGCTTCTAGTAATAGATATACTTTTCTATTTCTTTCTCATGACTGTGCAGTTTAGCTTAGGAGTCTCTGCTTTTAAATGTTGCTCTAGGGCCCAAGGCTGAATGGCAAGAGCTACTCAGTCACAGCTCTTCCAGAGACGGCGGATGTACAAGATTACACGAGCACACAAACACATTAAAAGCACTGGTAATGTCACATCTACTAATATCCCATTGGCCAAAGGAATAACACAGCTGAACCCAAGTTCAACTAGTAAATAGTAAATGCACTTCTGTCATGGAGTTCAAGGAGAAGAGTTACTATTTTTCAATACTAATGTGTGTTAGTCTGTTCAGGCGGCTATAACAGAAAACTGTAGACTGAGTGGCTTATAAAGAAAAGAAATTTATTTCTCACGGTTCTGGAGGCTGGGAAGTCCAGATCAAGGCATGAGCAGATTTGATATCTAGCAAGAACTAGCTTCTGACAGCTGTCTTTTTTCTGTATCCTCACACAGTAGCTAGGACAAGAGAGATTTTCCAGATTTCTTTTAAAGGCCATTAATCTCTTTCATGTGGGCTCTGCCTTCATGATCTAACCATCTACTAAAGGCTGCATCTCCTAATACCATCACTTTGGGGGCAAGGATTTCAACATAAAAATTTGGCGGTGGTGGCGGGGGATGGGGGATGCAAACATTCTGTCTATAGTATAATGTAATCTAATATAGTTCCACTAAAAAGAAGTTGGATAAAATATTATCTTCAACAGTAGTTTTTAAGAATGAAAAACAAAACAAGTATACATATATACTCACAAATTGTCATCCATTTGAAATGTCATCAATTTATAAATGACTCTTCTTAGCTGGAATTATAAGAGACAATAAGAGGAATTATTTATTTCTACTGTCATGACATGGTAGAGAACAACAAATACTATTCATAGGCTAGTCATCGAGGAGGTTCTGGTTGCTTTGTAATTTTTTTTCTCTTTAACGTGTAAACATTGTAGCAACATGAAAACATTGTATAATATTTGACTATAACATAATTAACCTTTTAAAAATAATATTTTTTATTTATTCTTCTTGTCAAGGAGGTGGTGGGACTTCTTCCAACAAAATAACAAGATGAAACAAGAAAGAGACCTAGTGATTTTAAACAGAAAGCAAAATGTGTGCTTAGAATCCTGTTGGAGGAAAGCTTCAAATTACACCTGCGCAGTCGCCTCTATCAAATAAATCTTGATAGGAGCAAGCAGATAAGACAATTCTTAAGATATATCTCTAAGAAAAAAAAAGTATCATAGAGTATTCATTTAATGTGTTAATTTTGTGAGCAGTTATTGGTTTGGCCAGCTATTTTAGACTCTCTAAGCAATGTTTTCACTACATTAGAAGTTGTAAATAATTTTCTATTTATTCTTTGATTACAGGAATTCTACCAAAGAATATATAAAATGATCCTTTTTGTGTTAACCTTGATGTAATACACTCTTCTAATCTGATGACTCAATTTTGCCTATGGGTCAGGTAAATAATCTTTAAGTAGGATTGTTTTTTCCTTCTCATTCTGTTCTGTTTTCTCCTTTCAGAATGTATATTACATTCATTTTAAGATACCTAGATCTCCCTACGATGCAGCTTGCTTTTTTTCACAATAATTCCCTTTAAAACAGGATTTTAAATTAGAAGTTTATGTTAGACACTAAAATAAAACAGACACAACATTTGAAAGTTATTTGCCAAATATCCATATACCGATTTTCAAATAATATTAACCACAAACTGTTTCTTTGATCTTGAACACCCTCATATATTTTAAGAATACAAAAGTTTAAGAGAATGCATAAGATAATTTTTTGAGGATGGTATTTTAGGAAAAATGTTCCACTTTGGAAACCTAGTGTTAGTCCTCTCACCTCAGACCCTAGTAATGAACAGGCTTCCACAGGGACCCAAAAAAAGCTGAATAGGTGACAAACACTATTTGAATTCAGGATGGCCTAGAATCTGACTTCAACTTGAGAAGCATTGAGGCCAAGAGTTTATCTGACAGTTTTGGTGCCAGAGCTGGGAAGCATCATTACTAATGGATTTGCCTACATTCTCATAGTTTATTGGGCGGGAGTTGTGCATGCGTTTCCAGAAATCAAGATGTGGTCTGCATAAGAAAGAGAAGGAACAGGGCCTACAGGGCCACAGAGATGGCTATAGAAACTCAGTAGCAAGAAAATGGAAGTGAGTGAGCAGGAACGAAGGATGGATTAGCAACTGACCCTCTAGAATACAGAACTCCCTTAGACCAGCCTGGCAGAAAATGTTCCGATAATCTCAAAAGTGTGTCCCAGATGACAAAGAGTCACCTTTAAGCTACTGTGAGGCCCATAGAGAATGAAGCTTAAGACAATACTAATGAAAGCACAAACTGTGATACTTCTGTGTCTGTCATTTCATGGGGACCAGTGGAATAGCTGGCAAGAGATTGCAGGAAGAAGAGAAGCAGCCAGTAGGGAATTATAGGAGCCAATCATACTCTTTCCCACTGTAAGTGCCCAGCTTAAAGCTCCCTGGGCTATGAGAGGGGTATAAAATTATCACTGGATTAATTCAGTATTTTGATTAATATCTTGATCAGGCATTTTAATGATCAAATTGAATCTGTGTTTAAAACTGTTATCAATAGAATGTCTACCTCAAAAGATTAAGCAGACAACCTATATTAATTGCCAGAATTCTTATCTGGATAATATAAGAATTGCTGTATACATACATACATACATACATACATATTGCTGTATATATATATATGTGTGTGTATATATATATGTATATATATATAAAAAAGGAAATATTATTTCATTCAATAAACTTAAAGGACGATAAGTCAATATAGTGTAGGTTAAATGCACTGTGAACCCAGCTTCAAAATTTTTTTTCATCTTTGTTATAATTTACTCTGAGTTGGCTAACATTTTTTCCATTTGATCAATCAGTTTATCTATCTATCTATCTATCTATCTATCTATCTATCTATCTATCTATCTATCTATCTATCTTTCCATACATATATACATCCATATAACAATACTTGCCATGGTTAGAATAAATATAATTTGCAGGATATTTATAGAAACATAGAAAGTTAAGATTAAATTCTACTCGATCATTCACCTTCATTTTTTACATGCTTTCTCCATTTTCCTGAACTCATAACTGCCCTGGTTTAAACATTTATAATGACAGATCAGGCTACTCTTGAAGGTAGTTGAGCCAAAGGTAAGATGCTTAACAAGGTCTTCCTTATATTCAACCTATTTGGTCTCTTTGCATTTTACCATTTTACTTTTTCTACCAAATACTTTAGATGTTTTCTCTGGAACAGTACATAAAAGGTATTGAACATGAAAAAATTTTAAATTAACTGAACTTAGCTATAATGTTATTGTACTATTTCTTTGCAAATCTCTTAATCCTAAATTTCTCATAGCCATGGTTTCACACACCATAAGGCATTTTTTTCTGACTGTTATCGACGTTAAACTTAAATTATGGCAAATATAAATGATTTAATACTCCAGAGAGAATTTTGGATAATCTATTTAAACACATATGTCTATTAATATAACTAATTTCCCTTTTTTTCTGTCAAATAGTGAGAAACAGAGCTCACACTGTTTCAGAGCTTCATCAACTTCTAGAACATCAGGTATTTTTTCAGATAAGCTATTAATCCAATTTCATACCATGTTCTACCATACAAATTAATGTAATGTTTTAAAATTTTTATTTAGAAAAAGTTATCAATTCAGCTTGCTAGATTTATACCATCATTTTAATATTATAAAACAGTTTTGGATTGCAATTATTTTATTTAATTCATTAGTCATCCTTTCAAATTTCCTCTATCCAATTTTGAAAACAATATATCAAATTTTAATTTGATTAATTTATAAATGACATGAGGCTGTTCATAAAACAAAACATCAAAGAACTCACTAAACTTTGGTCTTAATAGTTTTAGAGCATTTTTATATAAATGAGTGTAGTCTACTATGTTTATATTTAGAGCATTTTTATAAGATTAAAGGAGACTTTTAGTAGTTTTCTAAAATATATCACATCCATGAGTGTCATCAACTCTGTCTTTTTTAATGCCAAATTCAATGCACATTTTCATCTGTTATCTTACCTCAGAGTAGAATTGGATACTATTTAATTAGTTAACACTTCTGGTTGCAAAAGATAAAAACCTAATTCACAATAGTTTAGGACAAAGGAGGACTCTATTGGATCTTTTTTTTTTAGTCTTTCTTCCCACTCCTAGTCTTAACCACTGTCATTTGTCGGTTGGTATATTAAAATAGCTTTTTAAGTAGTTTCCTTTCTCCCAATCCATTCAGTGACTGCTGAGATCTTTATAAAACAAAATCAGACCATTCTACTCTCCTAAGGTAAAACTCTCATGGCATAAGGTCCGACATGCTGGTCTGCTTGAACATATATCCCACTCGTCTCTCTACCTTTCTGAATTCCAGCACACGAACCATTTTTATGTTTTTTAAATACTTTGAGATCCTCCCAACTCTTGGTCGTGGTTGGATTAGTTGTTTCCTTTGTCTGGGATAGTTTGCCTTTGGTTGATTTTATATGCCATTCAGATTTTGACTCAAGCACCTGTTTTCTAAACATTCGATCTAAATTACTCCCAGAACCAATTTACTTTTAATCACTCATTCTGCTTTATTTCCTTTTGGCATGTATTATACTCTCCCATTAGGTTACATTGTTTATGTATTTATACATTTATTTATTTTGAGTATCCCCACATAAGAATGTAAAGCGGACGAGAGAATGAGTATCGTTTGTTTATAGCTGCATCCCCCATACTAGGGGGCGGTGCCTGTAATTGGCTGGTACTTACTAAATATGACACAAATGAATGTAAATATCCTGGAAGAAGGGGTGAGAGGAAGGAACAAAGAATATAATCTCCTTCTTATGCCTCCATTTATCTCTCAGTGTCCACTTTCTCTCAATAGGCCTGTTCCTCCATGTTAGAAGCACAGGTCCTGGGAACTCTATATGTTTGTTTTGTTACCTCTTGATATAAATGGATTTCTCCATCTCAGATGAATTTCAGAAAATTCCTGGAGAAAGACTCTGACTGGTTTTGCTTTGATCACATTTCCAATGTCTTGACTAATTATTAAAAGAGAAAAATTTTAATATACTGTGGTAGAAACTGCTGGTGCCAGCTAATATGACTTCTCTCCTTCTAGGTATAGCACTAAACTAGGTTTCTCAAGGAATTTTTGTGTGTGGAATATGTGTGGAGTAATGTGTGTCACTTCTAGCTGAGGTAGGTAAGAATGGAGGAACATTCATCTTGTTTTCCTTCCTCTGCTGCCAGCCAGATAGAGGATGACACAGTAGGTTTTCCTTACTATACAGCAACACAGGCCATAAGATACTAAAGAGCAGAGACGATATTTACTCACACATGAAAATCATTCAGTTTTGAGTAAGGAACATAAGGATTCAATAAAGAGTTAGCTTGTGTTGACTGCTTACTAAGTTCCAGGAACTCTGCTAAGTGTTTTACGTGAATAATTTCATTACTCATCTATTTTTTAATTAAAATTATTGGGGTGACATCAGTTAATAAAATCAGATAGGTTTCAAGTGTACAATTCAATAACACATCACATGTATATTGCATTGTATGTTCACCATGTAAAGTTAAATTTCCTTCCGTCACCAAATATTTGACCTCCTTTAGCCCTATATACCTCTCCCCTCTCCCTCTTCCCTCTGGCAACCACTAATCCACTGTATGTGTCCATGAGTCTCTGTTCATTTGTCGCATTTGTTTGTTGCTTTCAGTTTTATATCCCACATATAAGTGAACTCTGAAGAATATTACAAAGGAGATACTATTGGTATTTCAGTTTTGTAGATGATGTGTTGGAAGTGAAAAAATTTACCTTTTTGCTTAAAGAATGTCTTACAGCTAGTAAAAGTTTGAACAGTCTGTCCGGGTAAATCATGGTGAAAATGTGATATAATGTCCCTGCTGGTCTGGTGCTTACAGAATAGTGCCGTCATGTATCAGTCAAAATGTTTTAACAATGAAGGCATAATTACACATTGGGATAAATGTACTGAATCACAGAATGCATTACCTATCATTATATTGTGTTTTTATATTTGAATTCACTACATAGATTACATTTCTTTGTTGTACAATGACATTGCCATACATTTTTAATCTTCTTACATTATTTTGTGGATAACAAATATTATCCATTATAGATTAGTTTTATTTAAGTCATGGATGCAGATTACTTCCAAATTCTGAAAATTATCCCAATATGTTAGTTTCATTGAGAAATTCTGTGTTCTTAGATTTAATATCTGTTAATATTACAGTGTTACTAATATTCATTGTTTCTCTCCTTAGTTTTGTAATTCTCAAAATAAGTTATAAATATATGCAAATGTTTTCTTAAAAGAATTAATCTAAATGAGATTTTCTTTTTGGTATCCTCTTAGGAAGGATTCACTCAGTTCCTTAACAGAAATGTTCTAATACACTTGTCACTGCTATTATTAATGAGAGTTTTATCCTCACTCCTTAAACTTCACAGTTATCTTCATTTGCTCTTTAAATAAACCAATACATGGGAAAACTGGTTGAATATATTTTTGCTGTTATCAGTGTGTCTGATTATTGTGGTTGTCCCTTAATCCTATTGATCTTAGTTTTGAGTCACACTTACTTGTTGCAGTCAATATTAATTGATTAAAACTGTCACCAGTGAAAGTAGCAGACTGGTTTTGCTACTGAATTAATTTTCTGAATGGATCTATGTGTCTGGTAGATCTATTGTTTTTATTATTTTACCAATGTTTGTAATAGTAATTATATAACCATATAGAATAGTCTAAAAGTCATACATGCTGTATGTCAACAAAGAAGTTCACAATCAGTGAGGTAAATTTTTTTCTTTTAAAAAACTATTATCTACCAAAGGAAAAATAACATTTTATGAATAAAAGTTATTGAGAAAAGAGGGGTTCGTCTTAGGTGTTCAAATCTCTTTATGCTATAATTACAATCTGAAAGTAAAAAGTTGCCAAATAAATACAAACATGCATAAGTGCAACAGATTGACCACCCAGAAATAAAGCCAATATACTTGAGAACATAATATGTGACAATGATAGGTTGAGAAGTCTCTGAGTAAGGGATGGTTTAGTTTCTAAATGAAATTGACATGTGAAACTTTCTATTGGAAGGAAAACAAGAATAAATCCATACTTTATATTATATGCCAAATTGATCTCTAGTAAAGGCATTCATTGAAAATAAAACAGTAAAATGTTAACAGAATATTGAAAAAGAATACTCAAATAGTTATAAAATATTACAGTAGGGGAGATATTTCTAAGTAAAACATTTGTTTATGCCCATTCCTCCCAAAATATTCAAAAGCAAACTGGGATCATAAATTATCTGTACCCTGAAAGTCACTTTTTTTTCCCATCAAATATTTGATCTCCCTTACCCCTATCTACCTCATTTTTAAATAAGCTTAGTAGATTTTTTAGAACTTTCAGTTTATGGTTGTAATAGGTTTACTATATATGTATATATTTTTACAGGAAATCACCAATAAACAAATTATTAGGAGATTTACAGAGATTAGAAAACTATTAAGAGGAATAAGAATTCTTAAATTTTAAAGTGAGTTGAAATAGTTGGACTTAAAGCATTGAAGAAAACATATGTCTAATCACTGTTTCTGTTTTCTGAATAATCAACACTATGCTAATCTCTCTTACTGTTAATTCTCAAGAAGAAGAAAAAAATAACACCTTTAGTTCATTACTTATTTCCCCAATATGTCTTAGAATCCAGGGTGGAAAAGATGGAGATACTACACTGTGTGAATTTTAAAATTTATGTATCAAAATATACCGTTAAAAGATTATAAACTAAAAATACCAGATGAAAAAAAAAAGTAATACGTAAAGGGATCGTTATCATAAATATAGCATTTATAAGGCAGTTTAGAAAAGCCATAGAAAAGTTTATATACTGGCAGTTAATCACAAAATAAAATTTAAAAAGCCAGTAAATAAAAGGAAAGTGTTCCAGTAGACACTAATTCTAGGAATCTTCTGGTAGAAACATGAAAATTAAAGCAAGAGTTAGAGAATATCTTTAAAATCAAACCTCAAATTAGGTTGCCGCTGGCAATACATAATCATTTTCAAGTTGGAATCTGCTTCTACCACTACATATAATAAAATATTTCAATGTAGATGAAATTATGGAATAATATTTGATATGACTTTAATCAAAGCTACAAATCATGTCCTTATGTAGAAAAGTTCTCTAAATTTCTTCTAGATTTTTTTAAAAATTTTATTTCTAAAATAAAACAGGTAGAAGTTGTTATTCTTACTAGGAAGCTGAGAGATTCAAACTGCTTCTGGTTGACTTGCTCACTCGATCACAAATAAAATATAATTTTGAGTCTTATCTGTCATTCATATATCCTCTGTTCATATAACATCGTCAAATATTCAAAAACTTTCAAATAAATAAACTAATAGAAATGTTTTCATTTTGTGACTCCTGTTGAAGGTAAAAATGTATGTTATATTACCGGCTATCAAAAGTTTTATTTGAATATTTTATTCATTTATTTGAATATTTTATTTCAACTCTAAATTCTAGTAAAGGTGACACTTCAACTCTATTTTTAAAAATCTATTTATTTATTTTAATTAGTTTCAGGTATACAGTACATTGGTTAGACGTTTATGTAGTTTATAAAACGACCACCCTAATTACTCCTTCTCTCCTCTGGTTTTCCACCTAGCCAATATATTAATGCTCACTGCATTCCCTATGCCATGCTCCCCATCCCCATGACCACCTATCAACTACTAATTTGTACTTCTTTAACCCTTCACCCATTCTCCCAGCTCCCCAAACCCTCTCTTCTCTGTCCGTCATCAAATTGTCCACTATATTTCTGAGTCTGTTTTTGATTAGTTTGTTTTTTTTGTTCTGTAGATTCCACATATAAGTGAAATCATATGGTATTTATCTTTCTCTGTCTGACTTATTTCACTCAGCATAATAACCTCTAGGTCTATCCATGTCCATGAAAATGATAGGATTTCATTTTTTTTAATGGCTGTCAACTCTATTTTTACCATAAGTAATGACAATAATTTCTACTTTACTTTTTGTTATGAAAAACCATTAAGGATAATATAGCATTTAGAGCCAATCTAACCAAATTTATTAACTGTTGTAAAAGTTAATCAACTATTTCCCTTGCTAAAATCATTATGATACCTATTACAACTCTAGCAAATTTAGCTACATTAACATTACTTTTGTCAGATGAGATGTCATTTTTGAATCATAAACTGATACATGTCTTTTTATTCCTCTAAAATTACAGAAAAACACTAAAAAAAAACTACCCTTTTTTGCACGAACTATTTTCCTCCTTTATCGAAAGTATGTGAAAAACATCAAAAACTATTACTCTGCCCTTAATTCATGATTTTCTTTAATTCTATATCTCTTCGTGGCCCTTTATTATTTTATTTTTAAATGTGTTTTAAAATTATAGTAGACATACAATATTATATTAGCCTCAGGTGTACCATATTGTGATCGGACGATTATGTATTTTATGAAGTGATCACCACGTTAAGTCTAGCACCCATCTAGCATCTTTCAGTTATTATGAGATTGTTGACTATGTTCCCTATGCGGTACTTTACACCCCTATCACTAATTTTATAACTGGCAGTTTATGCTTAACCTCTTATACTTTTTCTAACCATCCTTCCTTTCGTATGACAACCATAAGTTTGTTCTCCATATCTATGAATCTGTTTTTGATGTTGGTTTGTTTGTTTTGTTTTTTAGGTTCTACATGTTAGGAAAATCATACAGTATTTATCTTTCTCTATCTGACTTATTTAACTTAGCATAATACCCTCTACGTCCATCCGTGTTGTTATAAATGACAAAATTCATTCTTTTTAGGGCCAAGTAATATTTCATTGTCTATATGTATACCACGTCCTCTTTATCCATTTTTCTATTGATGGCCACTTAGATTGCTTCTATATCTTGGTTACTGTAAATAATGCTGCAAGGAACATGGAAGTACATGTATCTTTTCAAATTAGTGTTTTTGATTTCTTCAGATAAACATCCAGAAGTAGGATTGTTGGGTCATATGATAATTCTACTTTCAATTTTTTGAGGAACCTCTATACTGTTTTCCATAGTGGCTGCACCAGTTTACAATCCCACCAACAGTGCACAGGGTTCATTTTTCTCCATAGCCTCACCAACAGATATTCTTTGTTTTCCTTCTGATAATAGCCATTCTTACAGGTATGAGGTGATAGCTCATCGTGGTTTTGATTTGCATTTGTCTGATGATTAGTGATGTTGAGCATTTTTCCAAATGTTTTTTGGCCATTTGTATGTCCTTTTCAGATAAATGTCTATTCATGTTCTCTGACCAGTTTTTAATCAGATTTTTTTTTTTTTTGATGCTGAGCTGTATGAGTTCTTTATAAATTTTGCATATCAATCCCTTACTAGTGTTTCTTAACATAATAGCAATTCTTCTGGTCATTGAATTCCTTTTTATGCCTCAGGAAGATAGCCCTTGCATAACTGCTTTGTCATAATAAAACCCTTTTTGAAAATTAACAATGATTTTGGCCTGTAACTATATAAATCATCACATACCTACATTTCTTTCAGGTTTATAAAAGTCTATTTCACAATTCCCCTCTCTCAAACATTGATGAAGCAACCATATACATGTTCATATAAGATAATGATTGTTATTCAGTCTAATTCTAAAATGTATATTGCAACATGTTCTGTATTGCCATTAGAAGACATTTTGAAGCCATATGATCTAAACCTAGGTTTATTTTAATGAAGTAAAAAGCAAAAGCGTTTCTTTATAAAAATTAAGTGTTTCTTAGAGATATTCATTTCATGTCACCTTCCCATAGCCTTGACTTGAAGAGGCAGAAACAAATTTTATCTACTAGTCTAGTATACTTTTGTTATGGATTATTTTTTAAAGAAGCACAGCGAGCATGAACAATGAATAAATGCATAATGTATGGGAAGATGAACAATGAATAATAAATTTTTAACTTAAACAAGAAACTATTTCTCTCCAGGCTCAATAGTTTGATCAAAACACTGTGTTTTAAAATGCAGCTTATAACCTACCATACTGATATATGTAGCCGAATGTGTTTCAGATAAAATGTGAATTAAGAAATCTCATCCTCTGGTTACATGTCTCGGGAGTTGGACTTTTCCCTTTAATAAATATTTCAATCTAAAGAGAGACACCTCAGTGAAATAAAAACAAATGATAGTGCTATCTCCAAAGAGACAGTGTATTATTTTAAAATGGATGAAATGGCCCATGCTCTGCCCTATGACAGTTAGATACTCAAAATGAGACAGTCAAAAATAGAGTTAATCATTCCCATGAATATGAAATCGAGTCTCCGTTTTTGTCCTAATTTGAGATGAAGAGAAGGACAAAGAGCACCAAGCCTACATAATATTCTTACAAAGATTACAATAACCAGGCACATAGCACAATCTTAAATAATGTCACTGCAACTTAAAGCTAACCTTATTGACTAATACCCTAATAGTCTTCATTACAGGTATTCAAAACATGAAAACAATAGTTTAGTAGTATTAATAGATAGTAAATTTTTATAAATGAACTATTATTTTCTGGGTCTTTAGATTTGAACATAAAATTTTTATTAGAGAATTACACAGGTGTCAGCACTCAGGTATGAGATATAAGAATGATGAAATAAAGTAGACAGACTTTTTCCAAGAAAAAACAAATAATCAGAGATTCTGAATTAGTCATTATGAGAGATTTTTGTTTTTGTTTTTGTTTTATGTCTTAGGTGATTGTAATGTTTTGTCAAAATTGAAAAACATTGGCCTAGATTATCGTTTCCCTGCAAGTTAATTATGCTATTTAAGGTAGCAATAATAAAAACATCGTCAAACTTGATTGCATCTATAAGCACCTCAGATCCCTGTACATTATACATTTTTCCGTAATTCATTGTTGAAAGAATTTACTGTCCTTGCAAATATATCTTTTATGCAGTGATGAATTAATTATTGCTTCCACAATTCAAATCCCTTTGAAAATAGCTAACTTCCCAATTTCCCAAAAAGTATAGATGTTAGACCACTTCCAAAGGAGGACTAGATATGATTAAAATGAACAACTTCAAGCCACTAGTCCTGATAATATAATTTACCAACTTCCAAATCTTTACTGCAAACTATAAATTGCAGCCAAACACTCCATTTAGATAGAATGGGATATCTAAGAGTTATAATCACCTTAGTAAAAGCAAATTTGTGGCTTAGAATAGAATCATCATTCTTTTAGGCGAAGATACTAACCAAATTATTTGTCTATTGACAAAAAGAAATGACATGAAATATTTCAAGTTTTGATTAGCTGTTTAACTTTTTGAGCTGCATAGATAATATTTATGTTTTTCATAAATCGAACATTAAATGCTTATAGCTTTAATGGCATAGGATATACATAAGGTATATTCATGAATTAATTGCATAATACTTAAATGCATCGATAAGTAACAGTTTTTGTTAAACAACATACAAACATTCATTTATCAAGTTTGTTGATCCATTTTCAATTCTTTTGTTTATTTAGACTTACTTTTCATATTCTTTTTGATATGTAAACATACTACCTTATTAATTTAACTTCAGGATTCCAGTTCACTAGACAGCTTAATGCCCTTGTTACACAATTGCTCTTGTTCATTGTACTATAACTGCAATTTTATGAAATCTTGTAGTAAGTATGAATATAGGTTTACTAATGAAGTAAAGCTATTAATATATTAATGCATTCAACTCCTCAGAGTGCATACTTAATGGAACATACAGTCAACTAATATCCTAGAAAAACTTTGAGAATGCGATTAACTATCTGCTTGTGATTTAAGCTTTTACTTGAAAAATATGCATGACTACCGAATTAGTCAGACCTATTTTTTAAAAAGAGTACACAAATTTAAATTTCAAAAACTAGATATTTTAGAAAGAGACACAGTTTTTAACCCTACCAAATTAAAGGAAAGTGAGGCACTTCTCACATTACAATGTATTAGTTTGCAAAAGTGAACATTTGAGGCAGTTGTTTACTGAATATGGAAAATATCTGACAGAATGGGTGTGTATCATACTACTGGTTAAATAGCAGGCATAAAAAATATCTATACTGATGATTGTATCAATTTAACATAAAAAATTCATTGAGTGCCTCCCAAAAGACAAATTTAACTTAAGAATCACAGGTACAAGTTAAGCAAGTTCGCACTTCTTATTCAGGAGTTATTTCTAATACTTTTTTAGTCATGTATCAAATTACCTTATTGGAACAAAACTATTACTGAGATTGTATTTATTTTCTTGTAAATCCACGAGGGCATAATGTCTAACTTAATTGTACACACATTTTTACACTAGGACATTTTTTTTTTATTTTCTGTAAAATATAACTCAATCATGTTTAAACTATTTGGCTGAATCTGTATAATATTAGTTGCATTTAAAGATAAGGAAAGTGAGTTCCTTATATTAAAATAACTTTCTCAATGCCATGTTGACTAAATCAGAACAGAAACATATTTACTTCCAAGGCCATGACTGTTACAGAATACATTGTAGCACATAAACTAAGGGAACATCTTTCAGAGTAATGATGACATTGTATCGATTTTTGGATGTATTTTTAGCTCTACCATAGATTATAGGTATTTATTATGGGTTTTTTTTTCCATATTTAGTGTCAACTGGTTAGATAAGTTTACCAACATATTTTGCATAAAAAGCCTATTCCAGACTCCAAATATATGTTCAATAAATACACGATTTATTGTCCTTTCAAACTCTTTAATGACTTCTAAGTAAACTAGTTTACCTGATAGCTACATTCTCTATTTGAATACACCTTAAAAAGTATAGAAGTGATATTATTAATGTTTTAATCTAAGAGATTGCATACAAAAATGTCAGGTGATCCACTGAGCAATTTAAAATAAGTTTGGTTACTGTGTTTTCAAATCTAATTGCTACTTTTGAAGTTTGAACAGAGATCCTCTTTCAACACTCTTATTCAACAATGCACTGAAATCTGTAGCTAATACAATAAGACAATAAGAGAAATAAGAGGTATAGAGTTTTTAAAAGGGAGAAATAAAACTGGATTTATTCACAGATATCATGATTGATTATGCAGAAAATGCCAGAATATCTCTAAAAAAATTCTGGTCGTAATAAAGAATATAGCAAGATCACTATACATTATATATAATTATTGAATAAATACATGGTGGGAGCTAGATTTCTCACTTTGGAGTGGATGGTTATAAATAAGTCAGGAGACAAGCTAAAATATCCTGTTCATCATAGATTAGAGTTGGAGAAATCTGTATGAAGTCATGTTTAGCTTTACATAGATACAAATGGTTACATATAGAAACATTTATATGTGTGTGTGTGTGTGTGTGTGTGTTACACCTACATTGATCTACACATACTATAGCCTTGCTCAGTTAGCCGAAGAGATCTAACAATACTTTAGTATCAATAAACACACCTAGAAACATGAACTGGGTTTCTAAAACCATTGTACCATTCTCAAAAAAAAAGAAAAAAGAAAAAGAAAAAGAAAGAAAGAAAGAAAAAGAAAAAAAAAGAAAGAAAGAAAAGAAAAGAGAAAAGAAACCAGAACACCTTGGAAAAGTGGCTGATTCCAGAATTAGGACGGAAAATATACTAGATGATTCCATGTTCAAAATACGACACCAAATTATGAAGCTATGACAAAGGGATACAGAAGCTAACTAAAAGAGTTGTCAGTGCCCAAAGCTTGAACAATTTGAACAAAAAAATAGATAAATTAGTATTGGATTATGACCTAAAGTATAAAATAATTATTTATGAGTCCATATTGATATAAATAAATAAATGAATAGCAGAAAATAAATTTCCGATGCAGAATTTTAAACAATTTATGTAGATATTCCACCTTAAAGGATGTAGATGTCACTTCCTATACCTTAAGTGTGGACTATACATAATTACTTCCTTCTGAAGAATACAGTATGGAAAAAGGAAAAATAAAAAAGTTATTTTGCACTGAGGAAACCTAACAAATACTACCTCAGGTTCAAGATTAACATCAATAGTGAGAAGACACATTAATTACATGTACCCTTGACACATAATTAGAATGTCACTCTAATTCTGTGCTAAAGAATGCCCCTTTATTTCTTTCCAAAACCCATAACCTCCATCTAATCATGAGAAAAACATCAGACCAATCCCATTTGAAAGTCATTTTATTAAGTACCAGATCAGTACTCTTTGATACTCCAAGATTATGGAAAACAGGAAAGATATGATAAGTTTTCACAACAAAGAATAATTTAAGGAGATGTGACGACAAGGTATAATTTGGTATCCTGGAACAGAAAAATTACATTAAATTAAAAATAAGTAAGTCCAATAAACTGCTAAACTGCGGACTTTTGTAAACAATTGTATCAACATTGGATCGTTATTTGTAACAAATATGCTATGGCAATGTAAGATGTTTATAATAGGAGAAACTGGGTGGGAGCTATATTGGGACTCTACACTATTTTCTCAATATTTCTATAAATATGGAACTATTTTAAAATGAAGAAGTATATTAGAAACAAACATACGAAAATTAAATATGTTTAATGAAGAAAAATCTTTGTGCAAGTATTGCAAAGCTTTTGTTTGTAAATTATCCAACATTTAATAACTGGTAATGTTAAAGAAAATCAGTATGATTTATACGGAGAGTCATACCTATATTTTAGTAAACATTTTTTGGTTAGTATTTTCACATAATGTTTCCATATCTACTTTATTTTTTAGTAGAAAAAATAAACGTTGGCTATTAACATTTTAGGTATACATGGTATCCTTTATTTATGTTGTTTAGGTACTATATGGTGTTTTTTAAGTTGTTTATATTGAATTTAATTTAGCCACAGGTAGTTACATAAAGATACAACTTCAGGCAGTGGGAAAAATACTGTTATCACCAGCCTAGTGAGTTCAAATCACAGCAGTAGAAAATCAGTTTATTTATATTCTATTTTAATCACTCCCATCCCACATTGTTAATAACCTCAGTGGATCATCTGAGATTGTTGTTTAGTTGAATAGTCTCATATAAAAAAATTATAAACTACATATTTACCTTCTCTTCTGGGTCAAAATGATCCTACTAAATAATTATCCAAAAAGGATATATTATTTAATTTTTTAAGGTATAACATTATGTGTCTGATATTCTGATGAGTTATACAAGGTTAGCTATTTCTATAAGGTTATGATCAGAGAACTTAAACTTTTGGAAAAATTTAAAATGAATATTTACATAAAAATTAGAAAGATAAATACCATATGATTTCACTTATATGCAGAATCTAAGGAACAAAAGGAACAAACTAAATGAATACAGACTAACAGATACAGAGGACAATGTTGTCACTGCCAGAGGGAACAGGGTTTGGGAGGCTGGGAGAAATGGTGAAGGGTTGAAGAAGGACAAATTAGTAGTTTAAAAATAGTCACAGGGATAGGGAGCAGGGCATAGGGAATATAGTCAATAGTGTTGTAAGGCCTATGTGCAGAGCCAGATGGATGATAAAGTAATCAGGGGGATCATTTCATCAACTATTTAAGTGTCTAACCAATGTACTGTATCCCTGAAACTAATTTTAAAAGAGAAACTAATTTTAAAAGAAAAAAAAATATTTCAACCTTCTCTTAAATTCTTAAAGCTTCTTACACTTCTTTTTTTTTTTTTTTTTTTTTTTTTTTTTTTTGTTCCCTTCATGGATTCTTTAAACTAGAAGGATTACTCGTGTCCATTATGGTATGTTACATACTTCATGGAGAAGAGTACAGAAATGCAGGAGAGGAGATGAGATGTACACATTCTCTGGAGTAAAGCACAGGGTAGGGCGAGGAAGAGCCAAATGACCAGGGAGTGCTCGATCAAGCGGTACATTGCCCTATGTCGAACGTTGTTTGGTAGTTCAAAGAAAATTAACAGCTAACATTTCACATTTGGGTGATTGTATTCGCCTGATTATCAATTGCACACAAACAAATGGTTTTGTTATAAATGCACGTTGTAACAGAAGTTTTCATTTGCATATATCTCACCAGCAACACCATATCCCCCACCCTATTTCCGAGTTAGGCATTGTTGTAGGGTTGCCACCTTCCTCCTGGGAAGGACCGAGGACCTTCCTCTTTCTTTCTCATTCACTGATCACATCTCTTTTCTCAGAGTAAAAGAAAGGATAATTTAGATGGGCAGACAGGCAATTCTCACTTTACTTGAAATGACTTAAGAAGCTCTGTTTACTCTAAGGCATGGCAGATGTTTAAGAATGCCTTTGCACTGCGGGTGATTTTGTGGGTTCTTCAGAGATTTTCCAGTTGTGTAGGCCTTGCTTCCACCTCAGCTGCAGCTCATTCCTCAGGAATTTTCCTACTTCTGGGGCCTGACATAGGACAGGCTCCCTTCTGAAACGAGGCCAGGCTGACCCTCCTGCAGAATCCATGTAGTCACTGTGGTCCATGCTCTTGTTGACTACTCCCAGATGCAGTCCTTACACTGCTACCCCACAGGTCATGGTATCTTTCCAAGCCTGGGCCAGGAAACAGCTCTTCATGTCTTCCACTTACCAGAGCAGATGGCACACGCTGAGTTGTTCTGTTAAAGGCCTCCTTACTACAGTTGGAGTTAGAAATCTCATCCTTTCATCTCTTTCTCCTGTTTTTATGCTGAGGAAAGCCACATAGACCTCTCTCCAAACAAAATCCTCTTTGGAAATCCCCCTCTTTTAAAAAATATTTTCATTGTCTGTCTCAAGAGTTCTTGGTTTTTATTGTGTTCATCCTTCAGCTAGAACTGAGATAGAAAGAGTCCATTTTAATGTCATGTTACTGTGACCTGCTTCTGTAGTGTGACATACAAATCTCATTTTACATAAATCCCTCATTCTAGAAATAAAATAGACATTTTGAAGAGTTCTTATTGTAATTTGACCATTTGCTAATTTTGCAATTCAAACATTACTGATAAATCTCACTTTTAAATGTGTTGGAGACTCGGTACTTCCATTTATAACTGATATGTACAATTATAAAAGGCTCTCTTTAATAAAGACTTAAGGGTTTTTTATTGAATGTTTATGTGACCAGTATGACACATTGTAGACAGTGCAACTACCAAATGAAGAAAAGACATAATCTCATAATACCTCTTCAGGGTACTACAGTGAATTGAATGGTGGTTCCCAAAACATATTGCCACCCCCTAATTCCACAATCTCTGAATGGGGCCTTATTTGGAAAAAGCACCTTTTGAAGATGGGAGGATCTAGTTTTGGACTACAAATCTCCAGAACTGTGAGAGAGTAAATTTCTGATGTTTTAAACCTCCCAGGTTTTCATAATTTGTTACAGCAGCCTTACGAAACTAAAACAGGTTTATTCTTAGAAAATTAATTAAGCTAGAATAAACTACTCTAAATATAACCCATTTGTGGCCCAAATATGATTACTTTTTATTTATCATTAATTTAACAATCCAGGGAAGGTGATCAGAGCCAGCAAGCTGCTTGTCTGAGCAAACTCAGGTCCTTCTATCTTTTATCTCCTTTATTTTGGGGCTTTGGTGTAATATACATTCATTCAAGAGAGGAGAAAAAGAGAGGGAGGAGAGCTCAAATACACTCTGTGAAAAATACCACACATTACTTCTGCCTCCATTTCATAGGAGAGAACATGGTCACAATGCCATATCTAAATGCAAGAGAGGCTAGGGAGTATCCTCTCTAGTGAGCTGGGCTACACAATCTTATAACAACAGATGAAGGAGAGAAATGTCTTGGTGAAATGCTAGCAGAATTTGCCTACCTTAATGTTTGCCAAAATTACAGTTTTCCAAAAGTGAAATCAAAATGGTTTCAAATTATTACGAACATCTACAAAAATATGTGTATATATAAATATGTAGCTTTATATGTCCTTCGTATGATGTTCTGCAGTTTTCAGAATGTGCACAAGGAACATGTTTACATTATTTCTCTAAGGAAAAAATAATTATAATAACATAATTTTACAAGAAACGATTCATGCATTCTATCTACTTGGAAGATAGAGAAGTACAAATTCAATTGGCAAATTTTCTAATTTAATAATGCTAGAAGTTCTTGAACCAAACTCCTTCTTAGACCTAATCATTAGTTAGTATATTATAAGGGCACTGAACAATCAGAATTTGTCACCACGCTTTTATTAAAACATTTAAAAAGGCAAAGTTATAAATGCACCTTAAATAATAAAATGTCAGAAGAAGACAGGGAAACATACAATATTGAGAAATCTCTGGTATTGCCAGTAACAACAAAATCCACTTTCCATCTTTTAAAAAAAAATGATTTTTGTTAGACAAATGGTAAATATGAAACTATGAAGCTTGCTTTTCACCCTTGTAGCTAATCAAATTTCTTAATATATGCATTTTGAAGATTGTTTTGGTTCTTCTACAAAAAAATGATATACACTAAGTTTTAAGAACCTATGAAAAGCTTTATTTAAATAGCTAATTTACATCTTTCAGTATCATCACACAGGATTTAAATTGCTAATTTTTAACTTTAAGTAAGCCAGTGAATGTAGTCAGCGTAGATAAAATGACACAGAAGGCAATTCACAAAAGATGATGTGATGGTTAATTTTATATATCATGGCTAGGCCTTAGTATCTAATTATTTAATCAAACACTAATCTTCAAGTTTCTGTGAAGTTGTTTGGTACATGTGCCTAACATTTATAATCAGTTGAATATGGAAAGGAGATTACCCTCAAAATATGGATGGGCCTCATCCAAACATTTGACTGCCATAATAGCAAAAACAAGTTTCTTACAAAAGAAATTTTACTCGAGACTACAGCTTCGACGCCTGCTGGGGTTTTTAGACTGCCTGCCGCACAGAATTCAGACTAGATAGCCCCACAATCACATAATCACATAAGCCGATTCCTTACAACAAATTTCTTATATATATTTATATATAATTGCTCTTGTAATTCTTGGTAAGGTAATAAAGTTAAATCTAACAGAGGTTATTGTATTTCTATCACCAGTTCTTTTTTCTGTGAGTGATCCATAGAGAGTGCACGGACTAAAACAGAGCCTCCATCAAGCCAGAAAAGAGGCAAGATCTAGCTCTGTCCTCTATAAGACAGGCAATGTCTATGTAGACATTATAATGCATTCCCTCTAACTTACTTTAAACATTTTTATAGCTACATAACCATAAAGATTAATCCAAGGAAATGAGTTAAAACAAAGTAATTTATAGTGATACTATAACTAGTGCTTTCTGTGTAGGCTGTGTCATTAAGATTCTTACCCATAAATGTACTTCTATCTGTGCTTATGGTGGGGCGAGGATATTCAGTTTATCATCTATGGGAAATAACAATTGTAAATGGTATTTATTTTGATTGAGGTTGAGGTGATTTAAAAAATAATAATGTCTACAGCCATGCCACCCTGAACAAGCCCGATTCCGTCTGATACTGGAAGCTAAGCAGGGTTGGGCCTGGTTAGTACTTGGATGGGAGACCACCTAGGAAGACCAGGTGCTGTAGGCATAAAAAATAAAAAATAAGGAATTGCAAGCTGACAAGGTCCTTGCAATCTGTTAGGTCAACCAATGGTTGCCTCATCTAAAAAAAAATAAAATAATAATAATAATAATAATAATAATAATGTCAAAGTTACAGCATTTTCTGAAAAATAAAATGATGTTACTAAAATCAAGAGGGGCAGAAACTCAACACAAAAAGATGCCAAGGAGGTCTTCCCTTTCCAGCTGCGTGGACAAATAGATATTTCAAAATTTACTTTGTAGAAGTGAGAGCAGTCAAGTTTATGAGATGGTAACAAACGTTCCACAAAATTCCATGCCTTAAAACAACATAAATAATATATTTTGTGAATATTAAATTTGTTCTATGACTGAGCCAATGAATACCATACTATGTGGAATATCACTAGCCTTGGAGATTGGGGAGAGATAGGCTTTTACACTACTACCCAACCTATGCACAGTTAACAAGTGTTGGCCAAGAAATAAAACTGTGCTGTTTTACGTCTCTGAGATTTTGAGGTTGAATGTTACTGCAGAATAAACAATTTCTCCTGACTGACATAGCTCCTGACTGAAACAGCTCATCAATGGGCATAATTTGCAGGGAAGATGTGAATTTGGAATCTGGAAAATAATGATTAATGCTATGCAGTGACAAATTAAAAAAAAGTAAATCAGTCTCTGGTAATACACTAAACGATCATATATCTAGTGAAATTTTGTCTCTGCTACAAGAAGTTGGAAAACACCATTAATAGAATATATTTATTGTCATTTGTTGTATTTGATAAGGTACTGCTAGAAATAGGAAAGGTAAAGAAAAAAGATTTTATCTGAATTAAGAACAAGAATTAAAAGAATAGAGAGAAACAAGATTATTGAAATCTTAGAGGTCCATAAAGAAAAACTACCTTTTACATTACCCTTTCCATCAATCCAAAATAAGAAAAAAAAAAAGAAGAAGAAAATATAATATTTTGAGCACAAAATGTATTAAAATTTAAGAATGTGAAAATGAAATTAAAAAGACTATATTATCAGTTATGGTGAAAATCTCTGAATGGATTAAGATGCCCCAGTACTTGCATAACCTTACTATTGTGTAATGTCTAGCATTTTAAATTGCATAAGGTAACTCAGAGAATTGAGGCTCATAGTATAATTCAAAGACTCCTGGGCTCAAGGTATTTGGCTCTATTGCAGAGGCAGCAAGCAGCAAAGCAATATAGTAAGTTTGAGGACTGTCTCAAAAAGTCTTATTCCTATGTCATTTGGCATATAGAGATAGCTGGAATCAAAGATATAAAATACCTAAAAATTTTTCAGAGAGAATTTAGTTGCTTAAATAAACAAATACTTTAAGGCACAAAAATTATGACACGGAAGATTATTAATATTGGAATTATCAGATATAGAAAATAAAACAACCATGGAGAGAATATTTTAAATTGAAGGAGAGAGTTTTAAAACTGGACAAGAAAAAAAAGATCTAAATGCAAACAAATGGGAAAATAGACAAATAAAAAATTTAGAAAACAGTAATAAAATAGTCGAAGTTATCTAATCAATGTGTAGATAGATAAAATAATAGATTAGACCCAGTTAATGGTGAAATTAGTAAAATGGGAAATATAAGTCAGGAAATAGAATGCAGCAGAGAAATACAGGGATATGAACAATATGTTGATAGACATGACAAATGTAGTTAATAGCAGTGAATACTTCTGACATATATCTAAGTAGACTTAAATAAAGAATAGAAATGGGAAAATATCATATTAAATACATAATGAATAATTTTTCAGAAATGTGTAAAATAAATTCTCAGATATAGGATTCCCAGTGCATACCAAGCAAGATAAACAGATAAAATTTTATAGCTATACAGTTATCATGATTTAAGAAGTTTAGCAACTATAGAAAAATAAATCAGTGAAAACACAAAATATGGTATAGAAACAGCCACATATAAATGAGTAGTTGATGTATGAATGAGGTTATATTACAGACTGGGGAGGAAAGGATAAAAAACATTAAAAAAAAATACTGAGGTAATTGGTCATTCATTTAGAAAAAAATATAATAGATTCCTTACCTCATAACATATCAAAATAAATTCAGATATATTAAAAGTTATAAGTAAAAGAAAAATATTTTAATGAATGGCAGTATAAAAGAATACCATTGTAAACTGTGAAAAGGAAACAATTTTTCGACAGGATAGAAAAAATTTTCAAGTCTGAAAAAAACTTTTTGTAAACTTGACTGTTATCAAATGAACTCTTTTGTACACTCTACTACCAAATATAAATAAAAAATAGAAATGTAATATTCACATTGCAAACATATATTTGAACCTTAAATAATTAAAATAAATTATATTAGTTTATATAAAAATACTGTAGGATTATGCCAACCCTCTTTATGTATTAGAACAAATTTTTAAATCTCAATATTGCACTGAAAAAATTGTGGAAATAAACTTTTATACTCTTTTGGTGGAAGTGTAAATTGATAAAACCTTTATGGATAATACATTGCAGTTGTAACATTGAATAGATAGGTGCCTGTGATGATGACTTCCAAGGGGCACATACCCCTTGGAAAATCTTTCATATGTAAAGTTGAGACAACTATTAAATTATTTATAGAAACTGTACTATAATGCTACAAACACAGAAACAATCCAGATACCATCAATAGAAAATGGGAATGTGGATCATGGTAAATCATACAATGGAATACTATCTAGCAGAGAAAAAAAAGTAAGTGTAACTATAAATATAAGCATGGATAAGACCTAAACATAAAAAATTTTAAAAAAGTTACAAAATGCTACATATAGTAAGATAGGCTTATTAATAATGTATCATATTTATATTTTTATTATTCAAAAACTTAAATTTAACAACATGTTATTTGGGAATCCATACAATTTGATGAAAACTATAATATAAAACATGTTAAGTGGTTATTGGTTCAGAGCAGGTCAATTCATACAATTAGGGAAGGGCATGAGAAAGCAAAAATATAAACAACTTAATTTATATATTTAAGAACTGACAGACTCTCTCATAAAGGTTTAAAAAAAAGACAAATTACTTTACTAAAAAGTAGATATTGTAAGTTAAAAAAGAGATGATGTGAAATTTAGAAAATAATTTTTTTTTTCTTCGTAAGGCTTCATGAAGTTGAAATGTGGACAGATCTCTTAAGATATGTGGGATTTAGATAGAATCGCAAAGTAGCCTGGCAATTTTAAATAAATAATTTCTGAACTCACTTTTTTTATTTGTTTAAATGATTGGATTATAACAAAACATCTCTGCCCTATCATATTGTAAAATTCTAGAATTCTCTGGTTTTATAGAGGGATTCAATGTCGAGGGGTGGGGAGACTGTAGAATACAGCAGGAGTGACAATTTGAGAGATTTCTCAGTGTACTTAAAAAGAAACAATGACCCTACATTTACCAAATTGAAAGATAAAATTTTAAGGAATCTTTTAGTGACACTTGGTTCTACAACATGTAATTCACAGATTTTTTATTTTCTAGAAAATGCAGTGGTTTTGCTTTGTATTATCTACCAAATCAAGAAAAATTCTTTGTTCGATTAATGTAAATAATCATTTGAATGCCCACATCTGTTTAACTCAATTTTTCTATTCTTTACTTCACATCTTAATTATCTCTATGCAGTTAAATTATTCTCATTACTGGTGTAGCTCTCTCTCTTTTTCTCTCCCTCTCTCAACCTTCCTCCTTCCCTCTCTCTCTCTTTCTCTATATCTATCTACATACATACACATGCATATATAAAGATGTCACTATAGATAGATATCTATATATCTGTGTGCTTTATTAAGCTTTATCTTCTACAATCTATATTAAAAATCGAATCCTAATTACCTTTCTTAAAAATATTATTTTCAGCATTATTCAGAATATTTATAAATACATAGATTAATAAATTTCTAGTTATGGATACCATTCATTTTCAGTATAATAATTTTTATTTCCAAATGGTGATTTTATGGACACTTTAAATTAAAAATTATTTTGAGTCCTCAAGTTTGTTTTAAAATTAAATGTATTTTACATATTCTAAATCTTTGAAGATCAGTAATATCTTTCATCCATATTTTAATTATATGCCATCAAATTTAGAAGCTACAATATTTTTCTAATCTAATTCTAAACCAGACAAAGTTTATTGCAATTTATATTAATTTACTTTACTTAGTTTTTTGTTATTTTAGTTTACTACAGAATTCAGTTTTTCCCCTTATTGAATTTTTGCTCTTTTCATCTAATAACATAGTATATCATTAAAATCTGAGAATTTAAAAATTTTTCTTGATTCTCTTCCTCCATTTGTATATGAATTTACATACTGAGTAAAATGCTTATTATTCACTAAATTATTTCAAACCCGCAACATATTAAATGTAACGTAATATTTGACCATAAAATCTAGAAATCATATTTTGTAGTATTTTTCCTAAGAAAAATCATCTTAATTTTAATGACCCAGTATTCATTATTACATTAATCCTCCCCACCTCCCAAAGCATAGCACCTTTAATTATCATAGCTTCAGAGTTAAAGTTGCTATGGTCTCTTTCTCTTTCTATTTTTCTTGATGTAGCTTCTTAGCTAGAATCTTTCTTATCTTGCCTCCCCCAAGGCAATGTTATAACAGCTTCTGGCAGAAATTCAGTAATTGCTATGAGGTGCTTGATTCTCTCCTGCTGATTGTCATTGAAAACAATTGAACATCATCCCCTTGAATATGTGAGTGCTACAAACTAAAGCTTTACTTTTGACAACACTCAGTTCCAAATCAGTGACTTTTTCAATTATTCTTATTCCTTCAATTTTTAATTCTTTTCTGCTTGAGAGGCTTGCTGTTGATGTCTCAATTGGTGCTTAGTATTTCTATAACGTAGGTGAGTTTATTTAGAGGCACTTTTTAGAGAAAACTCCTTGACTATGTTATTGGCTTTATTGCTGTGCTAAATATGTACACTTGATTTAAAAAAAAAAAAAGCTTGCATATTCTTTCTATAAAAGGAGGAATGACAAAAACTGATTGTAGTCACTAAGAAATGTACAATACAGACTCACATATTCAAATGTCTGAGAACTAGAAATTTGTTTAACTTTAACAAAGCATTTCAGGGGGATTGATTGATTTATTGCAAGCTATTACCATCCAATAGAATCGACTGGTTGTTCAAAACACCAGGGAAATAAGGGTTTAAAACTCTTCAGAAGTATAAATTGGTAGTACGAAATAGCCATGGAAAAGTAAAGCACAATGAATATAATAATAATTATGTATAGTGCCAGGTAGATAATAGACTAGTGAGGGAAATCAATTCATAAATTATATAAATATCTAACCACTATGCTGTACACCTGAAACTAATATAAAATAGTAGTTTCTGTTACTAATATTTGTAACTGTTATTGAAAAATCAAAAAAGCCTGGGGAAAGGTGAAGGGGAATAAGAGTTTCAAATTTCCAGGTATAAAACAAGTAAATGATGGGGATGTGGTGTACAGCATAGGGAACATAGTCAATAATATTGTAATAACGTTGTACGATGTCAAATGGTTGCTGTACTTATCACGGTGATCACTTCTTTAAATATATAAATTTTAGATAACTATGGTATACACTGGAAACTAATATAATATTGTATGTTAGCTACATTTTAATAAAAATTTTAAAAACACACACACAAATAGACTATCATATTATACCAGAAGACATAGCTGTGAAGTGCTAATAGCAGAAACTGAGGAAGAACACGAAGTAGTAGAAAATAAACCAAAGATCTCCTTCTAAGAAAGAAGGCCTTACAGCAGAAACAATTGAGTGCTGCTAGTCTAGATGAGAAAAGTAGAGTAGATAAGCAGAAGAGCTTCATATACAAGATTAAAATTTTAATGTGAAACAATGTAATTACAAGCAAAAATCCATGTTTAATTCTCTCTGTATGAAAAAACAATATGTATAGTATGAAATGCAAAAAAAAAAATTCATATGTATGAACCATGTGTTTTGATTAAACTTAATGGAACAAGAAATAACCAGTGATGAGGGAAAACAAATGTATATTAGAAAATACTAAATAATAGAACTATGACTAAATCAAGGCTAGGAACCTCCTAGATTTAAGTAGGTTATATATCTCAGATAAAATCTTTTAAGGAATTCTAGAGAGAAATGCCAACATAGGTTATTATTTACTAAAGAAGCTGGATACCTAAAATTGGACATTTTAAGAGACCAGGTGTCTGTTGTGCTATATTTTCTTTGAGTTAAAAAACACCACCATCAAATTGTTTGAGCACTCTTAACTAATTCTTTATCTTATTAAATGAATTCGATAAGATTTTAAAAAATCATTATCTCCATTCATTTTGCTGTGTTTCCTTTGGGTGGTGGGGACTACATATATATATATGTAAGTAATAATAGAACAGCAAATAACTCAAAAAACTTATTTTCTTCTTAATTTAGATATTTAATTTTTTATCCTACTATACACGTAGATTGGCATCAAAGTAGTTGTCACTCTTTTAAAAGAAAATCCCAGAACATATTAATCCTTAATACTCCTGAAAGTAGGGAACACAATGTGTGAAAAGGCACAGAAATGAACTCTGAGTTGGAAAGTGATGCAGAAGAGTCAAAATCAGAAAGTAAAGAAGTTGATTTTTCTTTCACTTTTATGTATACATCGCAGAAACCCTGGGGCAAATCTATAATCATCAAAATTCCATGTCTAAGATCTGTTTTAATAAGTATAAAAGAGCTCATTAATTAAGCAAAGTATATTCTACATGTTAAAAATTGTTTTGTTACAGTTTTCCAGTTTTTTTCCTTTCTTAGCAAAATACAAAATAATGATGCATTTTAAAATTAGCTATGTCTTGGATTCAATAAAATACAATATTCATTGAATTGAATCCAAATCAAGCACATCCTTAATCTTTCTCCCAGTTGTATTTCAAGTAGTTTGGATTATGTACATGAAAGAAAAATTTTGTGAGTAAAAGACGTTTACAAAATAAAATTATTTATTTCACTTCATTTAAAATTAATATGGTCCTAAAATGTGAATTTTAATTTTGATTTGTTTAAATTTAATATGGTATGGATTTTTATAGGAAGATATCAATAATTTGATACTAACCCAGAAACTGTAAGAAATAGGAATATAAGAAATAAGCTCCAAAAGTTAACATTGATTAAATAAAAATTCTTTATAAAAATAAACTTTAAATATTTTACTTCTGTCATTTAATTCTGTCATTTCAGAGTAGCATAATACCTGGACACTCAGTATTGATTTCTTTTAGACTGAATTGTACAGACATTGCCCTATCATATGTCCTTGAATCAGTATTGCAGAAATCCAATTGCCCTGCCCTTAACCTCCTTCACGAAGGCTGATTTTAGTTATTGTGTCTATGAGGCCTGTAAAATAGCAATGTCCCCTTGGGAATCATGATAATGGAAATTAAACAAACACAGGTACTGAAGCAAGCTTAACAATTCAATGTCACAAGCAGGAATATATATACAGCTCTAAATTGTATTACAATTAACTCCTGTCAGTTGGTTATACACTTCAACTTTCAATGTGAAAATTGTAATTATCTGTTTACCTTCAAAAATTGTTAATGATATATTATCTACTTGCCATGAAAACTATATAATATTGATTAGAGTCTCTTGACAGAAAAAGCATGTAAGCTAAAATGTCAGCAAAGCATCCCAAAAGCAACTGATGCTTTTTCTATTGATTTCTCAACCCTGGAAAAAGACAATGAGTTCCCAAACATGCTCTGAGAAATACTCCTTAGAGGAAAGGCTGTATCTGTGTGCATATTGTTTCAAAAATAATATTATTATGATTTCGAGCTCTATTTTGACATGACGTTTATTTCAAACTTTGCATAGAGGAAGATGTTAGCCTTTTTTGGAAATGAATTTACATAGATTTGTGTGCACATCTTGATACCTAGAATATGCTTAAGACCTTATGCAGAAGAGGGATTCTCCTGCTACTTTCCTATCCCATTATGTAGTCTATCTGCTGCTTTTTTTTTTTTCAGATTTGAAAATTGTTCTCCAATTTATCTTCTTCCATTTTTTATTTCTGCTCCAGATATGACAGAATTGCTTGGGAAAAAATCTATATAACCTTGAGCCATCATGAAGCAGCAAACTCCTAGAGAAAGAAGGATCTTAAGAAAGGTGAGTCCTTCTCTTCTGTTCTGCCTTTTTTTCTGAAAGTATTTGTTAAGAAGCCAGGCAGTGAGATGCTGTTAAGGGTCAGAAAAGCTGGCAGTGTTTGGGCTTCCTCACAGGACCGAGAAGACTTTAAAAAAATAAATAAATAAATGAATAAAAAGATGAAATTCAAGGGCGCCAAGAGAGATTAGATTCAAAGATTCAAGATCACTAAAAGAAGGGAAATGCAGAGAAGTGAGATGAAAACTCTACATCAATTTTTCCTTCGAAGCATTGGCACAATCAAGAGGGTAAAATGCCAAGTAAAAGATGCTGAAACACAGAGTTTCAAAAGTCACACAGTATTAAAGAGCCTAAAGCTGGCACTCAAGAAGGAACTAGGAGGATCTTGGGGAACAATGACCCCTGGAGCTCAGCTGGTGTGACTGCAGGTCCATGCCCTGTGATGGTGGCTTTTCAAGACTGAATGAGGCTTGAGAGATTAAAAACCAGCTTCAGCACTTGATTGGATTGAAGGAATTTATCTCACTTCTAACTCTCACGTGGAATAACATGCATTTTCTCTGGAGGGCAATAAACACTGTAGCAGATGCTGGCTGTCAATTCCCATAATCCCACTTGACCGTTAAGATTTTACTTTAATCTAGTTCCACTTCTAAATGCCAGAGAACTTTCTCTGGCTGTCAGAGTCCTCTGGCCCAGTGTTTGCACGGCCAGCCAGCAATGGCGAAGGATTAAATCGCTCTCCACACACTAGAAGCAGAACTTGCCTTGTGACAGATACTTTAGCTCTTTGCCGCTTGTGTGAGATATCTCTGAGGTGCATTCTCTGGAATATCTTTCAGACTTCTTCAGTGGGATTAAGCTCTATTTTCCCATAATGGTGACCAGTCTGATACTGCCTGTTTTACCGACTTCTTTCCCTTCCCCATTCCTCTACTAGCATTCTCTGGACCTTTTGAATAAACTACTTGCACTAAAATTCTTGTCCCGGGTTTTGTTAATGGAAGAACTCAAACTAATACAATCAGTAGATACTTCTATACTTTATATAATGTGTGGCTTTCAATCAAAAATAATTAGGCATACTAAGATATATAACAATTTGGGGTGGCAGAAAAAACAGACCAAGAGGTGACAATAGATACTGATTTCAAAACACGATCTTTAAAATAACTGATATCTTCAATAATTCCATAACACACATATTCAAAAGTGAAGGAAATCAGAATACGTCACCCCAAATTTGTCTCAACATGAAAATTGTTTTGAGATAAAGGCAATTATAAAAACAACAAGTGTAGGAAAGATGCTCTGAACCTCTTTTTCTTCTTGAAAGCGGAGATAAAATCCCCATGTAGAAGATATCCTCCCTAAACCAGAAGGAAAGAAACATTCTTATCATCAGGGAAGAGAAGCCGAGACCAAGGGAATTCTGTACAAACACACCTTATTAAAATAGTTCTTATCTTCCTTTATCCTCTCACATAGTTTAGCTACTTTTTCACAGTTGCCTTTCTTTGTTCAAACTAATATAAAAATATGTAGGTTTTCCCATTGAAGTCTTCGTTCTTTAGTATGTGACATTCATAGTATGTAATAAATTTGTGATACTCAAACAGTGTTGTGTGAAACTTGTCTTAAATAAATGTGTGTGCTTTTCTCCTGTTTGTCGTATGCCAATTTAATTCTCAAGTCCAGTCAAAAACGCTAAGAGAATAAGAGGTAAAGTTTTGCCTCTCCTACACAAGTAAGAGTTTTAGTAGAACTCAATTTCTACTAAATTGTCCTGTTGTTGATGATAAGATTCATAATAATAGAGACTATAAATGTTCCTATTTCATACTGGTGGGTTCCTATTTCATACTGGTGGGTTCTCATAGACACAAAAACTGGTGAACCCACCAGTTTTCTTAGCCTTGAGTTTGTTTACTGATTAGCTGACTTGCTGTCACAACTATATTTACACTTTTATTAAATGCTTCTAAAATTAAGAAGCATAGGGCATGGTCTACCCAGTTCTTTCCAGTATGAAATTTGCTTTGGACTTTATACTCCTTCTATCTCCCTCACTGTAGGGTTCCTATCTCTATTTTCCAGAGATGTTGTAAAGGAATCATGCCTGCAATTGAAGCCTGTCCAATTCGCATTTAATGGATTTTTTTTTTTTTAATTTGTGAATTCCCTATTTTGAGAATTCTCCAAGTCCCTACTCGCATCTTACTGTGCCAAGTACTTTATAAGCATTTGATAAATCTTTTATTGCATCGCTTCACACCCTATTTTTGCTAGGAAACTGCTCTATGTTGATTCTCCCTGTATTTTTCTCTCATAAAATAAATAAGCCTCTTATTGATCACACAACTTCCTAGGAGGTAGATATAAAGGCATAAAAGAAAGACTCTCCAACTTGTAGAACAGGCTAGATTAAACAATTTTAATGCTAAGGTGAGAGTTATCACATTATTCTAATTTCTTTATTTGCATGTACTGCAAGCAGTTTTTTTCCTCCCACACTAAAATGCAAAGAGAAAGTACTTTCAAGTATATACATATACATGCAAACATGTGTGTGTGTGTGTGTGTGTGTGTGTGATGTGTATGTAGAGAGAGAGATTTTTTTGTGTGTGAATCTTACCCCACACTAAAGTGATTTTGAGTATATGTCCCAAACAATTATTGAACATATAATTTTATTAAACCTTTTTTACCAAATAAATGGTATATCTTTCAAGTTTAAATTTTATTAACTAATAATTAGAAAAAACATAATATGCGATATTCAAACTAACTTGACTTGCGGATAATAATTTATTTTGCAAAATAGCCTGTGAATAAAAACATTATCATAATCCCTTTTCCTTCCACTATATCTCTGCTTGTTTCTATTTGATTTAGAATATATTAAAATGATTAAATATAACTGAGGTTTATAAATTTGTTTTTAGGATAAGAGAGTAAGCCTTATTTCTTCCACCACCAAGTCTCTTACTTTCTTTAAAAACAGTGAAACAATACTGGCCAAAGTAACTTAGCCATTTGGACTGAGAGCAGATTAGATTAGCAAATAATTCAATTATTCCAACTTTGAATCTATTTGTTGCAAATCCTATGAATCGCCACAAATAAAACAATTAAAAAAAGAATACAGGATGAAAATGACTATATTGAAGCTTTGAGGAGAAGAAATAGGAGATGTAATAACTTGCATGGTATTGTCTAAAACAGCGGTCCCCAACATTTTAGGCACCAGGAACCGGTGCTCCTATTAAAGATCCAATTGTATACAGTGCAGTTTTGTTTTTTGTTGTTGTTACTTTTCCTTTGCCATGTGCCCCTGTTGGGATCTGGGAACACATCTCTTTGACTGACTCCTTAACTTCTTCGCTTCTTAGTACCTTGCCTTGTACACAGTGCGAACCCTAATAAATATTTGATGGTGAAAGATCTAGTAGCAAGAAAATCAGCCTGCAAAAAGTAGAGTCAAACCTATGGAATGGTAATTAGGGAGAAACTCCTTCTCAAATGTACACCCAAGTCAAGACCCTGAGGAAAAAGCTGATTTGAAGTGAACTCTCTTGGATAATCAACAATGACCTAGCATAGACTGTAAACAATGATATAAAAGTGGTTCTGTAGAATATATCACTAACATTGATTCTGTAGCAAAGAATCTAGAACAGAAAAGAGTTATATTTATATTCACTTCAAACAACTGCAGCCTCACGCTGGCCTCATGCTATGGAGGGCCTGCTGTGGCAGTTCTCCTGACACCCACATGTCCATGGGGTCAGAAATAAGTAAGGTCAATGGAATGTGCAAATCCATGACCCATTCTTGAATCCCCTTGGAAGGCCTGCTTTGAGTACACACGAACAAGCTCAGAATTCCCTAAATGTGCTAACTGCTTGCATTGAATCCTAACAAAGTTAGGAGCAGGTCTATAAGAGTCTTCTACAAAATAAATCAGAGGAAGAAGTATAAGAGATTTCCTGAGAGATGTGCAATTCACAGAAAGAGAACATTTAGCAGGATACCTGTGTCTTCTCTGGGACCAAGCGAAAGCTTTTTTAGTATTCACTTGGTTCAAAGAGATATTTGTGATAAATCCAAGAAAATTATATTTAGTAACTAAGCTTTATTAGATTGCATTTATCTTCTCAGTAAAATTAAAATAATAATTAAACTAGTAATGATTATAAAAGACAGCTACCGATAATTCAAGAAGTTGATGTTTCTCTTTCTCTGCCTTTAAATATCAAATTCCTCAGTTTTCTCTTTTACTCAGTTTTTTTTTTCACTGTGTGCTTTGTCTTCAGGCAAAATATTTACCTCTATGTATATGACTCTCAAATTAAAGTTGGGTTTAGTTCATGCCAGATTCTTTCTCTATTATAAAAGTTATTATTGATTAAAATTTGTCCTTACCACTTAACTAGTGTCTGCTCTTGTTAAGTTTTGACAGTATAATCCATCCCAGGGCAAAATTCCTCCTCATCAATGAATCTGTGAAACTAGATAACAGGTTATCTTCTTCCAAGACACAATGGTGGGATAGACAGCCATGGAATAACAGATATAAACATTCCCGTTCCATAAGAATCAACATGGGATATATAAAGGGGTCATGAGACCCATGCATGTTATAAATCAAGCAGCACAAATTCCAGTACATTTCAAGCCCTGAGAACAATCTGCTATGGCTCGATGCTCCTCCACTCTCTAGGTTGATTGTGTTGCTCTCTGGCCACCTGGATACGCCAGCCACTGCCTCTGCACCTGTGGCTTCACTCTCTGGAACCATGGTTTCACCTTTAGAATTAATTTTTTCCTTTTTCTTGAAAGATAGCACATATTTACAGCTGAGTAGTTCTATCAGCTGTTTCTTGCCTGGAGCATTTGGGATTCTAATATACTTTTCTCAGTTCATGCTTCTTTCTCTTTCTATCCAAGCTGGCAGTGTGTCTGGTGAGATAAGATTCTCAGAAACCATGTGGGTCTACTGGGTATGTCATAGGATCCACATTATTAGACAAGAGGCTTCTCTGCAGATTTTTCCTGGATAATGTTATCTCTATTTCTGGCTTTGCTGAGATGAATGGGTGTATCCATGTGTCACACGTCTAATTTTTTCAGCGAATATTTCTTTAGCCACATCCTTGGTCTACTTTCCAGAGCACGCATTTGTAATGGTGACTCTCCTAACATTGGCATATTTTGTTATCTAGATAGTTTGAGACTTTCTAAGTCATAAAGTCTGTACACATTATTATATATAGAACTGCCGCAAATTCCTTTTTATTCCTGGCAAAGAGAATACACTTATCCGAGAAATAACAAATATTGAGAAATTATTTTTATTTGAATAGATTTGTGAATTTTGATATCAGCATGTTGCATCTTATCATTTCAATTTCATATTCAGAATGCAGATTTAAAGTGTGGGATCGAATTATTCCTCTAAGTAAATTTCTTTGCCTAACTTTTTCCAGTGGCAAGATCATTATATCATTCAATGACATCACATGAATGTTTCTAAAGAAATAAACTTTATTCAAAAGAAGTGGGGAGGAGTGAAAAGACACACTTTTTTGGAATTCAAACAATACCTTTTGAATTGTTTTTATGGTAATGCAAATAAATCTGGAAGTAATGAGAAGAACCAGAAAGAAAGGAGAATTGAGTTAACACTCAAAGCTTAGAATATCTATTAGGAGGACGTTTATAAAAAAATAAAAAAAAATTGCAATGTATTTTAAGATCCCAAAGGAAGTTAATCCAATCCTTTTGCAAATGTAAATCAATCTTGGTATATAAAAATTCATTGTTGAAATGAGTTGTTTTCTTTTCAGGAATATAAAACTCCTTCTGGATAAAAATTCCTTTATGTTATACAAAGGATTTACCACATTGAGCATCTCTCTAGCCAGGAGAGATTGAAATCATTCCAGCTGACTCTTCCAAGCAAGTATAAGAAATTTTCTTCTTAGAATGATACTGAAGGGTCATGATTGGACTAGGAAAAAATACATTTTTGTCAGCAAAACTGAAGACTTGGCTCCTTAAAAGCATATTTTTGAACTTATTTATAAAGGGTAAATAACTTGTACTGTGTCTTTAACCTTGACTTTACACATGTCGGCTCATTGAATCCCCAGGAAGTGTATATTAATCCACTTTTAGAATATAAATCTATGTCACAAAGGCAATGAGACATAGGATCTAACTCAGGTGTATGCTGCAACACAATCCATGTTTCTAGTGTTTCCCAATGTCTCCTTTATATGACAGAACATCTCTAAGCTGGTCGGCACGTTAAAATATTCCCATTTGCAAAGCTTATTCTTGAAGGACCTGCCCTCCTGGATGCTTCTCATCCAATCATCATTCTTGTCTTTAATAAGCTCACATTCTCAACCAAAGCCCTACTAAGACCACCATGTATGGAGGAAATCTACCTTATAGCTAGTCCAAACTTGTCTCTTAAATAAAATCACCTCGTAGTTTCTCATTAACGAGGCATATGCCTTTATCATACTAGAATTATGGGAGCAGTCAAGGTTAAGATGCATACAAAGGCATTAATTTATACAGAATATTTATGGCTGAAGAAAAATCACTATCTACTGATTTTGGGGTGAATGATAATATTATGTTATGTTTGATTAATTTAAAAATAATTCACCATTTTATACAGTCCTAAAGCTTGAACATATTGAATATATATTTAATTTCTGAATGTATTAGCATATTTCAACTATTTTTTCTGTCCCAATATGTAATGTATATGTTCTTGTGAAATATTATATCACCAAACTTAATGAAGTCCAGGATACCTTAATAAAATCAATGAACAGTAAAGAACTGTGTTCAATTCTAAATTATACTCCCATAATTTTTAATTTTTTTAGCCTCAGAAAGCAAACACTTCCATACCTGTGGATTCAAAGCCCCATTCAATGAAGTGAAATTGCTGAAACCATGAGCTTAGTAAATGTAATATACCATGAGATATATTGACATGAGAGGGTTTTTTAGCATACGGCCCAGCAATTCCAATCTCAAATCTACTTAAAATGCTAAGCCCCTATTATAGTACTTTGACTGATGATGCTAGAGGATAATTGCTAACACATAAATTATGTTTTCTAAGACTTCTCATTATATGTAAGGTTATTATTTTGATCACACACACACACTTGTACTGTGTCTTTAACCCTGACTTTACACATGTCGGCTCATTGAATCCCCAGGAAGTGTATATTAATCCACTTTTAGAAATATAAATCTATGTCACAAAGGCAATGAGACATAGGATCTAACTCAGGTCTATGCTGCAACACAATCCATGTTTCATGCTCATCCTCCAATAGTTATTTAGGTTTTGATGTTATTTTGGGTTCATGGACACCCTTGAGAATTTGAGTATCCATCACTCCTGAAAGATAGACACATTGGTTTATACTTTTGTTATTGTTTTTATATAAATTCAAATAATATCTAAATATCTGGGACCTGTTCATGTACCTTAGTTTTAAAAGCCACAATCTATAGCATGGCTATAAGATACTAAAAATATATATAACTGATTAGAGAAACTTCAAGCTGATGTGTCTTCACAAAATATTACTCTACCTACTAAAAGTAATTGGTGTATTTTTAAGTGCTGTAACCTTGTTTATAAAAATAGCACTTATGCAAAAGAAAGGGCTTTTACTCAGAGCTGTGACAATTTTATACACTTATATGCAAAGCTCAGATATTCAGATATTAATTCTCTTCAGTAGAAAAAAATTACCATTAATAAAAGCCATTAATACAGTACTGCAGATTATGGGAGATCAAAGAAGAAAAATGGATTAAGGAAATCAAATGGAATTTGACTGTGAAAAATTAGAAATCCCAAGTGTTTCCACCAAAATACACATATTTGATCTGTAATAATAACAGCTGGTGAATTATTCATTCAAATTTTAAATCCACAGAGGTTGCTTTATTTTTTAGTCTTTCATTTAATGGCATGTGTCTGTCCTAATCTATATAATATTTCTTATCAAGTAAGTTCCCTTAATGTAATATTTGGTAAAATAACCAAAAAGAAATTTGTTTAAATAAAATACAATTACTAGTAAAGATAATGGGAATGTGACAATCATAAATACAATAACCTAATTTTAAAACCAGATATTTTCCAAAAATTTAGAAATCATTTTTTGAAACCTATGAAGGGTTTAAATATTATAAAAATAAGATTCTCACCAGTGTCTAGCTGAATATTATGCTGATGGAAAATGACATGAAAATATAACCAATTCACCTAAAACACATTGATTGTCATTTCCCCTTATCATTATCATTTTAACTTTTAAAAATATATATTTATTTTACAGTCATTTGTTTATTGAGCTAATAAAGTTCATATAGCTTTTACCTGTTTTTCTAAGCAGAACTTTTAAATATATATATTTAATATGTCATGCTTTAAGCCTATTTTTAAAATGTTGTGAACATATTTATACCAGGTGTTTGCAAACCTTTGATAAAGCCAGCATCTTGGCCCACTCAGAGTTCATTTCCATCACTGAGTATGGATCACATGTTCTCTTTTATTCTGGACTCCTGGACTGTTTCCTTCTTTGTGTATCTTCACTGATGTATCTGCTTGATGTTCATATTTTTCTTTTTCATTTTAGCCTGATTTCCCAGCATTCATTCCTGCATCTCTGTCATTTAGTCAAGGATGTGGGCAGAGCCAGTACTTGAGCACCTCAAGGCGGCAAGTCTTCCACTCTCTGCTAATTGATCCATGGTTAGGCTGAGAAATACATTCAAAGGTCAGTCACTTGTCAAATATTTCGTGGCCTTTATTTTCCACCAGGCCCTCTTGGGTCTTTCTTGGGCATGTGTGCAGTTTCCTAGTAACTAGGTATGTGTGAAGAACATATATAGCTGTTCTATGGCTCTTTCATTTCAGGATCTCCTGGTTAAACTACTGACTTATTTGCACTCATCCCAACCAGGACCACAACCTTGAACTATAAAGAGTATCAGTTTTACCCATTCATTTCCTACCACGTTTACTACTATTATAGGACGAAACTGTTAGGTTTCGCTCTTGTCTTGGATCCATTCTGGTGCCTCTGGAGGCAAAGCTGATGATGTTAGGGGTGGGCCGCATCCTTGTAAAACTAAAATTTACATCAACTATGGAGGAATAGGAGCAGCCTTAGTCAAGAAAGCCACAGAGCAGTGCTATTCTTTGATGAAGTTCTATCAGTTTTCCATGAATAAATGCTTCTCAATTTGCTGTCTGCCTTTGCTCTATTTCCAGAGCCTGAAAATGATAGTTTTGGTCAGCTCAGTCTAGTTTTTTGCAAAGAGAATTTCACCAGCCTCTATATCATCATGATTCGAAGTCCTTGATTTTGCCTATTAGATTTGCAATAGATATGCTTTCTTTCTCTTTATTGACCTTAAACTGACATCATGGGGTCATTGAAGACAATGGGACATGATCCAGAGCGTGATAGCAAATTAGGTGATTGGCCCGTGTGGATTTTTGACCTGTGCTGATGATTCCTGAGACTTCTACATTAAGCCCAAACTGTAAGTGCACAGGTGTACACTCCAATCATATTTTGTGACACTCAAACTACTGGAAAGCATCATATGTCTCTGCCAGAAGAGTTTACAGTCATAGATTTCTATAAAAATAAGTTTTTATATTTTATATTACAGTAGTCACGAAAATCAAATGGTATGCTTGTTTTCTTAGTTTTTAAGTCTTTGGGGAAAATTATGTCCTCGCACTGTTAAGAGAGATCAAACAGGAGAAGGGGGAACCATCACAAGCTGTTAAACTCTTGTACTCGGTCTTGTTCACACTGTGTCATTGTCATCATTACACAAGTGTTGCCATCGCTTGAGTAACATATTGTAGTATTTAATATATATTCAGCTGCTGCCGAAATTACATCCAGTCTCCTCAATTCCTCTCAGTAATTCTGCACATATTCCACAAATAGTAAAGACCTCAAAAAATCTGCTAATAAATTTAAAATTCAAAAATGTAACATTTTCCTCACCAAGGATTTTTTGCATTGATTTTATTTTTTTAATGCATTAAAATACTGTTTATCTTGGTTACTGAGTTTCTTGACAAACCTTAAATTTTGTACACCAAACAAAATTTTCTTCTGCCTCACAGTCATCCTGGTCTACAGGTAATAATAGTAAAGACTCCACTATTAATTTTAACTTTAATTTGATTATATTTTATCATACCTTATTTTACTAATCCGATTAGTCATATTTTATTTATATTGACATGGCAATTTCTATAAGACCTCCTGTCCACTATTTATTCAAACTCATATATCTCAAGATGCAAAAGATGCATTTCTGACAAAATCCCCTAAGTAAACAAGGATGACTTTTATAAAGAGAAGTTCAAAATTTATATTTTTGTTTCATTCATTTCAATTAATTTTGACATATATTTTTTACAGCTTCACCTCTTTTTTCCTTCTTTTACACTATCATTTCAGATGATTCCCTTTTATCGATTGTGAATGATAATTATTTATTCATGTAAACATTAATTTATGAAGGTGACGTTCATTGAGTATTTTAATATTTTTTCTATTGAGAATATTGATCATATATACTTCTCTTATAATTTTTCGGAAGTTAAAAGTTGATATTTTAACTTGTCATAAATGCAACCTAAGGTTTTTAACCAAATTCTTCACCTTCTCTTTCTTTTCATGTCTCTTGCAGCATAACATTCGACTTCTGTAACACTTCTATCCATGTTTATCTTCAAAAATGTATACTATTATCTGTTACTGTTTCTTCTCCTATTCTTTTTACATTTCTTTAGTCTCATTTTTGCATTATTTCCAGATGAAATAGAGCTAAGTGTATCTACTTTGATATTTAACTAAAGTCCTTGAAAATTAACCTATTTTAGTTTGTATATATGCTACTATTTTTCTTTTTTATTCTCGTACTCATTCAGTCACATTTCAAATAATGTTGAAGCCTAATTTAGGAAGTTGGATTTACAGCCTTTGTCTATAGATCATAAATAATAATATGATAAGCCCTATTTGATGGGAAGAATAGAGTGTAAATCTTGAACCATGACTGTAAGAGGAAAACACCATATTTTTTCTGCATTATTGGTGAGGTGGGAGCAAAGGCCCGGGTTCAAACTGTGACAAATTTGCTATTTTAGAGGAACGTTATAAATACTATATTCAAGATAATATCAGTTCAAAATATGAGAAAAAATGAATACATGTAAGGGAGGGAAAATGGAAAAAAGACAGTAAGGTAGAAAAACAGAAAGAAACAAAGAGAGAGTGGGAGAGAAGGGAGAAAGGGGAACCAAGGAAAAAAAGAGAGAAATGAAGAATGAAAGAATGAATGAATGAATGAATGAAATAATAAATGAATGAATGGAATGAAGAAAATTAAAGATTTTTCCAATGGTTCTATCCTTCTTCAAATGTTCTTTTTATTAGTTGGTTTTAGGTTTTGTAGAAGAACAATATTGTTTCTTGAGTTTAAATAAAAATTTATTAGTCCAAGCTTTACAAATTAACACCTTGCATCTATGCAAGGGGAAAATCTAGGCCTTGGGGTCTTAATAAGTTTTGCCTAGTAAGGAATTCTACACAGAAATGACATTGGTGTATTTAAGGAAGTTCTGGAAAATCATTTTCTAACTGAAAGTGGCACAACCAACTTCTTAGAATAAACCAGTTTTGAAGAAACTACACTTACAATAATTTTAAGCCTATTATTAACATTATGATTTTTTGCTTCTCATTTAATATTAGCATATCCATAAAGAGAATCTGGTTACTTTGATAACCCATCTGGTTTTAAATTTTATTATTTCTGAGATCACCAGAATATAATTTTTTTCTCTAATTTTGTTCTCTTTTATGTTACCGAGACGACCAATTTAACATTATGGTTGCATTCCACAAAGCTTATAATTATAGTTATAGAAAATTACAACTGATATTTTTGTATAACTAAGGTCAGTTTAAGTAATCAAAACTGAATCATACGATTTCTGTGTCCTCATTCGATGCCTTGTGAGCTACCTCTTTTCCATTAAGGCTTTTTATATTTCTTCAACAGAGTGGCACAAACTAATTCACTATATAACTTTGCATTATTGTCACATATGAATGAGCAATTATTTTAAATATAACGTTACTTTGATAATAGTTAGTTTGTAGTTTTATAATATATCACTGGCCAAAGACCCAAGGTTCTAATTTTTGGTCTGGTATAATTTTACAATCTATTTTTAAGTACAATTAAAGAATTTGTGGATAATTTTATTTATCAATAATAATCATTATTTAGCGATCTTATGCTTTTTATGGTGTGTGGAATCCCTTTCCTCTACATTCTAACTTTTCTGCCCATTGTAGGAGACATATGTTATTTGCCCACCTGTCCAGTATTCTGATTTCATCATAGTACTCAGATCATAGAAAACCTCTAATTCCTCAGTTCCTGGCCCTGACCGTCGTTGTCCACAACTTTATCGTACATTACTTATTATGCTGAGTATGGCTTCAGATATTAAGAAAACCACTTCCTTTAACCATCAATTGTCTGCTCCCAGCTTCCATTCACATCTGCCTTGCCTACAGGCCAATCGTGGGAATTAGAAAATAATTTGGTGAGAAAGTTCCCATTTCCAACATTATCTTGATCATAGCAATGGCCTTTCCCAGATTTCTGTTTGCTTAAGGTTTATTACACAGGAGAAACTGAGAAGTTCCACAAGTTCACATTTAGCATATTAGAATATTTCTAAGGACATCCAGTTATGGTCAATTGTCTATGATGTTATACACAGACATTTAGCTATCCAAAAAATTAAATTAACATTAAAAAAAAGTTTAATATCCACTCCACTACAAAGAGGTGAGAAATGTGTACTTTATGTATTATAAATGAATTTAAATATATTCAAATTTGATCTGATCCTTGAAAAGGTGTGATTGTCACAACAATGTCTTTCTTACTATGGTGAGAAAAGCTAGAACGGGCTTAATTATTTCTAACACAGTTAAGGAAAATGATTTAAAATATAGATTGTTTTGACATTCTATTAAGATGAAAAGCCATATCCTAGTAAAAATGAAATTGATACCAAAAACTGAGAAAACATCAAAATGAATATTTCACATAGAATGCATGCCAAAAAGTTAGTGTTTATGCATAACTACAGCAATGAGTTATACACAAATTATGTAATATTAAAATACATCATTACAGTCTTCATTTACTAGGGAAGCCATAAAAAAATACCACAGACTGGGTGACTTAAACAACAGAAATTTATTTTCTCACAGTTCTGAAAGCTAGAAGTCTAGGATTGGTATGTCAGCAGATTTGGTTTTGTTGTTGTTGTTGTTGTTGTTGTTGTTGTTGTTTTTGAGGCCTCTGTCTTAGACTTGTAGATGGTTGCCTTTCTGCCATTTCTTCATATAGTCTTTCCTCTGTTAGCATGCATTTCTGGTATTTCTCTGTATGTCTTAATTGCCTCTTCTTATAAGGACATTCATCAGATTGGATCAAGGTCTACCCTAAAGACCTAATTTTAACTTAATTACCTCTTGAAAGATCCTATCTCCAAATACAGTTACATTCTGAGGTACTGGGGGTTAGAGCTTCAATTTGTGAATTTTTCGGGAGAATACAGCTCTACACATAACTATTACTTTTACTTTATCCAAACGAACTGAACTATTATCTATAGATTGTAATAGTAGATATATACCCATATTCATATACAACCAAATACAATAAAATCAATGTTAGTCTTGGAGAAATTAACTAATAATTCAGTTTATATAAATCATGAAAAAGCATTTAATGCAGCTCCCTAGATCTAAAGTGATCAAGATGTTATTTCTCATGACTGAGAAATTAATGTTGTTTTGCAGTTCTTTGTGCTGTTTAAATGTTATTTTGATAATTCTAATTTTAATCATATGAAGTATTGACTTTTGCACTTTACACTAAACTACATTGTAGAAGAAAATGCCGTTGACTAAAAAGATGATATTTGATCCTAAACAGCACTAAGTCAAAAGTATACAAAATTAGCATTAATGCTTTTGGTTCTTTTGAATATTGCTCTATTATAGAAGCCATGACTCATTTCATTTAGACCTTTTGTTTATGTCAATGTACTTTGCTCACTAAAGTAAGAAGAGACAGCTTGGGTAATGAATTTTAGATTAAGCCTCTTTGCTGTACCTTAGTGCTCTAAATGAGTCAGTATCCCTTGAAAAGTATCACATGTCACAACTGAAATAGATAAGCAAAAGTCATCTCTTTATAGACAGAGAGCAAGAATAATTTTTAAATGTATCCAAAAATTTCTATAAAAATTATTTGTTTTAACTGGAAAGAGTTAAGTTTGCATTTTCTCTTATAAATGATCAAAGTAGGGGGAAATAATTCTTTTAGATAAGGAATAGGGAATACTTTGAGTTGTTCAAATTGAACACCTCTTCATTACCAGGAATTTTTAGAGTAATTGTGTTTATGTGATGATCTTTTATTTGGTTTTTCACCATCTCCATCTATGTGAGCAGTATTTCTATAACACTAAAGAGGCAAGACAAAGATTCTTTCTCCTTGTATAAAATACACATGCACACTCACACACTTTGACACTCCCCTAATATAAATTAATGATATGGTAACAAGCATACTCACACAAACTGCAACAAAATCTAATTCTTACACAGCTAATGGTAGCAATGGTGTAATAAGGAAAAGAATTAATCCCTCTCTATATAACTAGAAAACTAGACAAATGTCTTAAAATAATGTTTTTCAACAATAAGTCAAAAATGCAGAAATATGATCTCTGAGACATAAAAAAACAATGAGGTGAGCCTCTTATCATTGCTTCAGGTTTCTACTTGAAGACATCTGAGATGCAGGTACAAGGAAAGGAAATAAAAACAGAAATTGATAAATTTGATGAGCTGAGGTGATGGAGATAGAAATTCATGAAAGATGAGGCGACAAAAGTTGCCCGGAAGATTTCAGGTGTTATGAATATAACTGCTCCAGAAATCTACCTAGGGATCCACTTGAATTGTTGCAAATTCAATGTTTCCTAGGAATAAACTGAAAAGTCACTAAAAGGGCCAAAGAATGACTGGATAGTTCTAAACAGAATGAGTCCCAGAGATCACATAAAGCAAGGGTATTTGAGGTTACGCTAGCAAGAGTAGAAAGTACTTGATCACGTGAAGGTCAAAGTGGAGACTACAGTAGATGGTAAATAGCAGTAGTAGGATTGACTTGGCCTTGGAGTGAAATATGATATAGATTTATCCTTTGAAAATCATCCTGCAAAGCAAAGCAAGCTGTAGGGAGATTAAACTATTAAATGTAATTAATATATTAACATAAGTTAATATAAAAGTAACAGCTTTTGGTGCTGGGCCAAAATAAAGTCTAATACTATTAAAAAGAGAAACGACAAACATATCTAACTTAAAATGAACTTGTAATTATAAACTTTGAAATAAAGAACACTTTAGACCCAGAAAAATTTAATAGTGAACTATATAAAGCCTTTAGAAGTTAATACCTTCAATTTTATATTAAAATATACAAACTATGTTAGCATTTAGAGAATTAGAAAATACTTTATCATAAAACAATGCTGAAATTACTCAGAGCAAATCAAAACATTAGGAGAAAAGTAATTTATAGAGTTTTAGCCTTTGGAATTATAGACTCGAAAAATGCTGAACAAAATATTAGCACCAAATCACATCAAACATTATGTAAAAAGGAAAATATGATTAAGTAGTATTTAGATATAATGCAAATTTGTTAACGTTTAAAAATCAATTGATAAAATTTTCAATATTAATGAAATTTAAAATAAAAATAAGAAAGCATTTCCTCTCAATACATGCAGGAAAAAAAAGCATTTAACAGAATTAAACACTATTCTGTTAATTAAAACACTTGGAAAATCAGAAAGAGAAGGATATTTTCTCAATCTTATAGAAAACTATATTTTAAATATTAATGACCAACATCATACTTAATGATTATATTCTGAATGTTTTCTTCCAAGAAAGAAAACAAAGCAAGATGTCTATACATTCTTGTCACTTTTAGTCAACGTTACACTGTAAGTCTCTTAGAAATGTAAGGCAAGAGAAAGAGTATATAAAATGGAGAAGTTGAATAAAAATCTCTTAATTTTTATGATCACTAATAAAAAAAAGCTTCTAGAATCTTGAGAGTAATTAACTAGATTACAGACTATAAAGCCAATAAAAATATAAGCAGTTATATTTATAGTCAAAGACCAATTGAAATTTAAAATAAGAAATTACTATTTTTCTAGCTTAGTAAATTGATAAATGTCAGGGCATCAAATTGACAAAATATTTGCAAGATTATTATGTCTAAAACTGCAAAATATTAGTGAAAACACAAAGAAGAAAAATAAATGGAGAGAGAACATGTACTGTGTTCCTGGATTAAAATTTTAACCTATTAATTCTCCCAAAATTGATGTTTCTATTTAATGTAAACTAAAAGATACCCTAAAGCATTTTTTTGAAGGAATTGACAATTTATTTGGGTTTTATAGAGTGAGTTTGTACATTTTTATTAGATTTATAATAATTACTATAAATAAGTTTGAAGGCATTTTGGAAGAACAGTAAAAAAGGAAATGTTATTCTAGAGAAGGCAAGGTTTGGGATGTGGTGGCTATGTGAAGAGCGATTCCTAGCAATGCAGAACGAGAATTTATTGCATAAGGCCAGAAAGTCTGTTTTGAAAAGTACTGTTTCGCTTTTTCTAAAATCTCTTTTTGTGAACTCTTATGAATACTTAAATCTTGCATATTTCTGAATTGGAATCTTGAGTGTTTAAAATTTTATTTATGAGCCTCCTTTTGCAAGTATTTGTTATTTTGTAATGTGTATTTATATTACTAACTTAATCTTATCTTTATCTCATTCTTTTTTTCTCTTTTGTTCATTCTTTCTTATTTAAACATATTTTAACATGCTATAGCTCATGATTTTTAATATTAATTATTTAAAATATTGAACAATGCAACAGAAACCTTTATCAACCATTCAGATTAGATTAGATTATTTAATTAGTTAATATTATGCCATCTTTCCCTTAGACACTTTCTTAAAGAGCAATAATATGTTATTTACAGTTGAAGCACTTTTGCTTTCTCTTTTCTCTCTGTTCTCAACACTGCTATCTGGATGTTTCTATGCATCTTTACTGTCCATTATTTTATAATACATGTATCATAAAAACTTTTATGATACAAATATGTTTTTGTAAACAATGTGTGTATATGTATATGTTTTCAGCTGTACATATATAATGTATTTTTTCTGCAAGCTAATCACATCTGAACAAAGTATTTTTGAGATATAACCATGTTGATAAAAGATTGACATCATTAATACATCTGAACTGACGTGTAAGAATGGATGATATAATTAATGCCTGATACATAAATAAAACTAAAGTAAATATTTATTATTGTTAATTTACATTGCTTGTGGTTCCTCAGTAACAAACTGACATATTCATTGTCCTTTATATTCCCACATCCACTTACTCATTGTAATTTAAAATAATATGAGGCCCCAAATGCTATGCCAATCGTCTTCACATTTAAATGTGCATATTTTGTAAATAATGAAACTGCAAAACACTCTGACAATCCTACCTTGTAATTATGACAGTTACTCAAGAAACACGACAAAGATTATTGTGCTCATCATTACTATCTTTTTCAACACATATTTTTTTGTTCGTTTACTTGCTTGTCGGAAGTATGCTTCTAATATGGCAAGCCTTATTTTTATTAAAATATATATAGTTGACATATAATATTATATTAGTTTCAGGTGTATAACATAGTGATTCGACATTCATATACCGTATGATGTGGTCACCATGAAAATTCCAGTAACCATTTGTCACTGTACAAGATTATTACAATATTATTGACTGTATTCCTCTTGCTGTCCATTACATTCCTGCAACTTATTTATTTTATAACCGGAAGTTTGTACTTTAAATCCCCTTTACTTTTTTTCACTCAATCCCTGCCGCTTCACTCCTCTGACAACTATTGTTTTTTTTTCTCTGTATTTATGAGTCTGTTTTGTTTTTTCATTTGTTTGGTTTTAAATTACACATGTAATTGAAATTATTGCTTATTTCTTTCTCTGACTCAGTTAACTTAACATAGTATCTTCTAGGTCCATCTATGTTGTTACAAATACCAAAATTTTATTTTTTATGGCTGAGTAATATTCCATTGTGTTTTTATATCATGTCTTCTCAATCCATTTATCTATTGATGGTCACTCAGGTTGCTTCTATGTCTTGACTATTGTAAATAATGCTGCAATGAACATAGGAGTGCATATATCTTTAATTTTTAGTGTTTCCGTTTCTTTGGATACTCAGAAGTGGAATTTCTGGTTGATATGGTAATTCTATTTTTAATTTTTTGAGGAAACCTCCATACTGTTTTTTCATGGTGGCTAAACCAGTTTACAATCCTACCAGCAGTGCATGAGGGTTTCTTTTTCTCCACATCCTGTCAGCAGCTATTTGTTGTCTTTTTGATAATAGTCATTTTGAGAGTTGTGAGGTGATATCTCATTGTGGATTTAATTTGCGTTTCTCTAATGTTTAGTGGTGTTGAGCCATCTGTATAATTTTTTGGGGGAAATGTCTATTCAGTTTCCCTGTCCATTTTTAAATCAGATTTCCAAATATACAACAAAGCTATAGTAATTAAAACAGTATGGTACTGTCACAGAAACAGACACATAGACCAATGGATATGGTCAATTAACATATGACAAAGGAAGCAAGAATATACAATAAGGAAAATATAATCTCTTCAATAAACAGTGGAAAAATGGACAATACACACCAAAAAAATGTAACTGGACCACTTTTTTACACCATATATAAAAATAAACTTAAAATTGATTAAAGACTTAAATGTATACTTGAAACCATAAAACTCCTAGTATAAAACATGGGCAGTAAATTCTTTGATATGGATCTTTGTAATAATTTTTTGGATATGTCTCCTAGGGCAAGGGCAACAAAAGTAAAAATAAACAAAGGAGACTACAAAATGAACTGGCAACCTACTGAATGGTAGAAAATATTTGCAAATGATATCTGATGAGGGGTTAATAACTACAATATATAAAGAACTCACAACTTGACATTTAAAAAAACAAAGGATCTAATTTAAAAATGTTCAAAGAATCTGAACAACAAATATTTTTAATGTCCTAATGGTATTATTTTTCTCAGGGACATCCATTTTAATAAATATTTTTAAAAGGAAATCTATGTGAAAAAAATTTTTTTAATACGCTGTTATTTTTTTCTATATCAAGTAAAGTGTTGAAGAAGATTTTCTTGTAAAAATTGTACATGATTTTATGAACAACTGTGTGAAATTATAATAATTACCATGGGTTTGTAAATATTACTATGTTTTAATAATCTGATCTGAAACCATTTTCTATGCTGTTAATATTAAATGTCATAATTAATAGTGTTTGTATATTCTTCCCTGACCCATTTTTGAATAAAACCAATCTCAGTATCTTCTTTAAGCAGAGTAATTGGTCCCTGAACACCCGGCACCTGATTTATGATGCCATAAAAATTAAGCATTTGTTTAATCTGTTTGAATCAACAACTTTAATTCTCAATAAATCTAAATATTTGGAGAAAGTATATATTAAGACTAGTTTTCTGAATTGGCAGTGGGAATTCATATAAAAATTGTCATTAAAAAATTACAAAGATTTCAAATTTTACACGAGCTATTTTTTAGAATTCCATGAAATATTTGTCCCTTTATAGATCACACATATATCTCACTTAATTCTCATTATTTTTATTGTTATTATAGTTCATAAGTAGTTGAAAGAATAATATCAAATAAGTGAGGTCAGGAAAATTCACTTTACCTGAGAGAGTACTACTATTATAATCATTTCTATATATTTAAGTTGTCATTGCTTGTTTAAAATATTATGTAAATTGTAAGTTATAAAAGATTTATTAAAAAAATTATTAAAATTTCCAAAGTTTAACTTTAACCAGATTATTAGACCCTATCACTAAAAAAGGGGCAAAATGGAAGATGTGCAAATAGTATGATTGCATTTTCCAGGCAAGAGCAGACTATATTATAAGGGCCAAAGATTTCACGTGAAGAAACAGTGTTCCCATGCTGATCTTCATGTTTCCTAAAATCAATTAATTGATACAAGGTTGAAAAAAATTCCCCTACTCTCAGGTTAAGTAGTCTAAGGAAGCAAGGATGAATTTCAAGGAATTGAGACAAGTCACTAATGTGAGAGAAGTAGAATATCACAGCAACCATGGAAATGATCACCAATTACTATGTGCTGAAAAAGTAATTTGAAGTCTCTATCTGTAGCTCAGAGCATAGGCCTAGGTTAAAGGTAAAGTTGTGAGTTCTGAGACTTGACTAAATATTAAAGACACAGTTTAGAAGTAGGCAGGATGAGAAATTGGCCCAAAATGAAATTTCAAGTTACAGAAATATTTATGGAGTAGGCAGAAGGCAAGCTATAATAAGTACACAGATAAGAAATAATTATAGAGAGGTATAAGAATAATATGGGGTAAACTGTATCATTCAAGTAAATAGACATGAGAAAAAAGTAATGGAAACATGGCATGTTGAAAAAGTCAAAATAAGAAAGGTAAGATAAAGTATTCTTTGCATATAGAACTGGTAACCTAAGAAAGAACAGTCATTGTGTAAAAAAGGATAAAAGATTCAATGAACCTAGAAAAGAAAAGAAGTTCAGTGTTTAAAAAAGCAAGGTCTTTTTTTTCCCTAATGTTTTCATTTTGAGAGAAATGAGAGGTATAAAACTAGTCACCAAAATATTATTACTTTTTATTGTTTACTAAGGATGAGATTTATCAATGTTTAAAGGATAAGGCCTCAGAAGAAATGGAGAAGTAGATAATACAGGAATAGAAGAGATTATTTATAGATTAGAAGTATTTCCCCCTGAGACATGGAGGAGCCATGATGTTTGAGTGTTGACTAAAGAGTGAGATGTCCAGGATCAAATCTCAGTTTATCCCTCACTAGCTTTGTCTTTAGGTTACTAATCACAGGCCTGGATTTACTCATTTTTTATACTGGAGATAATAATAGTACCTGTCTCCTACAGTTGCTATAAATATTAAAGAGTTTCTTAATATAAATTGCTGGAACCAAGATCTGATAAAGAAAAAAATATTCAGTAAATGTAGACTTCAGTGCATGTGAAAAGTTAGAATGTCTGACATGAAAAACTATAGAGTTATTTGACCTTAAGTAAATTGAAGGACAGTAGTTTGACTGTAGAGCTTCATTAACATTTCAAAAAATTGAATACATTGTCATAGTATTAATAATAAAATAATATAATAGCAAGTACTTCCTTTGTGCACGTCACTGGTAAAAGGGCTTTACCTAATCTGCAACACTATTAAGTTAGTGATGGTAATCTCATTATGCAGAAGAAACTTTCGTGCCGAGTAGACACATAACTTCCCCAAGGTCACCCAGAGAATAAGTGGCCTAATCGGGATTCAGTCCCAGGCTACAGGAATCCAAAGTCTCTGCCCTTCGACGCCATATTGTGCCATCTTATCCAGAGATTTTAAAGACATCTCTCTCAACACTCATATGCCCTAAATTAACTCTGGGAATTGCTGACAAAGATTGATAAGACGGGAGGAGAAAAACCTGAATCCCGGAGAATTCTGTGACTTAAGGTGCACATAGATGAGGAAGAGCATATAAATCATGCTGGAGGATATCACAACTATTAAGAAAAGTTTGAGAAGGGCAAGGTTTGTAGTGACAAAGTTGTCATAAGAACAATGAAAGAATATAGTATATCAAATTCTTTTCTTTTTTTAATTTTATTAAATTTATCGGAGTGACATTGGTTAATAAAATTATATAGGTTTCAAGTGTACAGTTCTATAATATGTTGTCTGTATATTGCATTGAGTGTTCACCACCAGTCAGATCCCTGTATTTGACTTTTACCCTTTCCTACATCTCCCCTCTCCCCTCTCCCTCTGATAACCACCAAACTGTTGTCTGTGTCTGTGAGTTTTTGTTTGTCTTGTTCATTTGTTGCTTTCAGTTTTATATCTCACATGTTAGTGAAACCATATTGTTCTTGACTTTTTCCATCTGACTTATTTCACTTAGCTTGATAATCTCAAGATCCACCCATGGTGTTGCAAATGGCAGTGTTTCATCTTTTTTTATAGCTGAGGAATATTCCATTGTATGTATGTACCACATTTTCTTTATTCAATCAATTATTGAAGGGCGCTTTAGTTGTTTCCATGTCTTGGCCACTGTCAATAGTGCTGCAATGAACATAAGGGTGCATATATCTTCATAAATGAATGTTTTCAACTTTTTTGGGTATATATGCAGAAGAGGGATTGCTGGGTCATATGATAATTCTATTCTTAATTTTTTGAGAAACCTCCATATTGTTTTCCATAATGGCTGTACCAATTTATATTCCCACCAGCAGTATGTGGTGGTTCCTTTTTTCTCCACATCCTCTCCACCACTGCTCATTACTTATCTTGTTGATAATAGCCTTTCTAATAATTTTCTCCTCTTCTTGGATCCATTGACATTTCTCCTATCACCATAGTTTTCTAACTCTTACACATTCTTTAGATTATTTATTCAGTTATTGATAGAAACGTGAGTTCCTTGATTACCGGCCTAGATATTTTAGCTGACCCTCTTACATAATTACCTTTGCTCCACTGTAATTATTTATTACAGTTGGTTGCTTTACAATTAACGCAACTGCTCATCTTAAAAAACTAAAGTCTCTTTATGCACATTGACTATATTTTATTGTTTCACTGTAAAATTTCTATGTCCAGCTCAGCGTATAGCAGAATTCAACACTCAATGGATATTTGTTGAGTTAAAAGAAGAATGAAGAAAGGAAATTATCTTGGTCTGCTCAGACTGCTCTAACAGATATTTATTTCTCACAGTTCTGGAGATTGGGAAGTCCAAGCTGAAGGTGACCATAGACCAGTGTCTGATGAGGACTGCTCTCTGGTGTGCAGATGGCCATATATGTATATATATATTTTTTAACTTCACATGACAAAGAGCAGAGAGCCAGAGCAAACTCTCCCATTTCATAGAGAGCCATGCACAAGGGCTCTACACTCATGACTTAATTACTTCCCGAAGGCCCTAGCTACTAATACTATTGCATTAGAGGTCAGGATTTCAAGATATGTATTTCAAGAGAACACAAACATTCAGTCTATAACAGAAATCATTCTTGATTTTAAGAAAATTTTTTCAACAACTGATTATAGTACTCCCACTCCCATCTCCAACTCTTCAAAGAAAATGCTTTCATGTTTTTTTTTCTTAACCAGATTTTAAAAACAAATGCACAATATCCACTTGAGTATGTTAGTTTGTGGGCTTTCTTTATAAGTTTTTGTGCTCAGAGTTGATCTTGCAGTATCCAGTGTTATCCGCATAGGGTTGACAGCTAGGAACACTTCTCTAATACGGACGCTACAGTTGTATTAATTTCATCTAAGTCAAAATTGCCTTCTGACAGCCTCTCATGCCACTGACTTATATTCTACTTATATTCAACTTAAACTCCAGGCCTTTTTCACTTAAATTGTTGGAAATTCACAATTCACCTGTCCTGTACCTCTGCATTTGGTTTCTGAATTTAAGTACAGCAATAAATTAGGAAATGAATTATTCAGTATTGCCAGTGGCTAATATTGCTGTTAAAGGCATTGGTGATGATTGTTGGTGAATTTTGAATACAATTTCCTTCACATTTTTCCTATTGCTGCAATCATAAAACATATGTAGGAAGTATGCTGAGCCACCAAATAGTTCACTTCTACTTTTGCTTTACCAGGGACTGGAAATATTGACCCCTGTCCTTGCTAAACTATCCAATTATCTCATGACTCTTCTGTTTCCTTTAGAAAATGCATGTGATGAAGATTGAAACTTGCAGTAGTTTCCATACATCTGACTGCATTTTATCTGAAGAAAACTCACAATGTAAATTCTAAAATTGCTATTCTTGCAACTTACAAATGATTTTTTACTTTTCATTTCTATTAAAGAACTTTTTTTTATTCCTAAAATAATGTTTAGTAGGACTTAGTTTATCAAAATAAATATTTTTATCTTGTTATAAAAATGTTTCAGTGATAAATATTATGCTAATGTAATACAATAGCCTATATTAACTGAAAAAAAACCCTGTATATATACATATATAGGCATATATATTATATATCTTACAAGTGCTGTAACTTTAAAAATAGATACTTTAGGATTCCTGTTGATTAATGTGAGAGTGATATCATTAGATTTTTGTTCCAATTTGTAGTTAAAGATCTCTAAATGAATTTTTTTTTTAAATAAGCTTAAAAGTTTAATTCCTTCCAAGGAATTCTTTGTTATAATGTGGAGTAGGTAAAACATTTGGTGATTTAGCTAGGAATTTTCTTCACTGAGATTTTTATTTTAACGTAATGTCTACTTCTCATTTCTCTCTCTCCCTCTCTTTCTACACACATATTTTTATGTCTATACCTATATCTGTATTTGTATTTCTGAAAATTAGAATAAATTTTCAGCTGATTATGAGAGAGTATACATATCACAGTTGCTAAATGAGCATTTAACTTTAAAGTAATTGACAAAAAGGAGGGAAATCTACAGTTTCAATGATTTAGTGAGAAGTACAAATGATCTGCATAATCATGGGTCTCATCAATCAACCAGGGTGAAATGGTAACATAAATCTTCTGGAAATAAAGCTTCTTTAAGTTGAAATCATGTTTCTTGTTTTATTCTGAATTATGTTTGTACTAATTGTGTAGGCTTCCTGATGACTTAGAGTGAAAAATGAATAAAGAATCATATGAAGGAATACATGTACTGCTAAAATAGTTTTTTGTTGTTTTTGTCATTTCTTAGTCAAAGGCAAACTTTCAAATATCTATTATCTATTCATATTTATATGTTAATGGAAATGAAAATATGAAAATGAAATCAAAGCAAATATTACACCAGAAAAACATAAATAGGCAAGAAAGATTTTTTCAAGACCATTGAAAAAGGGGAGAGAGGTCAGAACTCACTTTGACATCAACTCCACTAAAATAAAATGCCAGAGAGTTTTGAAGAGCAGGAGTTGGGGGATTTTTGGCCATCTGTGTTTCCTAACTGGCTTTAGTGAAATGAAAGGTAGAATTTCTCATATCTTCATGTCAGGAGTTAGTTTTACAATTGGCCTTAGCCTGCCAAAGTTAATCTCTTTTAGAAAGACATTCCTATTTTGTAAACTAGCAAGAAGCTTTTAAAATGATCAGTATCTCAAAGGAGCAGAGAAAGAATTTTCAACTATAGGTTTCCTAAAGCAAAGGCTGTAAGAAAAAGAATCTCAGGGGCCTAGAGTAAGAATCCTGTCTAAAGTTTAGTCAAGTTGCAGGGATCATTAAGCCATCTTGGTTAAAGAAAATTCAAAATCTCTTTACCCCCATGAAGTTTTATCTAATCATTCTAACCCACAATTCTTTGCTTCCTCCTATTAATTCTTTGAACTGAGTCACATACTGGTATTCCACATGCTGAATCAGCCTACAAGCATTTTTGATTGGGGTAAATAATTTAAAATGTTTTAGTTTGAATTTCTTTCAACAATAAGGGAGTCTCAAATTCATCATCCTTCCCACATTTTCTTACTGCTTCAAAACCATCTGATTTCCTGATTTTGATTATCTGCTATGTTGCTAAAGGCATTTGGATTTAAAACCACTGCAATTCACTTGAGCTTTAATATATTTAACATTGTTAGTCATTATATTAGTCAGGATTCTCCAGAGAAACAGTATCAATGTTATGTATATATATAGAAAAAGAGATTTATTTTAACAAATTGGCACACACAGTTGTAGGTGCTGTCTCTCCAGAATTTGCAGAGCAGGCCAGCAGGCTAGAAATTCAGGCAGAAATTGATGTTGCAGTATTGTGTCTGAAGGTAGTCTAGAGGATAAGTCTTTCCTCTCCAGGGACGTCAGTCTTCACTCTTAAGACCTTTAACTGACTGGATAAGGCCCACCACAGTGGAATAGTTATTAAAGGCAATTACTAATACTGTTCTCTAAGAAAAAATGGTTAAAATAGGTATATGTAAAATTATACTTAGATTTCTAGACTTATTAAAAATAATAGTTTTAAATACAATTAATTTAAAAGGAGTGTCAAAAAATTCAAATTAAAAAGGTTTAGTTAACTTTTCAAAATCAAAGTATATAAAATTTTAATAGCTTCTACTTAATATCATATTTTACTTTTTCCTTGTCTGTATATTTTTTCTTTAAAATATTTTAAACATCATAGTACTATATCTAATAGTGAAAATTCTGATAAATTCCAAAAGCATTTCCCCCAAAACAACGTTATCTCCACCAGAAAAACTCTTCACTTTTTGATTATATAAACCTCCTCGGCTAATTCCTATACTATTACAATTCTAGCAGTTTAATATAAACCTTTCTTCAGTCTTGTGTACTGAACATAGGTTTTTTTCCCCCCGATCCTTCAAAAAGAAGAATTGAGGTAGAAAAAAAATGTTAGTTTGATCGTTATTATCTTGAATTAGAATTTATAACTCTTATTCAAAATGGTTTTACATGTATGTAGTGTTGTCAAAATATGTATAATTTTAAGACATAGAAATACTAATTGCATAGTCTAAAAAAAGAACTTCATTATCTATTATAATTTTATACTTCATTAAAGCTTTTTTGTGTATATCATATGCTTTGTCATCATCAAAGAGTATCTGAAGCTCATTAACTATCTTGAAATGACAAATTACATTCTTTCTTTAACTACAAGTTTCTCTCCTTTTTATCTGTAAGCATTTTCCTTTCAAGGTGGCGTTTAATCTTTTTTACCCTTTAAATGATTTACTTCTTAACTAACAGGAATAACTTTATAATTAAATGTTTTGACAGGAAAAAAGCTTATCTGTTTTGCTGAAGAGTCTGGTTTGGATTGGCCCACTGTACAAAAGTCTTTATCACCAATGGTATGGAATGGAAATTCAGGGGAGATTATGAATACCAAAATATTCTTTAAGCCTGATTAATAAAAATCCTTTTAAATTTTAAATTTTAATAGACTTGAGATTTTCATATTTATTTCATTATGGTTAAGTTATATAGTTGAACTCTCTTCCTTTGATAACTACTGTGAAGAATATTGCCATGGCTAAATCATTATAATATAGGGAAAACAGTCCTGCCATGTTGTCAGTAAGTGATAACGTCTTTCTATTTATAATTTTTGCTTTTCCAAGGTTGAATTTTGTCTGTATCTCAATAACAATGTAAACACTAAATATGCCAGATTCCACACAGTAGTTTCCAGCATATGGAATGGTTGCCAGATTAGTACCAAGTTCAAAAGCCCACGTCAGGTTCTGGGATATAGACTGGTCCCTGATGAGCAGGGCAATTTTTTCCGTGTTTGAAAACAGAAAGTAGGGCACAGATATAAGTCATGCTAGTGAGAAACTGTACATTTTATTTAACATTGATGGGGACTTACTTTTATAAACTTGTTTTTTCTTTTTTTTTTCCTGTCAGTCTTTTTATTTGTATGTACTTATGTATTTTTACTTGTAATTCACACCTATCTTCTCCATACCCACCAAATAGAGGACTTTTGTCATTTTTCTAATTGGAGTACTAAAGTTAAGGTCAAAACAGTAAGTTGAGGAAACCAAAATGATGCGTGGTGTAAGAGTTGAATCAATAACAAATAGACTGCTAAATGAGTAAACATGCGAGTTAAAATCCATTATGCCCCCAGATGTCAGTCTTGATCTTACTGCTTGTCAGGAATACAAATTAATCCAGATTTTAACAAGTGACATACAAATAATTAGTTCAAATAGCATCCCAGGAATACTCAAATTAAATTTAAAAAATGACATCTAATGTTCAAAATTATGTGCCTCTGTCTAATGATGCATTATATAATTTAGAACATTTCTGTATCATTTTGTATGTATACACATATATGTATACACACACATACACAATACTACCATGTTATAATAAAGCAGAACTGATTATTTTTCTTTCAAATAGTGCACTTTTATAAGTACATATGATATTAAAAAGTATACCTGTTTTGATCTAATGTTAATCAAAAAACTTTATGAACCTTATATTTCAGTTCATTTTAAGAGAAATATTATAAAATTAATGTAAGGGCAAAATATGATATACCCACAATTTTGGGGGAAAGAATTTTGACAACAGTCGGTTTTACAATCACCTGAGGATTTATTAATAATTGAGATTTTACATTCTATCATCTATCATCTATCTATCTAGTCAGTGTTTTAAAAAAATTTTTTCTAAGAAAAATGAAAAAATACCCAGATGGTTAAAGTAAGTTTTTCCCTGATATTGGATGTTAACTTCAAGTAAGGTGTTTGGGGATTAAAAGAATAAAACAGGGGGAAATAAAACACACTTGAATGGAACTTTAGTGGGAGATAACACAGAAATCATGATCCACAATCTCCTAGCAACAAAGCCCTGATAGCCACAGAATCGATTAAGCATAGGAAACAGAAGTCAGCAGCCTATAGTTTCAAGTGATCTTCTCCACTATTTTTATATGGGGTATTTCAGATTTCTTAATTTGCTACTTTTTTTCTGCTAAGAGAGAATAACCTCTAAATGACAAAATTTTCTGTTCAAACTTTTACATCTTTATTTGAATGAATGCAATTAGTGAGCCTATTAAGAGAAAATAGCTATTATTGCTCTTTCATTATTTTTAATTATATAAACAATTATTGGAGGGTTTATACATAAACAATGAGGTTTGTGACAATTGTCAGAATAAGTAGTCAGACTTATCATTCAGAATATTTTATATTTCCACTCTCTCATATAACATTGTTTGAGTGTCTAGTACATGTGACAACACGTTAATAATTCATGGATCACCATAGTAAGAATTATTAATTTAGTAAATGTAATAGATTTTGTTGTTGATGGTGGTGTCCAAACTTAAAAAATCTGCCCCACAGGTGAACAGAATTGGAGTAATCATAATCTTTAGTTGAAGACACAATGATGATTTAGACTATCAATAACTCTCTGTATGTATTTATATGTGTATGTATGAATGTAGGTGGGTGTTTGTTTTGATATGATGACCAACCATAAAATAAACATAAACCTAAAATGTAACAACATCTACTTCTATCTACTGTTGATTCTTATTCAATCTCCCTGCTTACACCCATAAATAAGCCATATCTTGAATTTTGTTTTCATTGTTTCCTTGCATTTTCAACAAATCATATATATATATGATTATGTATGTATAATTCTTATTTAGGTTTTGACATATGTTTTTGAATATTGTATGAACAGTCATCTTCCAGATCTCATTTTTTCCATTCTCAATCATAGTTAGATTGATACTAATTTACATGCATATAACCATCTGAAGTTATGGATGTTCATAGCTCTACATTGTGTAAATATATCACAATTTATTTTTGGTTTTCCTATGTTTAGCTATTAAAACTAGTGATGTAATTAACATTCTATTTTTTTCAATTTCAACTTTTCTGTGGCTCTAGCTTTCGTCCTTGATAAATTAACATATAGCTGGATTTTAAAAAATCTCTTTCTCTTAGCAAGCATGTTCATTGTATTTTTGTATGAATGTATGTATGTATCCATGCACATATGTATGTGTTTCCCTTTTGTTACAAAAAATTAGTGAACTCAACTTTGTTCATCTACAGATTTGTTCCTAGTGGTCTTTGTCTGGAGGACATGGAAATTAGCATCAATTAAGTTAAAATAAAATAGTTTACTCTCTCAACACCTTATTCTTTTCCTAAACACTTATTTAATCACCTTTTCCTTATTAGCAAAATAACCTTATAATAAACAATATACAGTTTTTCTGTTTCTTTGTTATAACCTTCAGCAATAACAATGTATTCTATTTAGGCCTTGATCATTTGTAAATACATTTATTATGTATTCATCCTTTTTAGTACAAATGTTCTTTCCTGTATTGTAACATTCTCATTGATCCAAAATTCATTTTTCTTTTGTAGGCTTCCAACTAGCTTATGTCAAAATCAAATGTCAATATCTGACTTATTTCTCAGCACGTTTTTTAGTTAGCATGATGACATTCTACATTTCATGAGGATAGAATCTATATTTCAGAGCATGGAATTTCATGAAGGCGTTTAACCTTGAGGTTCAGAATGGATTTTAAGATCTATGTATTCAGTTTAAGCTTGTGTAATTTCAATTATCCATTTTAGAAAACATGTCAGCTTGTTTTTAAGCAATATCAACTGATTTCCTTCTTCTCTCCATATGTAGTACAAACTTTTGCTCAGGGTCTACTTTTTAATTTGCTTCATTATATAAGTCATTTTATATACATATATATATATATATATATATATATATATATATATATATAATAAATCCCAAGATGCAGATAGCCTAACAACAAAATCTTTGTGTTTTACATGTTGATTTTAAATACATAGTTTATTCTGTTTCCAATGATCAAAAGCAGTACTAAATTGCCTAGCAAAAACATATTTAAAATATTTTAAATAAATGTAGTTACATACATCATTTAACTGAGAAATAATAATAATATTAATGATTGGCCATTTACAGTGTGATTTTTTTTCAACCATATGCTTTTGAATGTGCTTTCACACAATTCTCACAGCTTTCCTGTGTCTTAGTGTTAATATGAACTCTATTTGTTAGTGAGAAATCTTAGACTTAATACTAAATAAATTCAAAGTCATACATGTATAACCTATTTAAAGATGTCGTCAAAATATTATCAAACTTTAATCTTTGAGCCTATTCAAATCTTCTTGCATGTTCTACTCATTTTGAGTACGATATTTGCTTACCTCATTTTATAGACCAGCGCTGTGAGAGAGGTGGGGAGGATCGGGTCCCTAGCCTGCTATGCTATTCTCCTTGCTCTAATTCTACCTCTTGCTCTGTTCCTTCTACCCCTTCAGTGCAGGGAATGGGTGACATAAAATATTGAAAATATTAAACTAATGGAGTGAATCTGTACTTGATATTTACTTTTGTTTATAGTTCTCTCTCATCTCTCATGGCAAGGTACAATAACTTAACATGTCATTGGTCATGTTAACAAAAATTAATTTAAAATCTTATAGCTTTCTCAAATATGTTGGAAAGTGATCCTCCATGGCATTTCTGTACATCTTGCATCATCTTTTGTTCTGGGCTATTTTTTCAAAAATGTTTTTATAGCAAGCAGATCCTAAGACATAGTGTCTCCCTTTAGGTTAAAGGGCAGATTAGTTTAATATTCAGGATAATAGAGGTAATGTCTCCCTTCAGAGCAAAGTTTGGGGAAGTTTGCTAGCAACTCCCTTTAAATTACTGGAGTTTCCTAAACTTGGGTTTCCTGAATGTGACACAAACCCACCACACGTCCTCCACATACTTGAGTCTGTGTCTGCATTGCTTCCATGGGAGGTAGGACAAAGAGCATTGATGTGAACATTAAGCTTATTCTGTCTGTTTGCCATGATAAATAAATTCCTTTATTGCTGGCCAAGGAGTCTCATTTATATGCCTTCATCCATGAAACCATGACAGGCTAGCTTGCAGGAAGAATAAAATTTCAGCCCTTTCACAGTTCTTGACGAGGTCTTTCCCCACCAATACATCTCTGGAAGGGGACACTCTTGGGAAGGTTCTTTTAGGAAAATGTAAGGCCTTTTCCCAAGTCATCCAGCCCAAGGGGAAAAGTCAGCTTCACAAAACTCTGATATTTTAGGCCTCCCCATTGTTGATTCTCTTTTTTGTCCATCCATAAGGGTATTGGGTGTTCCACCTTCAGATTCCCCTAGATAAAATTTGGTGCCAGGTTCTGTGACCCTGGATCTCTGTGAGGCACATGTCATGGTTCTCCCCAGAACTCATCTATTCTCTGCTCCTATTGCAGCACTGGTCGGGGAGGAGGGGGCATTGAGACATTGCAGTCCGACAGCATCTAGCTGTTCCGAAAGGTGCTAGTATTTGCTCTTGCATCAAGATCTAACCTATTTAATGGACCTATTTAAAGTTACCCGTCAACCTTATTTGCTACAGGTTCATGAGATAAGGAACTTGTAACAAAATGTAAAAAATCTCTGCACTGCTTCTGTCATTAAAAACATTTTGTTGCGGAAAAAAAATTCAGTTGAAATAAACAGTATACTTGGTGATGTAGTTCCTTTATATTCTGGTGCAAACTCCTCATCCCTTAGTGGATAAAAGGAATATTGCTAATATTGTATTTTTGTTTTTTGCTCCCTCCCCACATACACTGGTTATGTGGGATCATCCTATTTCTTTCCAGGGAAATAAAAAATCACCTTAGAATTCTCTACTCTGTAACAATTGCCTTCAAGGAATAATTGTTTTTATTCTATCTCTAGGTGTTTCTTCTATGAGCTATTGGGATATTCTGTCACTAATAATTTTTGTCTTTTCTTTGCAAGACCTGTTGTCATCTGTGTTCTCTTGCTCTTACCCCTGACATCCTCAGCTTTGAGATCATGGTCAATACATTAAAATATAAGAACATCTAAGATGTTGCTGAGCTTAGATTCTTATCCAGACATGTGTGATGGCAGACTGCAAAGTCTTCATAATTACACTGAGCTCTTTCACAAAGAAGTAAAAGGAAGAAATAAACAATTTTGGAGACATGTTAACGGGACTCTATATCTGATCTCTCATAATTGGATCAATCCAATATGTAATGTCAAGAACCATAAAATACTGCTTCTCATTCTCTGGTTTGGTTTCTGATTTTCACTCTGGGGCTGAGGCTTTAAAAAATACAATACAAATTAATTATTTGGAAAACTGAAATTAAAAAAATATATATCTGAAATACAAGCTCAATATTTTTATTATTTAATTCAACCGTCTTTGTATTATTCTGTCAAAGTGTTTACAAAATTTTCTCAATGTTTGGAATCAATTCCTATGCTAACTTGTTGTAGGCAGTCATAAACAGTTTATGGAGTGAAATGAGTCTTCAGACTATAGTTTGGGTAGTGCTATGCCAAAATATTTGTGAGTATTAATATGTAGGGCCCACATTATTCCTTTGAATATAGAATATCCCAAATGGCAAAGTATGCTTCCAAGTCAACTTTTTAAAAAATTTAGATCACACCATTGCACTTTGGATCTTATTTAATATTTCATTTTCCCAGTAACAAGGGTATCTTTGTAAATGATAATTTAATAATTATTGTTATGATGCTATTCATGTGACTTATTATAGAAATATTAATTCCTTTACACATACACTGAAATTGAATTTCTATACTGTTATTGATATCTTTTCAAAAATCTATACTAAATTCTTACTTTTCAGAAAAATAACTGCCTTTAAAAAAATCTATTAAAGTACAAATACAATGTTATATTTCTGGATTCCGGGGCACATTTTATGCTTTTATTAGTTAATTTACCAAGATATAGTCCAACTTAAAAGTAGAGATTTGTGGCTGCTCTTAATATTCTGTAATAAAATTTCCTTTCCAATTAGTCAAAATCTTTTGAGAATTTGTATGATCTTCAGTGTTAACATAATTGATTGGTATTAATAACTGCTAGTCATTTGATTCCGTGTGAAAGACCCTAGATTTAGGCACAGTACTATCAGAATTTTAAAAATGTAATTCATCTTTATGTAATAACATTAATGAGTATTTAAAATCATGTTGTTCTTTTCTACTATTCTTTCCACACTACTATCAAGGATTTTTTGGTTATTACTTTTTGCTTCACTCTCTAGTTCTGCAGCTAAGGAGCATTACATTTCATTTCTCTGTAGCATTTCAAATAATGAGGATATGTCAGTAGCACTAAGGAAGTTATTATAGATCTGATTAAATCCTTGCAGATCCCAGCTTCCTTTCATATTTGTAGTTACTATTTCTGCCCACTTAATCCTCCTATGCCATCTAATTTCAAAATGTGATTGTCATTCTGAGGTAACTTTTTGTTTCTCATTCCTAAAGGACTATAGCCTTTTCAATCATAAACCAATGGGTACAAATGATGATCTCTTTGTAATTCATGTGGCATATGATTTAGGTAATAATTAATAATGTTAATTAAAATGTCTTCCTTCTAGCAAGGTATGTTCTAAAAGACAAGATCTCTTGAATGCTGAAATGTGTGTTTTTTCCATTTATGTTTTTATGCGTCTCCCAATAACATATCTTAAAATTTCACTGCTCAGTCACTCTAAAAATATCTTTACTACTCAATTAATGTGGGATACTAGCTACTTCTTCATACAAGGAAAGTGAAAATCATATTAAATTAGGTTTGAAACTAAAAATTTGCATTTAAAATAGAGAATTTGCATATAGCTTGGAATTATTTACAATCATTCATTCAATTATTCATGTGTTAGCTAAATCAACAAAGAAGTTAAATTTTTGGAGCGTCTCTTGTCAGTCTAAGGAAATAATATGGGCATACAGTTAACTTTAGAGGCTACATAATAAAATGGTAGGTATGTCAGTTTATTTGTTTGTTGTTTTACATCTAAACTTCCAGAAAGACTTTTACTTATTCTTGCAATACCCTGTTGTAAGTCTGAGTGGGATACACAACCTCATAATGCAATAGTACAATACGGAAGTAGAAAATAGCCAGAAGTTTGTATTCTTTCTGTTAAGAATTAGAAGCTGGATATGGAACCTAGGTTATCTTGATCAATGCTTTAATTTAGGATTTCAGATCTTGAGTGACCGTAATACCAAGAACAGCTATGAAATTACTCATTATGGTAGTGGCAGCATAGGTGTCCTAAGGGGACTGCCCCTGTGTGTGCTGGGCTCTGATCCTCACTGCCCAGGCTCTCTTGGGTCCTGACATTTTTCTGAGCTTGTCTCTTAACATCCCTGTGGATTCTATAAAATCTCTATTGATATAACAAAATAAAAATAACGGTACTTTAAACAATGATAAAAACATCTTCCTCAAAGATCTTGGGGTAAGCGATCCATTAATGCAATGGTGGCTGTAATCCAGTAAATCTTCAGAAGGCTTCATACCCTTCAGTCTTTTGTTTTGTCATTCGAAGTGTGCATCTCCAGTTTCCTTGATCCAAGTAGGAGTAATTAATTTACTTACTATGTCTCCTACTAGAATGTAAACTCAATGAACAAAGAGAACTAATGTTTCCTTAGTCTTTGGTCTTGAGTGCTTATGCAAACGACTGGTACATAGTAGGCAGTCAATTAAATATTTATGGGATAAAAAAATGACTTGCACCTCCCTGTAGGTTTACTTGTCTTGAAAATATGTCAAAGAACTCTCTCCCACAGAATTTCTCATACTTAATTTGCTACCATTCAGGCCTTCATAGTTCTGCTCTCTTTTACCTCAATCTAAACTAAATCTATTTATATAATCGCTTTAGACCAGATAGCTATCAGATTAGCTGATGTTTATTACAGCATCTAATTGCATCCTAAACTCTCAGTAACTGTTAATTACCAATAACAGCAAAATATTCAACCAGAATTGGCCTCTAGCTCTTTGCAAATGTTATTTATGGAGGCTGCAATTTAAGGTTGACATTCTGAAGAAGCTATAAGAAAGCACTGCAGTAATTATTTTTATCTGTTTATGTAACACCTGTGGTTTACTTTTACCATTATTGCTGCCAGAATTTTAGATAACATTTATCATCTTCAAAAACACATTTCATTTTCCTTCAAGGACATGAACATGGATTTGAAGGAGTTGTGCCAGTATTTTGAATATTATTTACTAGAATTGGAGGTTTTCTGTTTTTTCATTATATTGAATTTGTATTTATATTTGTCTTGAAATTCTTGGTCAATATATAATAAAAAATATAAACAGAATATTCAACTAAGATAATTCAAAAAAAAAAAACTAAATAAGAGAAAGAGCCTTACTAATGTTGATTTTAAGTAAGAACAATATCTATAGTGATCCAAAGTCTCTCAAGCTTAAGACTAAAATAATTTTGACAATGTCATTAAGTTAGTATTGCCACAGAAAATGAAAAACATACCGGAAATATATAGTAACCATAAAGAAGAATTTTCATAGGATGAAAAACTAAATGGGGTCAGAACTGGGCAAAATATGTTAGATTCAATAAAGTATTTCTTATGTCATTGCTTTGTTCCTCTCTATTGAGAGCCTGAATATTTCTTTCACATTAAACATATAGTAAAATCTTAAAAAATAAAGCAAAATCTTCACTGAAATCAAAGATCGGGAATTTGATCAGCAGTCTAAGATATTAAAATTCCACTGGCTCAATGTTTTCCTTGGATAATCATTGCTTTGCCAAGTACTACATAGTGTGGGAGACATGTAGGAATGTTGATATGAGAACATCTCTTAATTACCTTTATTTACTGGGACGCTATACTTTAATGAAAACATGACTGTGTATGAAATGATTTCTTTGTGTTGTATATGATTCACAATGAAGGCAATTCTTGATAACTTACTACAGATTATTTAAGCTTATGAAAAGTTATATAAACTAAATGTAAAATAAAAAGCTTTCATTATTTCTGTTGCTCTATCATCTAAAATAATTTTAAAAATATATATTTTTAGTCAAGTTTATCACTAGCTTCTTCTTCTTTGAGTCCAGGAAAACTTGTTTGTAACATAGAAATAAGAATTTTCTTACTTCTTTGAATGACTCTGAATTTTAAAGCAAAGATGTTTCACAAACGGGTCTAGAATTGAGAAAAATTGAAAAATTTAATTCCTTGAATATCTTGTTGATTACTCATTGAATCAGTCATTGAAATCTCCTTTACGTCACTGAGGAAACATTTTAGTACTTATGAAATCTGACAATATTTTAATGGTAAGCCTAATGTGTTGCTGTTCAATAAAATTATGTTTTATTCTAGAGCATAAAACATATTAATAAATTCATATGTTTTAATCAGGACAAAATCACTAATACATCACAAAAAAAAACATTTTGGTGTTTTTAGTAATGCCCATTATCTCTATTCCCAAGTAATGATTTGAACACTTTTATACTATTCTTGAGATTATTATGCCACTAATATCATTGCCATCATAACCCTCACCCCCGAGAACTACTATATACACACACCACTAACATCACCAACAACATAGACTTGGGGTATTTTCTATCTTAGTGATCCAGGCAGTTACACTCTCAACTTTCTGCATGCTCACATACCACAAGACACATCCATGTATATCATCCATGTATATTACTGTAGACTAAATGTCTATGTCTCCTTAAAATTCTTATGTTGAAACCCAATCTTCAATGTGATGGTATTAGGAAGTAGGGCTTTGGGGAGGTAAGTAGGTCATAAGGAAGCAGCCCTTGATAACAGGATTAGGGCCCTTATCCAAAAGACTCCCAAAGAACTCTTTCTTCCCTTCTGTCATATGAGGACACAGATAGAAGACAACTGTCTATGAACCAAGAAGTTCTGCCAGCATCTTGATCTTGGACTTCCCAGACTCCAGAACTGTGAGAAATAAATTTCTGTTGTTCATGTTACCCAGTTTACATTGATTTGTTATAGAAGCCTGATCAGACTAAGGCACACTAGCCCTTCTCTTCGTTCATTTTCTCCGTGGGGAATATATAATGGAAGTTGATACTTCCATACCTTATTTTTTCACAATTTTTAAGGATTTTTTGAAATTATTTAGTTGATCTTTCTTGAATCTCTGCCTTCAATTTCTCTAATAGCTTTTTATCCATAAGCATAAACTGACAGTCTCTCACATTTTAAAATAGTTCTCCCTCAATTGTAAATTTTATATTCATCTTAAGCTACTTTTCTACCTCTTTCCTTCATTTCACCACATTCAAAAATATTCTATGTTCAGTATGCTGAATAATGTATATAGTATTTTCTGTTATTTTGGTCCATATGTGAGTTATATATTCAGTTCACGACAGACAGAAGTCATCTCCCTGCTGTATAAGTTTCTAAATTCCAAAATTTGATCATGGCTCATAGATTGAAGAATCCAGAGACAACACAGGATTAAATGGCAATGACAGTGTGTGTGTGTGTGTGTGTGTGTATGCACATGCACACGTGCATGCAGGGGTTGCCAGCCATAGCTCATTTATTCATTAACAAATGAACCACATAAATTAAAGTCTGTGTTCTACTTGTTCCATGACTCTCAGTAAAGAAGATCATAATTTGAGAACACTATAATAGTGCAGTCTGCCAATTTTTTTGTAATAACTTATTCTAAATATTTGTTAATAAATTGGATTAATACTTTATACAAAGGCACATTTATACAAATTGAAAGTGAGATTTTTCATGTCACATTCTTTCTGCTTATTCACTGAGTGCCTATTAAATGGCCAGATATCACTTCAACACTCAAGTGAATAACAGGAATAGAACTAACAACAATCACACTCTTAACAAGCAAATACTTTACAAATCTATCATAATTTATAATAAAATGTAAATTATAAAGTATTTTAGAAGCTTATAATGGAGAAAAGAGACAAAAGAGAGCCGGATAAAAGTAATCAATAGTGCTGTGTTCTCAAATAAGTCTAAGTTCTCTAAGAAAACTTCTGACTTCAGGAAATAAAACAGTCTCAGTTCATGATCATATTCCTGGTTTTTATATTATTTGACTCTCCAGACAACACTTCACATCCTAAATTTTGACTCCTTTTATAGTTAAACTGCAACTGAGGATACGCAACAATAGTGCCAGAGTGTTTCAAACACTGCAGGCCACATGGTTTACACGTATTAAGGACACACGTGTTTGCTCTACCAAGTCTTGATCTTTGAATACTGTACTCTGGTTTCCACAGGCTGATATTTTGGTGATGCACATCAGCTCCTGGGCCTGGAACTTCACCATATGGGAAGACACTCCACACTCCCTCTGCTCTCTTGCCAATGTGGAGCGCACAGAAAAAGCCGATTTCCAAGTAGAAACCCACAAAATATAAAGTGTATCAATAAGCAGAGAAGCACCAATATTCCACAATATATGTGGTCTGTAGTAAAAGATAAAGAATGTGATCATGTGGTGCGACCAGTTACCTTTACTCTGTAACCTATGAGGTGGTGAAAAATTGGTAAAATGGCACGATCCACACACACAGACCATAATTTTTTTTTATGGTGGTTTTGAAATGGTGGGTTTACTACATGGAGAACAAAATATCTGAGTTCTGGATAGACAGATGTCATGCAATTTATGAGAAATTACTTATGACAGATTTAAGCGACTAATACATAAAGCTATAGATTAAGCTTTCATTTGCTACTTTCAGGGGTAGAATTTAGAAATATTAAATGTTCTTTGCCAGCCCAGAGAGGGTAGAAAGATTGACAGAAAGTTCCTTTTCCACAGGATTTGGTGAGAAAATGGGACGAGAAATGTATATTTGCTTCTAATTGTAGTTAATTTATTGAGAAACATTTATTTTTCTTTTCAAATGAATAGCGTATTAGATACTGGGGATCTGACTAGATGAAAGAAGGTAGATTAGAAAATATTGGCAAAATTCTAATAAAGGATTGTGTGCTGTAAAGAGTTATTTATAATAGAACACTGTCAGATAAAAGAAGCACAAAAAAGTAGCAATAATTATAATTGTTCACTATTGAAGTGAGAAGAGTGACCTGTTCTTGACAAGAGACAATTCTCTTTTAGATTGGATGGCAGCTGCACTCTATCCCATCATGTACAAGTTAACCTGGAGGAGCCATCAATGAATCAGGCCCGAGTGTGGTCCAAGAGAGCTCTGAAGCCAGGTCCCTATTGGGCCAGTGGAGACAGTGTCTCCTTCCTTGATATGCCAGGGATATGGCAGTGTTGGTGGTGGGGAGACACTACTGAGATCTTTTCGTGGGGTTGCAAACCCCAGCTGGCCTGGGTTCTGTCTATTCCTGTTTGTACCTCTCAGTGTCACTTTATCTGCGAAGATTCCTGAGCTGCTCCTACCCAGCAACTTCAGACCTAGACTGAGCCAGCATGATTGGGATTTCTTGTCATAAGACTACTTCACGGTCTTGGGTAATGTGCTCAGTACCAAAGCCCAATAATTGCTCAATAATCACCTCTCAAAGGGTGTGTACTTTCAACTGACTCTGGTAGCTTACAGATCCGGAGCTTACAAGTCCACAAGCCAAATGGATGCCTATGGCTCATGGAGGTGGTCTTTCTGTCACAGGTTTCAATCCACAAAATGAGAGGTAGCTGAGACCTGTAACTCAAATGACAAATGTAGATTAATGGGGTTCTGGGGCCCACTCAAAAGGAACTTTTAACTGATAATACTATAGATGGTTATTATAAATATCCTGTATGGAATAGGTGAGTATCAGTAGCAGTAAAGGCCCACCAATCATTAAGTCTCATTTTAATTGGTTGGGACAAAGATGGCTGAAGAAACCTTAGAAACGTGGTTAGTTTGTCTTCATGAGAAGGTGGTAAGAATGTTAACATCCGTGAGTGAGAATGACACCATACAGGGCACATCACCACAGAGATCTTCCTTCAGAGTGCCCTGACAAGGGCCACTTTGCCTAAGGAGGAAGAGGAAGGCAGGCATGAAGGGACGTGAACATCTGAGACCTTCTCCTTCCTCAGTGGTGTACGACCTGTGCTTGGAAACGTTTGTCTCATGGTTGAGGACTTTCCTGACAGAAAAAACATGTTTAGAACATGAGTCAATTTGTAAAGAATATCTTAATCTCAGAAAAATTTGATACCTACTACCTGCAATAACCAGTTAAACTTAGAAATCCTTTTAATTATTGTATTATAGGGATCTAAGAAAAGTTTGGGTAGTCTTTTTTACTTTTTAATTACAGTTGACATTTAGTATTATATTAGTTTCAGGTGTACAACATATTGGTGAAAATCTGTAAAATTTACAAAGTGATCACCCCCATAAGTCTACTACCCATCTGATGCCATACATAGTTCTTACAATATTATTGACTACATTTCTTATTCTGTGCTTTACATTCCCATTGCTGTTTTTATATCTGGCAATTTATACCTCTTAATTCTTTCACCTCTTTCACGCATTCTCCCAAACCCCCTCCCATCTATGTAACTATGAGTTTGTTTCTGTTTTGTTTATTCATTTATTTTGCTTTTTTAGATTTCACATATAAGTAGAATCATATATTTGTTTTTCTCTGTCTGACTTATTGCACTTAGCATAATAAGTTTGGATAATCTTTAGTCTATCAGAAAAGAGAGTTTTTCTCTTCTCATATAGGTCATGTGATAAATAACTATATTTTGGCAAAACTGTAATTTATGTTTTGAAATGTTATGTCCCTTCTATGCTTAGGCAGAGAACAAATAAATGGCATTTTTTTACAAGCTTTTTTATTATCTAGACAAAGTAAGAAATGATCTACATATTGTATCAAACTTAAACATAAAGGAAATCTAGATCATTTAAAGTCTTGATGGATAACATGGGGGAAATATTTGGGGTTGGGGGTGGGCTGCCAGCTTCAGTAAACAATAGAGACATGAATGAATGCCAGAGCGTGTTGTCCTTCCTGGGTGACGACAAAGAAGTATTGACAGTTCTGGCCTAGAGACACACTGAAAAATACAGTGCAAAGATACACTACAGTAAAGTAAATGACTTTAAGTGTAATTGATGACAGAATGGTATTTTGGTTAGGTACTACTGGGAAGTGAAAAATAAAAATTGTGTTGATGGCCCTGTGGTTTTGAACAAATCAATATCATTGTCTTCTCAGTGGCAGGACAGAAATGTTAAAAAGAATAATGCAAGAGATATGAGAACACTTTTGGATATAAGATTTTCAAATATAGATTTGTTCCCTTTCTTTGCTTTTGATTTCCAAGGATATTGGGGAAGTTTAGGTAAAGGCTTCATTGGATCTCTCTATTAAAAGGTTCTGCTCCAATTATTTTTTCCTAAGTCAGTAGAATTTTTAACTCTTAGAGAGCTGTGGTGAAGAGTTTCATCTGAGATATGATTAAAATCTAAGCAAGCAGACATGATTTGAATATGAATTTTTTAAATTCTCTGGAATTGTAAATAAATTAGTCTTTCTTGTGTACATTTAATATTTTAACTCTATTTGCAAAGTGAGTTTCTCCCTATTAAATTTATAGTGGTAACATCATAGAGGAGGAACTAATGGTTTTCAGTCCAGGGCCTAATGTTTATGATAAGGCCTGGAAGATAGGGAATATCTATGGGTTATATGAAATACCTACCAAATGTGTGATGTTCTTACTCTGGGGAAGAGGTTGAGTAAAGATGGCAGGGTTTAATGTAAAAAGAGTAGAATCTATATCTACCAGAAATTGTTTAGTCTGATCATCTACATTGATAATTAATTTACCTTGACTATTTCAGCATAAGGCAGGATAAAGGGTGCTCTATTTCTTCTTCAGAGCACATTTATTGATATAAACTGAGAAATTTTTCTTTTGAAATAAAAGATATAAAAGACAACTGCTTTTTGTCTTTGAAACTACATTATCCAAGAAAAAAGAAAAGAAAAGAAAAAAGAAAAAGAAAAGGGAAAGGGAGGGAAGATGGAAGGAAGGAAGGAAGGAAGGAAGGAAGGAAGGAAGGAAGGAAGGAAGGAAGAAGGAAGGAAGGAAGGAAGGAAGGAAGGAAGGAAGGAAGGAAGGAAGGAAGGAAGGAAGAAGAAGAAGAAGGAAGAGGAGGAGGAGGAGAGGGAGGGAGAGAAGAAAGGAAGGAAGGAAAGAAGGAAGGAAAGGAAGGAAGGAAAAAAGAATGGAATGCAAAAAGCATGTGTGTGGACACAGGTTATTTTATCTTACAAGACTAAGGAGCTGTAAAAATCAGATACAAATTTAAGCTTGACAGAATCCTGAACAAAAACAAATAAATAAGCCAACAGCTATACAAGATGTTCTGGGGGCAGTTAAATGTAGACTAGATACATAATTGTATTAGAGAATTTATGTTAATTTAGTTATGTGTAATAAAGTTTTTATAATTGTGACAATGTAGAAAACTATACTTGTTTTTAAAAACGTGCTGAATTATTCAGGGATGAATGTGAAGATATCTACACTTTACATTAAAATGTTTATACAAAAATATTCCAAAAAGTGGATAATTTTTAGATCTAGATGGGGCCATCACTGTATTTTTTCTTTGATTTAAGGTTTTCACTGCCATGTTTTATTTCATATTTTATACTTTTTGTATTTATTTGATTTGAAAAACAGCTTCTTTTTTTTGTTTTATACTTACACTTAGCCTCACATATATTTCTCAAACTTTCTGAATCACCTTTTTAATTTATTATTTTTAAAGTATGCCTCTGTTATATACCTTAGAGTTAGGTTTTGTTTGTAAAATACAAGTTAAAAACCATTTTAAAAAATAAAGCTGAGTCATTTAAGATGAGAAATATGTTTCATCTCATATAGCCATTATCTATTTTGCATTAATGCTTCTGCTTAGCAAACCACCCTTAAAACGGTCATTCATCAATTTGGGGGTCAGCTGGGCGTTTCTTCTCCCGTGGGCTGTGTTTGCTCATGCCTCTGCAGTCAGCTGTGAAAGAGAGTCAGATTTGTTCATCTTAGCTTTGTTCTCTTATATATTTATGTTGGCCAGTCAGCATTAGTCTTTCATCTTCTAACAGAGTAGCCTAGACTTCACACTCCAGTGACAAGGTTCTCAGAGCAAGTCTTCCTGAGCTTCAAGCCCACACCTCCCATAATTCTGTTTTTACTACATTCTATTGGCTGAGTTAAATCATGAAGATTACCTAGATTCAGGAGGGCAGGGAAGTAGACTCTGCCTCTGGTAGAGCTGTAACATCACATTCCATGGGGCATCTACGCAGAGAGAGATTGCAAAAGACACAGATGCAAGGAAATGTGAAGCATTGAGGTCATTTAAAAATATTAATCTACTGCATCAAGTTATCATAAAAGTTTATGTTATGTTTATTTATAATGCTTTTTTAAACACAGGACATTAGATACAAGAAAATCGACTAATTCATTCCAGCTCTTATATGCTACAAAAAATTATAATTTTTATAAATGGTAGCATTTTAAAATTATCAAGACGTACATATTTACATTATGTTCTAATCTCTTAACCTTCACATTTGTTATTTTCTTAATCCACCTTTAAAAATATAGTTAATTTTGTCACCAAACTTTTACAATTTGTGGAGCCTTATTTTTGTTTCAAATAATATTGTAGTCAATATTCATAAAGGAATAAACTCATGAATAGCATACTTAACATAAATATTATTCTTTAGTTAGCCTGTTTTCTTTCTGTGTTTATCCTAATTTTGATTCTCTGTGCTCAGATTTTTCCACTAGTCTTTGTTAGAGAAAGGTATTCTTATCTTGTTTTGACTACTTCATTACAAACTTTTGTCTGATGTGTTCTCTATTCTTGTTTCCCATAAATTTGATCACATTTGTATTTTATTCTCAGGAACCCCTGCATGGTTCCAGTCATCTAAGGGCATCGTTCAGGTTTGTTCATGCAGATGTAAGAATGTGTAATAGCTAATGGACTTTTATACAGAAAAGATGATACTTGGGTATGCCCCTACATATAGAGTGTCCCAGAGTTTAGAATCTTTTCAAAATTATTCTTCCCTTTTGTTGAGCATATCAAAGAAAGCAATCTTTAAAACCAAATGCAATAAAGCTTTTGTGATGCTTATAATCTACTCTGGTTTTCTTAAAAGTCTGCCCCCACATTTTAAATTAAACGAGGATTGATATAAATTTTCATTTCTAGTATAGAAATCCAGCAATCTGTTGATAACATGTGGACTGTGTCAGCACCATGGGAAACCCAAACATAGAAACTGTTTCTCTGCGTTTCTCTCTCTGATTGTGAAGGAACAATGACATAAGATTTGCATTTTTTAAATTAGGCTTTGTCCTGGATTCCTTTCTGGCTATCTATGAGTTTTGTCCCCTCTTTATGATCCATCTTGAGAAATGCCTGACGCAATGTAAGAGCTTATTAAATACGTGTTAAACGAAGCTAAAACATAAATATGTGGTTCTGCATTTATTCTTGCCAGCACAAGGATAAATCTAGTTTTACTCTGTGAATTAAAAAAAGCTCCTTCCTATCAGTGAGATGTTGACTGACTAGGGAGCTTTTTGTTTGATTAATTCTTACTCATTCTTGAGCCTCATGGCTCAGCACCTTTCAACCATCTCTGAATCACAGGGTTGAAAGAGATTTAATCTGGAGCACACTCCCTTTCAGCTTCATACTCTCACTCCCACCCTCTCTTACACCTTTTCAAAGATCTCCCCTAATTACTTCCCATGGCAACAGACTGCTTTTCTAGGTAGATTGATTGTTAGTGATTTTTTTAGTGCCTTTTTCTTCATTTTTCCCCCTATATCTTAAAGAAATTTCTAAAAGATGCTTGCATGTAGAAAATAATCTTCAGCTCTGTGGCAGGTTTACACAATTTCATTTACATAATCAACCACATAGGCACACACACACATACACATGCACAGAGGTTTCCTTAATTATGCAGTCTATTGTTTAGAATAGTATAAAAAAACACAAATGAGCGGAATATTCATCTGTTCACAGTAAAACTTTGGTATCTTATCTAATAAACAGTTAATGAGTGTTCCATTTCTTCAAGTTACATGTCAAGGCAAAATTTATTCTTCTTTTGTTATTGAAGACAATTCATACAGAGTTTATTCTTTTACTCTTATTATTCTTTGGTATTTTTATTCCGAAGGTGGCATTTTTTTTTCTTTCTGTATTAAAGTCCCTTAATTACAGACTACAGACATGAAATGTGGAGCAATAAATTTGGCACTGTAATGGGTAATTTCTGATGATAATTTTTGATACTTTTTTTAGCAACTCCATTTCTCCAGGTTATAGCCTTTTATTCAAAGATTAATTGCAAATGTTAATATTTACTGATAATTTATAAAATGATCTACTTCTATAATATGCTCATTTTGGACCCTTTAGTTTGTAAGTGTTCTCAGGAAGCATTTATTTTATGAATCATATAATTTGTATGTTAATGTTAAAATAGTATTAATTTTTTTTTAGTTTTATATTCCATATTACACTCAGAATTTTATTAGAAGATACTAAACAGAATAGCTAAGGATAAGCTTGGTGACTAATTTTGTAAATATTATTTTCTATTGGAAGTATACTGTCCTTAGATTATTTAAGTGTACTTACTTGAAACCTTTACTTCTTTAGTTTTTCATTTGAAATAAGGTTAAGACAGTTCTATTGCATATAACATCTATGACTGAAAACCTATATGAATGCAAATGATTACTAGTAATAGACATTAAGAATTTTGGTTTTCCTTATTCTATAATACTGTTTTAATATGTGAATATATCAATAATATATACCTCTTAAAGTTGAGTGAATAATTAAATTTTTCAGAGTATATATAAAATAAAGAGTTATTGCCCACTAGTTCTCTGTATTACCATATGTCTAACTTAATTTTCCATGACAAATATAAAATTTTAAATTAACACCTTAAATATATGGAAGACAGAAATTTTTTAAAATGTAGATACTCGATATTCAACTTATATCACACCTAGACACACATTTATTTTTCATTCAAGAGATATATTTTTACACAACCATATTATTAGAAGTGTTTATTGATGAACATTGTATTCAGCCAAAGCATTCAATTTTAGCAAAGCATATTTATAAATACAATAATCAGCTCACAGCGATTTAATGGCAAGTAATCCCCATATGTAGGACTGAAAATGTTTCTTATAGCTGGAATGAATTGACGACCCAAATTGCTAATCATAAATTGAAACAAGGCTGTCTTAGAATTTTCTTAGAGTAATATATATGTATATATATATCAAAATATATAATATATCATATTAAAGTATATATTTATTATGTAATATATAATAATACAATACTATTATTCAAAATATATAATACATAAAATATATATTATCATAAGTAAATTTTGACAGGAAACTCTATTATATAAAGAAAGTAGAAGCTGATCTGGGGTTGAAAAAGGGTTGGACAAAAGTCCTGTTTACTTTGTTTCCCCTTTTTCAATGGCCCCATGTACTACTGTTTGAAAACCACTACTCTAAATGTGCTTTTACTACTTAGATTGATAATGCTGAGAGAAATGAGTGTTTACATACTCCAGGTCTCTCTGAGATATCAAGGGAATTGTAAGGTAACTAGTCATGGTAGAGTTGAGGCTAGTCACCAGATACAGTGACTCATGTACTCCGCTTTGCGCTTAGCCACGACAAGTGTGATAACAATAAAGTGAATTCATTCCCAGAATAGCACAGTCAAAATACATTTCACATGAATATACAAAAACAAGTATTCAATTGGTAGATCACAAAATACATTATTTCTTTATTTTTTTTCCTCTGTCAAGCTTTTCAATTAGAATATTTGTTATAAACTTTAAATAAACTTCTTTCTCAGTAAATTAACTAATATTTATTTCTATAATAACAAATACCAGTTAGTTATTTATAGATTTCTCTAACTAGAACTTTTTGATAAGGCATTTAAAAAAAAAATCGAATAAAAAGAATCCCAATTCAGTATTGCTTTTACTACCACGTATTTACTCAGGAAACAAAGTGTGTTGCTTATAATAAAATACAAACAGAAATTCTAATTTTGGTATCATCCTTCTTCTGACTTAGAGTTATCTAGGTAATTAAATTGAACATTTTTTTCTTTTAATGCCTTGTTAATATGTTGACTGAGATTTTTTTCTCTTCATAACAAATTTTGGTGCATAATAGTTCTCTGTAGTGGAGAAAACCAAAATGAATATTGAGACTGTATTGAGTTGTGTATTTTTCACTCTCTTCTACTTTGATTTCATTTTATTATAGAAACTAGATTTTACTAATTTTCACTCTATTATTTCAATACCCCCAATTTATTACTTAAGTAATAGAGGCTGTAAGAAGAGAATTCATCTTTAATGTAAACAAAACTGATTTGAATGAAATAAGATATGTTCACAAAAATATTGAAAAGTCTAATTTGACATTGTGCATAATTTAATAAAAACCTTTGTTTTGGGTCTTTGCATGATAACCTGTCTTATATATTTGAAATTTGTTAATGTATTTAATTTTTGAGTTTTCTGAAATAGTGTTTTGATTCTAGTACAGTAGAAATAGGTTTTTGGGTTTTTTTTAATCAATCAAGTATATTATAAAAATTAAAAACAATATCAGTATCTTCAGTACATTCTGGAATGATACATATTCCCTAGACAGGCAACCTCTTTGTACAAGATATATAGGAATTTTCTGTACAACTTTTCAATTTTTCTGTAAATTTAAAAGTTAAAAAAAGTCTATTAAAAACAAATTCAATATCTTCATTAAATGCTTCTTTGTACCAAAATAATTAACTTTTTAAAAAAAGTTTCTTTGCTGACATTTTATTTACTTAAATATGGTAGTTGTTATGATGAAGTTGTTATACTCCAGGAATTCCTACCCTATGAGGTAGGTAAGTTTATTTTACACATTTTTAGATGAAGAAATAAAGTTGTTAAATATGTTCTTTTATTTTATTTCATTATTGACTAATGATTATCCAATATTTAAAGTAATATTATATTTTATATAAATATTTATAACAAAATATTATTTAACTTGTAATTTCTTGCAATTATTCTACATAATTTAAACTTCTGTCACATCACACATGGAGAACTAGTGTTTATGCTTATATTATTTCCAACAATAAACTTTGCAATTTATAATTTTCTTACAATAAAGACTTATGAAGGGGAAAAAAGCAAACGAATTCTCCAAAACAGAGAAAGCACTCACTTGCAGCATGAGCAAAATTTACACAAAATATTTATCGTAGAGAAGCACAATATCTTTGATACAATTGTCTATTTGTCATCATTATTGTATAGGTTGATATATCAATAAACATTCTTATAAAACATAATTTTTACTTTATTGTAATAGTTTAGATAGACTCATATATTTTTACAACAGTCTCTTATAGTAGCTTCTCAGGAGAATATTAGAAATAAAAAATAGACATCTTTCTATGAATAATCTTTGTTTTTATCTATTGAATTTTATATATTGCATATTTAATAAAGTATTTTTTTTTATTAATGGAAAGTTACCCAATAGGACTACCTATAATACCAAGAGAAAGTCTTAATGGTAAGTAATTTAAACCTTTCATGTCCCTTATTCTTTCATTATTATTTTTAATCATTTATAATATGTTGAAATTTATAAATGTTTATAATAATCGGTCAAAAATTATTTCTTGAAGAAGTGTTATAGCTCTTCAATCAACTAATTAACAAACATATTAATCAAACAAATAATTTAAAAGTCTTTATTGAATCTAAGTATTGATTCATACTCATTGGTAAGTTTTACTACTTTTTAACTGAGTTAGCTAGGAAATTGCTGTACTATGTAGACAAAAGAGTAATGATCTACTGCAAATTTTCCTAATCAGTATCATAAGATTTCTTCCTCATTCTGAAACAATTGTTCTTAGTTTCCTATCTTCTCTCCCTGAATCTGTACTATTGCGTCTACAGCGTCTTCAACTACCAGAATAATCTGGTTAAAACAAATCAGATCATATTCCTCTCCTCTAATCTTTCTCTTCACATTTCATACAGAATAAAAATTACAGTCTTTAAAATTATCTAAAATAGTCTATGTTTTCTTTACTTTTTATAATTACTTCCAAAGTTTACTTTGCTCCTCCTGCACTGGCCTTCTTTCTTTCTGTTTTGTAAATACATCAAACACTTTCACCTTACCATATCCGAACTTGCAGTCCTCTCTGGCTTAAGTTTCTAACCCCCAAATACATTTGGCTGGTTTCTTTACTCTCTTCAAGAATTTGCTCAGATATAATTTTCTCTGTAAGAACTTCTCTTCCCATGCTATATCAAATAATAACTTCAACCTGGATAGTTCTTGTGCCTCTGACCTGCTATATTTTCTCTGTAGCAATTGAACCTTGTATCATTATGGGCTTATTCTATAACAAACTCATTTAGACAGTGGATTATAAAAACAATCTTTTATTCATTTCACGATATTATAGATTGGCAATTTGGGCTATGTTCATTTGGGCAATTCTTCTAGATGCAGTAGGCTCAGATGATCTTCTTTGAGCTTGCTCATGATTCTGCAGTCAGACAATAAATCAGTTGTCATGGCCTCATTTAGGGTGGCCAAATAAACTGAGTCCTTCACATTGTATATTATCTTCCAGCCGGCTGACATAGGCTTATTTATATAGAGCCACAAATTCCAAGTGAGAACAGAAATGTTCAAACATTTTGAGAATCAGGCTCAGAAATTGATCAGTGCTGTTCCTGATGCATTCTATTGGCCAACACACTCAAAGGTCAATCTAGATTCAGGAGGTAGGGAAATACAGTGCATCTCTCTCAATATATGGTTTATTTCTGCCTCTCTTCCCATACCATTAAAATAGAAGCTCCATAGGAGAAGGAATTTTTGTTGTTTTATTTTAATTTGCACCCCAGTATCTAGATTATTATTTGACATATAGTAGAAGTTCAAGAATTATTTGTTGAGTGAATGAATTTATTATATTCTAGATTTATTTTACTTTGTTTTCTTAGCTGTTTCATTGATCCATATGCATATTCTTGGCCCATACAAGGCTGAAAATTTCTCACATTTGCATATGAAACTGTCTGCAACTGTCCCAAGAATAATAGGTTTTCTTCCTTTTCTCCTTTTCAAATCCCATATGATTTAATTGCATTAGAAAACTCTAGTGCAAAAACACTAGACCAGAAAGGCAAGAAAATCTAAAAAATGTAGTTTATGGCTTTTTCACTATGAGAAAGAGGTAATTTTGGAAATAGGGATAATGATCTCAGATTGCAATAGATAATCCAATACATGAATCCAATGTATTCCAAATGGAGCTGATTTCACTTTCAGTTGGCGAATATTTGACCCATGCCTGGCCTACTGGAGTTATCTCCTTACCCATAGGTACATGTCACATACAATGTGAGCTGACAATGGGGTTTTGACCCCATTTGTGCAAAAGTAGAATTCTTGTCTCGCTCTTAATTCTCAGATGGGAAGACGCAATCTTAGACCTCCTAGAAGGCTTAGTGTTAGGTAATTATTAAAATAATTCACAAGCTATTGGTGAAAAACATTTTCACTATTCAGAAAAGCAAGTGTTAAAGGATAATTTTGTTAATTAAGACCTCTTTGTAATCTAGGAATAAAGAAGGGGGCACCTTGAAAAACAATATATATCTAACTTGAAAAAGTTTCATTACAGTTATTTGTGAAATAAATAGAAATATGCCAATTAATATAATGGCCATAAAAATGACTGACATCACAAGTTTTACTCAATATAATTCTGGGAATTATAATCAACCTATATGTCAATGAAAGTTAAAAAAAGAGTGCATTCATTATTTCTTAATAATTTTTATTCAGAAAATCTAAATAAATTCATTAATTATTTTTGAAATAATAAAGAAGTTGCAATTAAATGGTTTAAAAATAAATAAATTTATAAATGGAAATATGTTTTCTATAATTCTAAGAGAGAATGAAGACCTACACAATGATGTTACTTAATAATATTATTGTTCTGTAATTTTCCTCATATTCGTTTTTATTTAATGTGTGTGTGTAAATACATACAAAGACATACAGAGACAGTTGCTGAGCCAGTAATATTTTGTTTCAAATAATGATAACTATTTTTATTTTTGGTAGCACCAACGTTCTATAATGATTATATTTTTAATTTATTCTATTTATTTTTCTTTGGATGGCGGTGGTAGGGACGCATTTGCCAGTAGAGTTAGTTGATTAGGCTGTCCAGGAATAACACCAGAAAGATGGCAGAATAAAATTTCCTCGGGTCATTTCCCCCTTCAGCAAAAATAGTTTGGCAGCTATCTACAGGTGAACACACCTTTATGGGAGCTTTGGATTCAGGTAAAACATTGAGAAGCCCCAGTGAAGCCAAAGACACAGGAATCTCATTTTGAGAAGATAGACTGGCACCCAGGTGGCTGACTCACCCAACTCTTACTGGATATAATGTTACAAAAAAAGTTGTCTTTGTGTCGATAAGCAAAACGTTGCTTCTCAAAAAATGCAATTTTATTTTGTTTCTCTGTTGTTTCTATTAATTAGAAATTGTTTTGTATTTATTTCTAACTATCTTAAGGGCTTCTTAATTTTCCTGTTTTAAAATAATTTTAATACATCTTCTAACAAGGTGCATCTTTCTAACTGTCTTAAGGGCTTCTTAACTTTCCTGTTTTAAAATAATTTTAATGCATCTTCTACCAAGGTGTACGTGTGCATGTAAAGTCGTTACTGTTAAAAAATGAAAAGGCACTATAATTCATCCTTATTCGAAACAGAATAGTATTGGCTCAACCATTCTTTGTGTATGCGTTTATGTGTTTACACATGCACATGTGCATACATAAAAATTAAATAAGAATGGGAAAATTACATGAAAGTGATATGGTTTACAAATGGTTACGGCCATACAAATCTTGAATTCTTTCTTGATGTCAAAATGAAATATAACATACTGGTTGAGAGAAGTAACTTTTAATCTTTGCTCCATCAAATAGCAGTTTCGATGTTGGAATATTCAAATAAATTTGGACCATAATGTAAAAAAAACCCCACAATTTTTAAGCAAATAAATATTAATTAAGTACATGGTATTGGGCATAATTATTGTCATAATTAATATTAGCGTTTCCTATTAGGCATTGATTTTCTACTTTGAATATTAGTTTCAACTTTGTTAATCCTAAAAGAGATTAATGAAGCAAAATTTTCTATTTTGCTTTAAGAGTACAAGTAGCATTTTTAAGGAAATCAAGACTTTTGACCCTAATTTACCAAAAATCAGCCATGCTCCTGAAATGAAATCTTCTCTGCTCACAAATTCAAAAACTTAGGCCAAGAAGAAAAGTTAAATGAATTATTTGGCTCTCTCGATTATAAAATGCCGAGGCCTCTCTTAATTTCTAAATTTTTTAAAAATTCGTAGATTTAGATGTTTGTCTTTATCTTAAATGGTCAAAATACAGCTGAAAAACTTTGGATATCATTACTTAAATAAAGCACAATGAAATGAATCATATCTAGAACTGAGTAAACAAAAACATGACTATTTGGAGGCAGTTATTTTACATATTTAATATTTATTTTTTACAAATACTTAGAAAAGTGTATTAGCAAAACATACCTTGTGACTTATGGTAAACCTCAAATAGTTTGTCTTTTATGTATTTATCTGCAGAAAATATTTCAGTGGCAACTTTAACTGAGAAGACAGTTTAGTAGGTGAATTCTACATCTCTTAAGCAGTTTTTATATGTCTCCACATTATAGAAGCATGGCTTATGTGAAGGCCATTGTAATTTCTGTTGTTAGAATAGCAATTTACTTCAGTACAGAATAAGTAGCAACTCTTACATAGTCTGTGAGCTATGGCAGCAATAATAGGGAAGCATTCACATGGTCCATTTACAAGATGAGGTTGCATAAAGTCCATCTGATTATATATAAGTGGTTATTAGAATAGGTCCTCAAACAAGAGTCATAGGAGAGCTATAAATTTGCAGCCATCTATTTTCAAGTCATTTTATGAGAATTGTAGTTTCATGCATATTGGGCACTTCGCTGTCATTGGCTTTGGAGCAAAAATAAATGACACACTCCTAGGCCAGATAAGACTTTTGGTTCAAGTGTCAATGCAGCCTACACTACTAACAGAAAATTATTAAAAAGAGAAAATATCTATTGATAACAATAATTTTATTTTGACCCTGCAAATATGAATGCTAATTCATTACATTGACCAGAAGCTATTATGAAATTCTAAAAACAGACATGCTTTGCTGTAAGAAAAGTATACTGTAATTTATCAGCATAAAGCCTCAAAGTACTATTAGTTCTTAGGCTGCAGCATAAGAAAATTGCAAACATGCACACACAAAACCAATCAGAGTATTCATGTAGAGAGACAAATTTAAAGAAAGGTTGTTTATTTTGTGCTAAGACACAAAGGTCTAGGTTTTTTAGAGTGTGTTTGTTCATTCATTCATTCTGTTTCAAGATCTCTCACCCCTATGGTGATCCAAAGGCAAAGTGAACTCACAGAGAATGACTCAAAAAATAGTGAGAATTCCTGCGGTTTGAGAGAGGCATCCAGTTGGCCTATATAAGGCACTCCAGACAATTTTCTGTAAAATGTAGCTGAAAAATAAACTAGAAGTTTTTAAAATTCAGTTGTAAAAATACTCTTAGGGTTATATACATTTTCTTTTCGTTTGGACATTAACTTTTATCAAAAGTTTCCATTAAATGTATAAAATTATGTAATAATGATTTAAAAATTCATAAATATATATTAAGGTAAAGTTACTTCAACAACAACAAAAAAGTGATAGTCACATATTTTATAAAGCCATGTTTTCATTACTCATAAATATATTGAGAGTCAATATTAGATATCTATTGAAGGAAAGAGTCATATTTGATTTACTTACAACTTGAATGATTAACAGCAAAACTGTATTTTAGTTACATTATTGAACAACTATGACTTCCTGTATTTAAGATAGAAATAAGAAAGTTAGTTTTTAAAATATGAACTGTAAATAAACATCCAGAAAAGTCAGAATAAATATTGTGAATAAATTTAACAGAGTAAAATTCTTTTTAGGAGGTTCAGGAATACTTCAAAGACCAAATGAAGTTTGATGAGAAGGTACCAAGAGTTTCAAATAAATTAAATCCTAGAAGCCAAAAGTCTTGGATAAAAATAAAAAGCAAATATTCTGCTGTTTTTGCTGCTGCTAGAAAAAAAATAAATTTCAGTCAAAAGATGAACTAACCTCAAAAATATTATTTACTATCTGTGGAAGTTTATATAAATCTATATTTGTATAAAATATATTCAGTAAAAGATGTATTTATACACTAATCTGCATAGTTCTATGTTGACATGGCAATTATTACTCTCTAATAAATTAATAAAAACAGTATCTAATATACTAATAAAACAACTCTGAAAAATATTTTCTATAAGGGACATAATATGACTAGCTTAACACCTTTGAAATTAATTCTATAATGGATATACCAAATAAGGCACAAGGAAAAGGTTATCTTGTTTTCTAAATTTCTGATTTAAAATGGGATGTGTTTTTTAACCTAATCTCTCCTTTTTTATATATTTAAAATTAAACAATATTCTTTTTTATCAGTGCACTAATTAATATAGCAGATACTTTACAATATCAATATGAATTTGAAAAAATATTACTTATGTACCTGTAGAAAATTTAGCATTGACTAAGTTATAAGATTATGTCATTTCTCTATTCTTATTCATTTACATTTTCTAATAATGGAAAAGTTTGTTTCTTAAAGTTTCTCTTTTTATTCAGTGAAGCTTTGGTAGACAATATTTTTTCACTATTGTTATCAAGTTAACTTTATTAAATTTAATAATTGAGTAATTTGGTGAAAAGTATTGGACTCTGTAAATTTTGTGTAAAAATTTTATATAATCTGTGATTTAAGTTAAGCTTTGACAAAGAAGAGGTTGAAAGCTGTCCTTCCCAATTTTATGACAAAAAAGAACCAAACTGGAAAAGTCAAAATCAATTATTTTAATTTTCTTAGACCTATCAGATGAATCAAGTTGCATAGATGCTCTCTCCTCTAAATCTGGAGAGATATAATAAGACAAAGAATTATGATTGAGATCTCTTTACCTGGAGAATGACATTTATTCTAAAGCTGGCATAATTAAGACTGCATAGTATTGGTGAAAGAATAGATGCATCTATCTATGGAACAGAATAGATAACTGAGAAATAGATTAACATCAATCCTTGATAGACAATTCAATGAGAAAGAATAGATCTTTAAACAATGGTGCTAAAAAGTTGAAAGTGTTTTATTATGCAAAAAAAAAATCTAGATACAGACCTTACACATTTAAAAGAAAGCAAAAAACAAAAAATGGATCATAGACATAAATGTAAAATGCAAAACTGTAAAAATTCTAAAAGAAAATACAGGAGAAGATCATATTGATCATAGGTTTGATGATGTTTTAGATATATAACAGCAAATGCAAAATATGTAAAAGAAAAAATAGTCAGTTAGACTTTATTAAAAGTTTCTGTCCTGTGAAAGAAACTATTAAGGGTATTAAAAGACAAGTCACCAATGAGAGAAAATATCCATGAAACATATATCTGATTAAAAAAAAAAAAATCTTGTCTCTAAATTATACAAAAGACTCTAAAATTCAACAATGAGAAAACAAACAGCACAATTTAAATATGGGAAAGCAACATGAACAGACACTTTACCAAAGAAGATATACAGACAGCAAATAATCATAGGATTATTTGCTGTCTGTATATCTTCTTTGGTAAGATCCCATGAATCCCATGACACAACATTATTTGTCATTAGGAAACTCCAAAATAAAGAGGCAATGAAATAGCAGTACACACTGATAAGAAAAGTCAAACACAAAAACTGACAACAGTAAATGATGGTGAAAATGTAGAATACCAGAAACTCTGATTTATCGCTGTTAGGAATGCAAGATGGCACAGTCACTTTGGAAGACATTTTGGAAATTTCTTACAAAACTTAACTTAGTCTTATCAGAAGATCCAGCAATCATATTTGTAGGCATTTACTGGTTTGAAAATATATCTTCACACAAAACCTGCATGTGGGTCTCTATCACACCTTTATTCATAATCATCCCAAATTGGAAAAATCTAAATTGTGCTTCCATAAGTGAATGGATAAGCAAACTGTATTACATCCTTATAAAGAAATATTATTCAGCAATAAAAAAAAATGAGCAATTGAATTACAAAAGACATGGATGAATCTAAAAAGGCTAAAACAAAAGGATAGTAAAACTGTCAGCGGTACAAAATAAATATCTATAACTCCATATTGATATAAAGAACTGATTAAATTAAAAAATTAAAAGGGGATAAAATAGCCTTTTTCTGTGTAGAATAATTCCAAATACTGGAGATGCCCTTGCCTTGATGGAAAGGATGCATAAACCCTTAGTTTTTGAGTGTGTGCTGTACATAGTGATTGCAAAGAATATAATATAGGAAGGAGAAAAAGTATAACTTTATTGTGGGAACCTGACAAACACTATTACTCAGCTGTGCAATCAGGGTGTGATGAAAATAGCACTATATCTCTGTGGTCTCCTCTCGCAAAACCCTTAACCCCAGTCTAAACAATAGGCAAATTCCAAAGAGGGACATCCTTATAAAACAAGACTCACAACTCTCTGGGTCTTCAAAAACAATCTAAAATTCTGTCACAGCCAAGAGGAGCCTAAAGAAACATGACAACCAGGTATAATGTTTTATCCTAAATTGTTCTTGAAAGAAAGAAAAGACATTAGTTATAAATTAAGATAATTGGAATAAACTATGGACTTTAATTAATAATAATGTGTAAATATTGGTTCATTATTTGTGACAGATGTACCATCGTAACATAAGATGCTAAGAACAGGAGAAACTAGGTACAAAATATATAGGAATTTTCTGTACAACTTTTCAATTTTTCTGTAAATTTAAAAGTTAAAAAAAGCCTATTAAAAACAAATTCAATATCTTCATTAAATGCTTCTCAGACACTTGGTAAAATTTCCGTATATCTATAAATGCATGGAGGCTTAGAGAGGTGTGAACAAATTATTGTTCAAATAGCATTTAATTAAAATAAGGTAGCAATTCTTTAGCTTTCAATATACTATAACAAAATATGGGCTCATTTTGCTGCTGTCTTCAAACTCTGGTACATGTGTTGGTCCACATACATTCTTCTAATTGGGACCACAGCATTACAGACATATGTAGGTCTAAAATAAAAAGAAATGCATATGACACTTGGAGATGTCAGCAGAAATCCAACACACTATGATACCAAATGTCAGATGCCATTGCAAATCTTTTTGCCAAGATATATAAATGAATAAACTTAAAAAAACTTGAGAAATATTTATGTTAGGGTTAAATTTTCTGTGTTTTTATATTGAGTTGTTTTCTTTGTTTACATATTTTCTGCCCCAGAACCAAAAATGACAGTCGTTTTGTAGAAATTTCCTGTTGTTTTTTCACTAGAAATTCCCTGTCCTATATTTCTACAGTTGTCTTATTCTTCACTCATTTTCAGAGGATGAGGTGTAAAATGAAAGGAAACACTATGCAATATTGCAATCTTGTTATTATTTAGAAATTGAAAATATTTTTTCACTTTGAGAGTAACTAATATTACTTTAGCATTTGTCTTCAGGTGATGGACATAAATTTATCTTGGGATTGAATGATAAAAGTAATTTTTTTCTTAAATAAAATCTACACTGTGAAATATTTATTCTTAAAAATAAAAATACACACAAATCTTTGTGGGATAAATTTGACACCCAAAGTTCTGATTTCCACTTGTTCTTTGACGAAACCCAAGTAGGTTAGTATCACTTTCTCAGTCAGAGATAGCTGTCGCAGGGAAAAGATTTTGGTCATTATTATAGAAAAAAACTGTATGTTAGTTTTTCTTCAAATATCTTTTTAAAATAAAACTTATTTTATTTTGTACTTTTATTGTATACCTGTAAGTATCAAACTAGTGAGAATGTCATTTGTAACAAAGATGGCAAGCAAAATTCTGGCATATCTTGACTTTTCTCATCTACTAAAGTATTTCTCACTTACACTGAATTTGTTGTTTCTAGTTCAACTTTATTCTATAATCCAAACTTTAGCCCAATCCTTTATTTATTTTCAGTTTCTACTGAATATATTTTTTATTTTATAACCTTCCTTCTATAATCACTTTTGTAATGTATGGAAATGTTTATAACCTCAGAAATCAAGAATAAATTTTCTAATTTTAAAGATACATGAGAAAAGAGGCAACTTGTCTTTGAATACATATATCTCATATATAGTTAAAAGTTTATAAGTGATGAGCTAATGTTTCTATAAACTATATTTATATTAGAATGAAATGGGATATATGTAATAATTTAAAAGATTATCTTGGGTTACACTCTTTTCTAAATTCTGTCAGTAGAAGCAAATCTATTAAAATTAAATTCTGGCCTACAAAGTACAAAACAAAATTTTTCCCTTATCTCACATTTATTTATTCAATTATCTGTTTATATCAAGATGAACTTCTTAGTACGCCTTTTAGAAAGTTCTATTTGATGCTTAGTGCTCTGTCAGTAATTTCACTCATAAATATGTCTGCTTTTAGAAGGTATATTTTATAGTATTACAATAGAAGCGATTTCATTAATCAGCTGTCAGTGTCTTCTCCATCTCCATCCCCCTAAATGTAAAGATCCTACCCTTTATAGTAAGACATTGTATGAAAAATGTTTTTCTTTTATAGTAATCTGTATTACTGTACAAATTTAAAACTTTGGTGCAATTTCTAATGCCCCAGGGAAATAGTATTAGAAATCAACTTCTAATTATAGTGAAGATTTTCTGTTGGATATACCTTAGTCTGAAACTTGAAACTACACCAGCTTTCTATTTAAATTGAAGAAAAAAAAAATAGCAGAATTTATTTAAATGAAGAAAAAGTATATGTAAAATCTAATTATGAAAAGTAAGTTTTAGAATAGAATGAGACTACTGATTTAGTTTCATAACTGTAATTAATTTTTTTAATTATAAAGTAAATTTTGTCAACTTCAATGAGTGTTTATTTTTGCATTACCAATTTAAGTATGTAGAAGTATAAACTAGGTATAGGCCACCTCAATGAGAAACACAAGCATATATGTCTTTTTTAAACTATTTTTTTAATTTATATATTTTGAAATAATATTTTTCTTAAATACAACTTATTTTTGAAATAGTTTCTTAAATTATTTTGAAGTAATTTTTGACATAGAAAATTTGCAAATACAGTAGTTTTCTCTATTCTTTACCCAACTTACCATTATTTTCTCATCTTATATAAAGTACATTTATTAAATAATGGACATTATTCAAGTTTCTCTAAATTTTCTATTTTTTCCATTACGGATCTAGTCTAGGACACTGCATTGCATTTTGCTGTTATGCCAGTTTAGCCTCCTACAATTTGTGACAGTTTTTTATTCTTTTCTTGTTTCCGTAGTTTGACTCTTGAAAACTATTGCTCGGATATTTTGTAGATTGTTCTTAATTTGTGTTAATTTAATGTTTTCTCATGAGTAAAGTGGGGTTATAGATTTAAGATAGAATACCGTAGATTACCTCATCGCACCATGTCAAGGAGTAGCTGCTATCCACATGACTTAATCCTGGCGAAGTCAATCTCCATCTCTTGATTAAGTGTCTGCCCTACAAAGTCACTACTTTCTATTGCCATACTTAATTTGCTGGAATCAAATCACTAAGTCCAGCCCAACTCAGGAAGGAAGGGTTATCCTATAATTCGTAGGCACATGTTAAAACCACCACCATAATTAGAATTATTTTTTACTGAGCTACTTCGAGGCTATGCATATGTTATATTTCTTAAATTTTCACTTATTATCTCACTATTTCACTGGAACTTGGCCACAGCTATTACTACTATGGTTTTCTGATGGTGAGTTTCTCTTTTTCTCACTGCCTATATGTTTATTTTTTGGAATTCTTCAGAAAGAAATTTCTTCCTTATCTCACAATTACTTAATCATTTGTTTATATTAGGAGGAACTTAAATCTATTTCTTTTATTCTTTTGTCATAATCCAACGTTATCATTATTTAATTTTGATGCTCAAATTTTTCTAACTTTGGCTATTGGAATCTATTTCAGATTGGCACTTGTCTTTTTTTTTTAACCTTCCTTATTTTATGGCTCATGATGTATGTCCCCTTCCTCAGTCCTAGAATCAAATCTTAATCCAAATAGTCATTAGTCCTTTCATTTAGAAATCAAGATCTTGGTGCAAAGTTTGCTAATTTCTCCTTGGAGTATCACTGCTTTTGAGCTGCCTCAGTAAATATATGTATGTTTAGAAATCTGTGTATATACTATATATCTGTATTTGTAATTATTTGTACACCTCTCTCTCTCTTTCTCTCTCTCTCTCATTAATACCTTTATCTTTTACTCTGTAATTATTTGTACACCTCTCTCTCTCTCATTAATACCTTTATCTTTTACTCTGATCCAGTAACAGAGGTTTCATTCATATCTTGAATCGTGACAACACCTATAATTTTGCTATCTCAGATATTTTACAAACTACCATTTTCTAAGTAAAAATCTATATTTCTCTGAATTTTGTTTATATGCTTCCCCTAATATAGTTATGTTTATTTATCAGACTTGTAGACATTTACCCTTCTCTTTTTCAGGAGCATAGCTCTACTTGTTTTCTCTCTCATCTCTGTTTTTTTTCCAGAAAATAGTTCAAAATTCAGTATTCAAACTGCTGTTTATTCAATATTAATTCTATTGATTCTTAAATAGGTTTCCCAGTTAGTCTTCCCAAAACAATTCATAGCTAAACATCTAAAATATATTCTGCTCCTCTTAAATGCTTTTCTGATTTTAGATAAAGTCCAAATCTCTTAACATGCTGCGCAAAGTTCACCATGATGTGGACAACATACTTTTCTAGACTCACTTCTGTACATCTGCCTGCCAAATTCAGGATTAATTCAAAAACACTCCCCCCAAAAGCCAAGCTATTTCTTTTCTTCTCTCTTACCCCCTGTCCCTGCATTATCCTCTTTAATTAGCCTATTTAAATGATTACATTATACACCATACTTAAAAATGTACCACGCTATAATGTCAGGAGAATGATCTATTAAAATAATTTTAATTTAATCACCACACAAATCAAGAAAGAGAACGTTGCCAGCATCCTATAACCCCTTCATGATATCTATCTTATTTACTGATTCTTCCTCCTCTTCTTCCTTCCAACTCCTTAGCTGTTAGCAACATGAGTTTTCGGCTCTTTTTAAACTTGTATAAATTGAATCATAACATTTTAATTTTGTATGTAACTACATTATTTCTTACAACATCATGTTAAGTGAGAGTAAACCATTTTCTTACATGATGTTAAAGTGGGTTTATTTATTGCATTCCATTAAAAGAATATACAAGATATCTTAGTGTTAATGGGCACTTGGGTTTTCTTTAGTCTTGGCAATTATAATTAATGGTGATTTCTGTAGAAATATATATGCATCTGAATTTGAAACTGCTGTGTCCTATGCTATACACAAATTCAATTATTTAGTCTATAATGCCATGATGTTTTTCAGATTAGTTATAATAATTTAGACTTTCAACAGAAATGTATGGAGGTTCACATCAAACCACATCTTTGTCAATAGTTATGGCTGCCTTTAGATTTTAGATATAGAATATCTATATGTAGTTATATTTCATGGTAGTTTTATTCTGTATTCACCTCATTAATACTGTTAAGGTACCTACATTTTAATGTTTTCATTAACCATTTGGATATCCTCTTTTTGGAAATGCCTGATTACATCTCTTTATTTATTAAAAATTTTTATACATTATGATAACTGCCCTTGATTGGTTATATGCGGTGCAAATATCGGTTCCACCTGTTAGTCTTTATTAGTATTTTATGCAATGAAACAGATAAAAATACTTCAGAAAAGAGACTAAGCTGATTAGTATTGATATCTCATGAGCTGATGACCTACTGATTAAGGAAACTACAATCTTAAGTGTTCCTTTAAAATTAAAATTTTTCGATATTGGCTAAAGAATTAAATAGTCACTAATAAAACAGGTATTTAACCTAAGCTATTACAAAATGTTTCCTTTTGGTAAATTTAAGTAAATACTTTTATTTTTTATAAGAATAGCAACGTTCAGATTATGAGGAAGATGTGGATTTCATAATTAACATATCTAGATTACAGAGTATTTTTGTGAATTATTCTCTGTAATAAACTGGAAAATATTTTAGAAATTGATGGTATATGAATAATAAAAAGTTTGGTATTGAAAAATAAATGAGATTATAAATAGCACTTTTAATAGCCCAGAAAAAAATTTATAAATGTATTTTAATATAAGATGTGTGTGTGTGTGTGTGTGTGTGTGTGTGTGTGTGAGGAAAATAATACAGTGGGAAGGCTATATATGATATATTGTGTTTTTCTTGTGTTGGATGCCAAATTAATATTATATTAGATTATTTAGAGTTTTGGTTCACTATTTAACAAGTTATGCTTTACGTATATAACTGAACAGATAAAGTTAATTGAACACAATATCAGTTTTCTAAGTTTTATGTTTTAAAAATATTAAAATTTATTTCACAGATTGCATTTTCTCATGTAATTTTGCCAAAATTGCCATAGCTTTGATTACTTTTTTCTACTTTTATATGTAGAAACTAAATACAGTACCTTACATTAATTAAAATGTGCCGTTTGACAGGACATGCACTTAATTGGCGCCATTTCCATGGAATTAAATTAAATCTGATGACATAATCTTCTTCTTAATCGGACTGGTAATTCTTTTTAATAGGGGAACTTGTGATAATTATGTGAGGCTCAATGGGTCCACACGAAGTTCAAAGGTTGGTGATTCTTTTTTTACTTCCAGGACTTCTGTCACCAATTATCTGGTAACCACAGAGGTTTCATCACTCTGTAGGAGAAATTTAAAACTGCTTCTTAAACTGAACTTATTTCAAAATTTTTGGTTATATCTGTTAAGATCTTTAAGAAAGTGCTACTTCTGTCTTCCCTCACATTTATCACTTCGCCAGCTCTCCTACCTGTGTGACACAAACTAGTCGTGTGGGAGCTAGTTCCTGCTTCCAGAAATTACATAAAATTTCTGGTTCTAAGGCAAAGGCTGCATTTCCTTTTCTCTCATATTCTACATATTTATCGTTTTTTAAATTGTTTTAATCTACATGTTGCCTGTTGGAACCACCAATTGTTATTATGCTGCTTTATAATAGCTGTTCTTTTCTTTCTAATTTATTTTAATCATTATTGACTTATTCCTTATTTATAAAAAAGAAAATTTTCATTTTTACTATAATATAAACTACATTTAAATTAATAATGAAGACGTCTCAGAAGAAAATGACTCTAGTTTATTCTAATAGGTAATTATATTTAAAAATGTTAAAAAATATTAATTTGAATTTATTTGTCAATAGTAAAATTCATGTCTAATTAAATATGTATCAGAAATAATCTTAAAGTAATTACTAGATTTTTATTACACATAGTAAAATTTATTTTATAAGAATGTACTGACAAATATATTTGAAGTGCAATTCTACAAATAATTGTTTGAAAAAATATTTTTTGTAAATCTTGATGTAAAGTATAAAATAAACATGAATATGTAAGGTATAGAATAAACAGAAAATATTAATATAAAGACCCTGAAAATAAAATGTTTTCCCCTGTGACTCTCGCATGATAACACCCCTTCCCACCCTTCCTGCCAAATACAAACTATCTAAGCAATGGTAGCTAAACCACAACCAGTTTGCTGCCTCTAAACCGTACTGAGTGATTTATGCTACCTAAGTAACTTAATGTTTTTTAAGAATTTGAGTAGAGAAATATTTCAGATCAAAAAAATAAAGCTGACCTCTAACTCACCTTCCCAAATATGTTTTATGATATAATGTTTTTCGGTCTTCTCGGAAGAGTCATCTTAACTCATTTTCAATCTGTTCACATGTTGGACTGTTTATATAAATTCTAGTAATGCTTGAACTACCAGTTATTGGTTGTTACCTTTCTTACACAGAGGAAATTTCAGCACAGTGGCTAAGAGGTCAAGATTTATAAGCAAATGACAACTCAGGCGTTAAATAATTCTTTTATTTTGGCTAAGTCATTTTATCTCACTAAGCTTCCTTTTTCTCTTCTGCAAAAATTGAATCACATTTTAATTGATTAATAAGTTAATCAGTTAATATGCATTTTGCCCTATTCTGCATCAGTAAGTCTATTTAATGTTGGGTATGTAATATTCATTCAAGCTGATGCAAACTTTGACCACATGGATGGTGAACAACAATGAGAACAAATACTTATATTTTACATGTGACTCCTACATTAAAATTTATGTGTGAGACCAAAAAACACATTTTTTTTGTTTACTTAACATCATATTAAAACTGACTTTGAGTTCCTATTTTATAATGAGGGAAGAGAATTGAATCTAATGTATTATTTAGACCATACTCCTTACTCTAGGGTTTCACAATACATTCAACTGTGGTGATAAAAAGGCAGATTAATTGCCTTTTTCTTTATCCCATCATGGCTACCTTTGCTCAATAGAAACTTGAGATTAAGATATGCTGCTGCTTGCTAATGTGCCACCTATTACTTATCTTTTCTAGAATATTTCGTGAAATCATCTATCAGGAGCTGAAACCACCTCCCCAGGTCTCCATAAGGTAGTGATTTATGGGGACTACTATCTTGGGAATAGCATCCTTTAGATCTAGAATAAATCACCACTGATCTCCTATTTCAACTTTTCTCTCCTTAAAGGAATTCTCCTGTCCCTGGTCCCCATTTGTGTAATTCTTAAATTAAGTTTTCCAGAAAATAAAATTAAAGAACTTCTATTCTGTAAAGACTTTTTTATTCTATGCAATTCAAACCTTTCAACATTCATAAGACAAAGCACATCTGAGGGAGGGAAGGGACATAAATTTCTTGTTGGTTTGCTTAAAAATAGAGAAAAAATAAAAGAGACAAAACAGTTAATATCTAATCATCAAATGACAATTATCAAGTATTAATAATACTAAAATGATAAAGAATAGCATATGACAGAGAGTAATGTGATATTTTGGGAAGAACCGAGAATTACTTAAATGAAATAGTTATAGAAATCATCTCTGAACAGATGAAATTTGTAGTAAAGATGAACTGTTTTTGTCTGTTCTTTAATGTCATGTGAAAGACTGAAGAGAGAACAACTCCAAGCCTGGGAACCTACCTGGTGAAATTCTCTAAGGTGAGAAAGAACTGAAAATGATCAGTGTAATGAGTATACATTGAAAAAAATGAAAGATTGTTGAAGAGGCCACTGTGATGATAAAAAGAGTCAGCTCAGATAAGATCTTGTAGAATATAAAAAAGAATTTTGATTCTAAGTGCTGAGAGGAGATAATGGCATGTTTACGGGACAAATTACATCATTTACTTTTAAAAAAGATCACTTCACTTTGGCAGCCACGGAAAGATATGTTTGGAACAGAATAGGAAAAATAAGAATAAGAATAAGAAAGCTAGAAGGTGTCTTAAGAGGGTCCTACAAGTGTGCAAGCCAGAGATAAGTGTGCTAAGGAGAAAAAATGAGAGATTGTATTTGCAATGTATATATGTGACACATACAGAGTCACACATACAGTTAGCACTTAATAAAAAATCAATACAATTTTTATCAACTTAGTGATGGTTATTACTAGAGAATAATTTATTATTAAAGTTAGAAGCTAATGAATCTTAGAGAAAAGATAGCATTATTGACATGTTCAGACAGTTGTATGAAGCATTTCTTGATTATTTTTCTGGATTTTGTATTATTTGTCAACTTTTTATGTTTTGAAACCTTTTTTCTAAATATATATTTATCATTGTATTTAATTTAATTTAATGCATTTAATTATTTTTATATAAAAGTTTCCCATAACTGCAAAATCTTCAGGTCCTTTAAAACACAAATCAGCAATCTTCTACATCATTTGTGATTTTGAAGTCAACATTATAAGAAAGCAGAACAAGTAAAGATTATTTATTTAAATTGAAATGCTATTATTCTTGAAGAAGATGGTTTCAAATAATAGTATTATAAATTAATATCCTGAAGTATTCTAGTAATGTTTTGAAAACATGAAAGAGTATATCCAAGGATTATAATATTTATTTCAAAAGGGTTATTGCATAGCATGTATAAGCACATTTTATATGTTTAAATTTTGGTAAATGTATAACAAAATTTACCATGTGATTAACATATAGAGAACTCATTATACTAAAAATCAAATCAAGAATAAAAACCTGTTGAATAAATAATTATGGTTTTGTAAGGAGTATGTAAACATTTCTATTGGGGCCTGATTACTTATTTCCCAGATTAGAGCACTGCATCAAGAGTAAAATGGGGTTCATCATGACATGTGGTCTATAATCTAAAAACTGAAGCAATATCTGTCATATCTAGAGACATCAAAAACAACTTTGTTTTCCAAATTTGAGTAAAATGCTGACATCAGTAGAATAATATAAATCAGATATGTATATTATAAAAACAGACCAACCACTACAAAAGCAAAAAAGTGATACACTCAAAATACTATAAAACAAGATCAAATCACACAAAAAAATATTCAGGTAGCGTTTAGTAAGGCAAAAAAAAAAAAAAAAAGACAAATAGAGAAACACAAAACCCAGGAAACAAATTTTAAGCAAAGAAGTAAATAGTCGAGCTAAGAGTAACCAATAAAGAATTACCTTAAATGTAAATAATCTATGTACACCAATCAAAAGAGATTAGCAGAATGGATAAGAAAAAATATCACCACACTATATACTACTTTCACCACCTTGGTTAAGTTAATACCTTAGTATTTTATTCTGTATAGTGCACTTCTAAATGGAAATGTTAATGTATAAAAATGAAGCTGATTTTTGGGTGTTCAATTCATATCCTGCTACTTGGCTGAATTTTTTAGTTTTCAAAATTTCTTGTGGAATTGTGAGAATTTTCTACATAGAAGATGATATCTTCTGCAAACAGAAAAATATTATTTTTCCTTTCTCATTTAGATGGGATTGGTAAATTAAGTCTGTGCTACATGATAAAAAGAGTTGGACTTCCCTTCAAATAATTTGGAATTTTATTTTGGTGACATTAAATCACAAAGATATCTTACAAAATCAATTGTAGGACTGCCTTTGTTTTTAGATAATTTGAGTAATTTTATTAGCAGTTCAGATTGGATGCAGGAGCAAAAAAAGTATGTAAAATATTTTCTAAATAGACTAATATAAGCGACCAAGCTAGGACAGCAGTGTGAGAATAAGAAAAGAAATAGTTATTACTTGGGAAAATTACCAATACATTCACATTAAAAATAATTTTGTTTTTTATATAAAAATAATTTGTACTTGTTTTATTAAGAAAATAAAACTATTGCTTATTGCTGAGCAATACTAATGAATGAGATACATCTTTGTATCTGTCATTATATATAAAGGATACAAAATCATTGTATAATTTAAAAGTTAATGTAGAGTCTCTTTATAACCAAGGAGAATATAAGAACGATAGAAATGCAATTTTTAGGGCCCCATTTCAGATCTAGGACAGAGAAATCTATTATAACAAGTCCCCGAGGTGATCCTGATGAGCGCAAGTGTTTAAGAACCACTGTGCTATGAGATCAGGCAGGTGGTTGTATATTAAAGTAGATTTGATACTTTTGTACCAGAAAGTTGAGGAAGTTATTATTTGGTGCACTCCATTTTTATTTGAATTAGTAGGATAAGGGGAGTGAGGGAAGAAGAGAGAGGAATGGAGGATTAAAGAAAGGTGTTTGACACAGTTTGAAATAATCCTTAGACAAAGGAAGTCAAGTTCAGAGCACTTGCAAAAGAAAAATTTTATCTATCACAGACTGAAATAATCTCTTCTTCTTCTGAAACCTTATATTTTATTGATATGGTGAAATAATACTATTTTATACTTCTTTACACTCTGCATAATGTCTTTGATCTTAGTATCCTCTTATTTCTACTGGTACGTGTTGTCTTTGTCATATTTATTTTTACTTTTTGGTTTAGATTAATTATGGCCAGAACTACTGCCTTCTACTTTTGTTTCTTTAAGTATTCCTAGAATGAGGTTTAAAATGTTTTTTTTTTTAATATTTGAGAAATGAGTAAAACAATTAATATATAAATAAATGAGGAGACCTAAATGGATAAAAGAAATAATGAGGGGAAGGCTTAGAAAATAAAATGGACCGAGCTTCCTATTATAGTGGCACATTTGAAAAAATGTTAACAATAATGTTATGGAGTCAAAGTGAAAATAAAAATCTCTCTAAAGAGAGGTTATAAAAGCAACAAACACTATTATTCTCTGTTTTATTGCACAGTGTATTAAGTTGCAGTACAAGAGTTCTAAGTGCTGTCAACCTATAAGTTACCTGTCACAAGACAAGGAAACCTTTGTGCTCTGAAATTTCTTTTACTCACATAGCAATCACTAGACATGATATATTGTATGCATGTTTTTTAATCCTGAAATTCAGTTAAGCTATCTCACATTGTCGAACAAAAATAAAAAGGAAACCACATCATGGAAAATGCTAGTGCTTTTTTTTTCTTTGCTCATGCTTTGAAAGATTAAAAAAATAAGATGAATACAGGAAGATCTGCAGAGCACCACCGCCAGTTAGAAAGAGCTCTAGATGAACATCAGCGAGAGAAGTAATATCAACCTATTGAAAATGAATGAACTTTTTTTCCATTGAGACAAGCCTGACAAATGAAGTGAAAGAGATTCAAGGAGAAATGAATATCAGGGAAGATTGACCTGTCTCACTGAGTCATGTGCAGGCCATTCCACAGCCTTGTAGGAAAGTGAGTAGATCCTTCTTCATTTTTAATATTCAAACCTTGACCAGCTTCAAAAACACATGGTATATTGGTGCTACTATTATAAACATAGTGAAAATCCAAAAGCATTTTTAACTACTTGATTTTAAACCACCATATTTAAGTTTACCAAAAGAAGTAGAAAGAAGTTTTAATGGAGAGAGGCATAAATAGTAACCCTTGCCCTAAATTCATAAAAACTATAAAAATAATCGGAGTTACTAATCCAAATAAGTAGGAAAACAAATATTGTGACCACTTGAGATTCCACAACTACATCATGAAACTTATAAGATACTATTAAGTAAAATGTCTCGTTCTTGATAGCAGTTCACTTTGTGCTTATCATTTATTGAATTTAAAATTTTAATGTATTTATTAATTAATTTAATTAATAAATTAAAGGCTTAATTTTCATATTTCAGCAATGGAAGAAAAACATATTCAGGTTAGTTCTACAAACTAATATCCGTAATTTATAAACTTCTAAATTATGTGTAAAACTTAGAGACAAAATGATTTAATTTCTACTAAATAAGTTTTCTCATTTTGTTGGTAATATAAGTACCCCGATTACATCACTCTTGATCTTGCATACTGTGATTGCTTCAGAACCTTTTATAGATTTTAAAACCCATATCATTATTTAATTTCAAATAATCAGCTAACTAACATGCTAGTTTTCTCTCTGCATTAGTTTCTTTGTGCTGGTGTAACACATTATCAAATTTGGGAACTTAAAACAACCAAAATTCGTTTTCTCACAAGTCTGAGATAAGCCAGAAGTCTGAAATAAAAGTTTTACAGGGCTACCCTCTTCCAACATCTTTAGGGGAGAATCAGTTCCTGGACTCTTTCAGTATTTGGTACCTATCAGCATTCCTTATTTTGTGGCTGTATTAATACAGTCTCTGCCATTGTCTTCACATTGCCTTCTCTTCTTAATGTATCTGTTTAATCTCCCTCTGCCTAACTCTTTTAAAGGCGGTTGTCATTAGATTTATGGCCTTCCTTGGTCATCCAAGATAAGCCCTCTTCTCTCAAAATCCTTAATTTAATCACATATTTTACCATAAAATGCAACACAAATCCCAAGGAATAAGAAATCCATCTTTTGGGGGGCACAGTCAGCCTATTACATCCTGTCATTTTAATTACAAATAAGGTTAAATCAATTTATTTTCCCACAAAACATCATTTTAACTGTAATTTGTCAAAAATACGTTGATTAAAAATGAAGATAATAAGTACTATTAGCTAAAAATAGACCAAAGATGTTTTTCAATCTAACCAAAAAAGTGTTTTTAAATTTTTTCTTAATAATTGTAGAAGAAAACATTTCTTAAGATCTACCTCATAACCTAGCTGCATTTGTTCAAAAACATTTGTATTACCAGCTTACATTTTAAATGAAATAACCCAGTAGTAAGGCAGAAAGCAAAGTGTGGCATAATTTTTAAAAATAACCAGATATCTTTAGTGGTAGGCAAAACCTAACTTTTAACTTTAAGAAATTTTTATAAATATGAGTTTTAATTAGTTATAAAACAATTAAAGATATTATTACTACATTTCATAGCTATTTATTGAATTTAATAAAAATTTTTCATTGTTTTTATCCATCTACATATCATTCAATTGTAAATAAAATTTTGCAAAAACATTGTGATTAAAATATTTCTATTTTTTTAAATGTAAAACTTCGATCTGCTTGCATTATTAATAAAAATGTACATGTGATTAATTACAGGTAGATATTTATTTCTAAACATAAAATATATGTACCTAATTTTTTTCTCAATCTTTAATAATTTATGTAACTAGTCCCATTTAATGCATTTTCAATTATTTGAAGACTCAAATTTTAGAAAAGTAAGTTCATGTAAACATTTAGAAGAAGTATTATACTAAACAATATTTATATAAAATATTCTGTATTTGATAACATAATAATAGTGAACAACTAGCTATTATATAATTATTTACTATTCATATAATTACCTACATGGTTTTTAGATCCACAACATTCTTATTTCTATGTCTCCTAGCGCACACACACACGGAGAAAATAGGGAAGAAAATGAAATCTTTCCCAAGTCCAATACATAGCAAACTATAGGAATGTATAATGAAGCCATGACAAATTTGTGCATTAAATATTGAACACTACCACTGCAACTTTGGATGTCACTGTGACTTACCATAAATGTGTTTGTATATATGTATATATGCATATACATTGATGTGTATATGTTATATGCTGATGGTGTATGTATACAGTCTCTAAGTTTAAAGACATATGTTGAATATGGCCTCTATTTTTTTTTTTCTTTTTGACACATGTAATACAATTATACCTAATTTTTCCAAGGCAAAATGGCTTGTATTAGACATATTTAAGCTCAGTTCAATTCAATTTGTTTCCTGTAATTATTCCCCTTTTATTCATATTATCATAGATTTGTTGCTTAAGTCCAAAAGATTCATAAATATTTTTTTCTGAACTACTAAAAAAAAAGAGTTTTAAGTTATTTACAATATATGGATAGGACAAATTTCTTTATCAAGACACTCATTGCAGAACTTATATAATTAAATTTGGAATCCTTGGTCTTTCATGGTCTACATAGACTTCTAATCTTTCCAGTTCAATAGTGAGTCAATGACGTATCCGAAAAGTTAATCAAGAAAACAATCCCATTTATGATAGCATCAAAGAGAATAAAATACGTAAGAATAAATTTAACCAAGGAGATGAAGATATGTACACTGAAAATTATAAAATATTGATGAAAGCAATTGAAAAAGACACAAATAAATAGAAAGATATTCTGTTATCAATAAATTGGAAGAATTAATATAATTAAAATATCCATATTTCCCTAAGAGATATATCAATTCGATGCAATGCTTATTAAAATTTCAATGGCGAGTTTTCCATCTGGGGTTAGGCCCTTGGCGGTGTGCTTCTGTTAGTGTGCGGTAGTGTTTATTGCGGGCTGTCATACGTGTGGTAGGAGTTAGGTTTAGTTTGGGGGCCGGAAGCAGTGGCGTGATCCTTTCTCTCTCATACTGGTAGCAGAGCAAACAGGGAGTGGGATTTAGGGTTTGCAGTTACCAGAGCAGGCGGCGAAGTCCGGGCCCTGGAACCCAGACCAGGTAATCTGGCCCTGCACACCTTTACTTCCTGTTTGGTTCGCTTGTCTAACCTTTGGGTGCAGTCGGCAGAGTTGTGACACATCCTGGGGAGGGAGAAGGGCGCTTTGTTTGAAGAGTGTAAAGACAGACTACTTGAAGAAAGACAGGTGCAGTCAGTCATTCTTGGTTCGCATTTCTGAGGAAAATCTCATTTATACCTGTCCATTCCACAGGGTTTGTTTGTTTTTGTTTTTGTTTTTTTCTTACGTGGAAGAAAACTACATAAAAAGAGTCCATCAGTACGAAAAAAAAATACTAAATAGGCCGATATAAGTCATAAAAGTCTTTAAATTTTCACAAAAAAATGCTAATGAAAATTCAGAAAAACTCAAATTTTATTCGCTGTCAGTGTCCATACTGTAATTTAAAGCAATCGACCTCTTTTTAATTGGCACAAAGTCGCTATCGTCATTGCTCAAAATATTTGAAAGTACTACTTCGGTTTCAATATTTAAGTTTATGTTTTTAGATGATCTTTTCCCAACTCCATCTTTTGCTAAGTTTTCATAAATTCTTGAATATTCAATATAACGTTTTAAAAAGTATTTTCAAAATTTTGAGGCTCATTGGATGTTTGGATCAATATATAGAATTGCAGTTTCCAGAGTTTTTGACCAATTGCAGAGCTTTGTAAGTATTTTCTGCAGCGAATGAAACTGGTTCAAGGTCACTGCCATGTTCATTGGCAGGATGGGCTTTGGATATTAAGTGAATTAATTCATTATCGGTTGATTGGTGATCGACCAGAAATTCGTTAATATCATCTACATTCAAATTGTCAGAACCTTCTTGAAATTTAATAAGTCAATAATGCCAGCTAATAATTTAATAATGCCAGTTAATTTTCAGTTGTTGAGACCATATCCCCTGGTACAACCACTTCTGGCCATATTACTTTCCAGCAAGCATTTAAAGTTTATGGCTTTATGTCACTCAAAGATAATATTCTTGATACAAATTAAAATTGTGTATTTATTCCAGGCTTCTGTAACTGCTATTCATTACCTTCAAGTTTATTAAAAATATCATTAAAACTTTGTTTAATTTAATTAATTTTAAAGGAAGGAATACTGTCTTGATCTAAAGGTTGGATTGAAGAAGTTGTATTTGGTGGCAAATACTGTATACAACTTTTATATTTGGATGTTCTAAATTGTGTGGATGACCAGGTGCATTATCTAAAAGTAAAAGTATTTTAAAAGGAGACATTTGTCCATATAATTTTCAGCTTCTACAGAAAAACATTTGTAAAACCAATATGGAAAAACATCAGTAGTCATCCTTGCTTTTTTATTTGCCATCCAATGAATGGGAAGACGATGCATTAATAATTGTGTTAATGTTAGTTCTTTGTACGTTGCTGAGTTAAGCTATTGATTTTTAGAAAGTGTAATTGCCAATAATGAAAATGAAACAGAAAGAACCGCGTGATATGAGGCTGCATAAATGGAAACCGCATATAAAAAGTCTGCACAAACGAAATATTTACTGCATATAAAAAAACTCACGTAAAGAAATACCGCATAAATTGAGGGACTGGTGTATTTAAGTTTACCACCTCCCCAGTTTAAGTGCAAAGTCAAATTTTAATAATAGCAAGATGGCCTTAATTTACATTTGAGATTTTCATGAGGTTTGGAGATCCAGGGATGTGTTAGAAATGACATCTTCACACAAACTTAAAAGTAGAATAAATCTCGGAACGTATAATTCGTCTCAAATGCCACAGCAGGACGATTTGACAAGCAGGAGTTAGATGCATACATCAACGTCGATTCTTCAAACTCCATTTAGTGTCAATTCTGTAGCACTTGGACCCTTTTGTTTCTAAGAATATTTGTTCTGTGATGCTCCGAATTGTCAGTACGTCTTTAAGGTTTTTTTTTTTTTTAATTGATGATCTTGTAGAAATTATTTCACTTTGGATAGTCATTCACTGTTTTATAGTAATTTCTTTGCTTTGTGCTAGTTATCTTCATTATGTTACAGAGTCATAAGTTATTTTATTATTTAAATTATTTCCTATTTGCTGCTTCTTAGCTATTACCACCAGAGAACCACTAAGGTCGAAGGAGTATAAATTGCTCAAGTGGGTGTCCCCTGGGAATGAAACAAAGAATGAGTAAGCAGGACATTTCCTTGATGTCTCATATTTTATCTTTAAAAAAATATGACTATTTGCATTTTACTCCATGACATTTCTTTTTATTTTAATGTGAAATATTCTCTCATCCAGAAAGTAAAAAACTTTGAATAAAGCCATATTTAAAAGAAAAAAAAATCTCAATGGCATATTTCATGGAAATAGAAAAAAAATTCTAAAATTTGTATGAAACTGCAAAAGACCCGAATAACTAAAATAAACTTGAGAAAGAAGGACAAACCTGGAAATACCACACTCCCTGATCTCAAATTATAGTACAAAACTATAATAGTCAAAACTGTATGGCATCAGCTTAAAGACAGACACAAAGACCAATGGAACAGAATAGTGAACCCAGAAATAAACTATATATGGTTAACTAAATTTCAACAAGGGCATATATAAAGGAAGTAAGTATTTTCTAAGATTAATTTATTCATCATGAGTGAGTTTTATATAATAATTACTACATAAAATTCTTAAAGTATAATTTTTAAAGTTCTAATACTGGATAATGGAATTTGATACACACAGAAGCTTCTGGATATTTAGTCCTAGTGAAAATTCACTCCAATAACTGTCTATATAATGACCATGGTAAGGATTATTTTTATCTTTAACCTAAGACATCTGGGCTTACCAATGCACAAATTTTTAACTGGCTAGTAGTTGTTTACACAACTTATTATTGCATTTGAATTTTCTAATTGGTAGTTTATTATTATTAATGCTGTTATTATTATATAGAAATTAATCATAAAATTTATTTCATTTTTTTTGCTATGTACCATGCCACCTGTCCAAATTACCCCAAAACGGGCCCTCTTAAATGTAAGCCAGAAAATACGCACTGTGCCCCTGACAATAACTACTGGACTTTAAGCAATTCATTTAACCTTTTGAGTTTCCTCTCTGAAAAATCAGGTGGCTAGATGTGTTAGGCTTTCATATCGTTTACTAAAAAAGAAGATATCAGATAAATAGGGAAATATTTTCATACATTATATTAATGCTTAATTCCTAAAATAAGATTCTAAATGAATTATCTCTTGTAGTTTCTACTATGGAATCTTAAATTTCTTTTTATTCCTGCCAACTTTAGAATCTTGCCATTCCTTCACTCATATAGTCACATTTCAGTTGAAATAATCTTTGCTTCTGTAAGTTCCAACACTGGTACTTAAAATCATTAGTTATTCATAAATTCCACTTCAATTTTATACCTTTTTTGATTTGCTTATTATTCAAATATAAGTTTTTTATTCAAAACAATAAGAACAATAGGTTAATGAAACACAAATACAAGGTTCCCTAGTTTTTCTTCTATTTTGCAATAATGACAATCTGAAAATAGCCACAGAGCAAAAGGATGCTCGGAAACATAGTACTTTGCATTGAAATAAGAGTCTGTCTGCTTTAGAGGGAGATATCACATAACTTTTACCATAGTACTTGGTTTTTCAGACTGATTTAATTACAGAAATTTTATAAAATGAAGACATGACAAAGAAATAGAGTTGAAATGTATTAAGCATGTGTGCGAGTGTATGTTTCCTTTGTTACAAAGTTTCAAAGTTTTGTTCTTTTTGTGCTTGCCGTTTTCTCCTAGAGCTCAGAGGTTAAGTAAGGGCACTACTTTAAATTGTGTGGAATTCATTAGCAGCTGCAAACCTCACCCACAATTCACTCTGATTGACAGGAACATATAATCATAAAATCCTATTAGTTATCATGTTAGATGTTTTCCATTAATGGAAAAGAGAACGCATTAAATGTGGGCATTGACATACATATATAGAGAGTAGAGGAAAGGAAGTTTCCAGTGTTTCTTAAACAGGCTACTTATATATTTTTTCATAGATAATAATACCTCCAAGTCTGCACCATCACTAGTTATATAATATTTGAAGTTATGCCTTTTTTGTTTCCATGAAAAATTTTTAGTTATAGTTGTAGAGCTATAATAGAACTGAATATTCAAATATATGCCCCCCACATGTCTTATTTTAGAAAATATATGGGTTTTTTTTATTATTTCACCTTAGTTACATAAGACATGATCATATAATGTTTTAGAGAGAGAACTGGATTTAAGTATCAAAAGAGAAAAACAAAGCATTGAAAAACACAAATTAATGGTATTACCTATGTCTTAACCTTGGTCTCCTTGAAAGCACAGTTGGAATAAAATTGTGCCAATTATTGTTTTGGAAAATGATCCTTGAGGACAGGAATGAATAGCCAATGGAGTGGACCATGGAAAGAGGGAAAATCAATCCGAGAAGCATTGGTGAGGTGACCACTGCTAAGGATGACTGGTTAACATGCTCACTGACTTTTTTTGATGGACAAGAGAGTCCATTTTATGGTCTTGTGTTTTAAAAATAAATCACTTTTATTTTTATGGAGAAATATAAGCATCAAGACAGTTCTTAAGATTCCTGTTAAATTTCTAGAGATTTTAAACCTCCCAATAAAATGCAGCAAGAGCCCTTATCAAGTAGTAGAGTCTTAAGAGTTTGGCACTGACTCTAAGGTAAATCTTGGAAAGAGTATTAGAGCAAAATTGGTTTAAAATGAATATTATTTCCACATTGGTCTCCTGTCATCGAGGCTGAGTACAGAAAGAATAATGGACTTTGTGTCATAATAATCTGCATTCCTAAAATTCAAATCCTAAATTGTTGGGTATTAAACTCCTCTTAGAGGCATAACAAAAATAGTGGAACTACAAAGTACCCTTGGAAAAACAAATTACGCACAAGCGTGTGCAGTGGGGTCATGCCAGTGGGTTTTTCATTTGGTAATCTTTACTTGTCATCAGTACAAGTCTTAGACATGTCACAAACTGGAAGCAACATCTGCTAAGATCGCAGGGAATGCCAGAGGAGTTTGACCAGAAAGCTTCAAGGGAGGCTCTATGGCTTCTCACTGACTGTGGAAAGCTGAAAGATCAACATCTGAACATTTGCCGTTTCTGCAATCAGAAGAAAAATAGTACATGCCCTCCCTCCCAAACCCTCTGCTCACTGATAAAAGTGGGAAGCATTTACGCACAAGCTGCCATCCCAAGTGGTCGAGATTGGCCTTGCAGTACTAATGCTCCCTTTTTCTAGGTGTGCATGTGTGATTGCCACCTGGGTTATCAAGAGTGTCATCTTCCAAGACATCAGAGAAGCTCTTAAAAAAGGAAGTCAAAGGTCAATAGCAAGATTTGTGTCAGGAGGCCTCCCCATTGTACCTGAACAAGATTAATCAAAGTCTGCTTGAAACTGTTGCTGAACAGCTCAAGATAGAGTTGGGGCCAAGAGAATTTGTCATGGCACACAAATTATGCCCTATAGGAGTTGTCATCTGGAGTGATGCTCCATTGCAGTGTTAACTAAAGCTGAACTAACTGAGTTACTTTGGTAAAAAAAAAAAAAAAAAGTACAATTTTTTACATCTGTATTATTCAAGTAAAATCTACTGAAGCTAAAAATAAAATATGAAATAATTTTTATTTGTTGCTATCTTCAGTCGACCATTTTAGAGTTTCTATCTTGTTTTAAAAGAAAAGACTTTATTAACTGAAGTAAGCAAAAAGAAAAAGTGGCAAGGGAAATTGGTAAAAAGTATTTTTAGCTGTAAATTGAACATAGAGCCACCAGAAAGAATCACAACCCTACCTAGGGATATGTTGGAAAAAAAAAAATCAAGCTTCCTGATTTTATTTGTGGTGATAAAGCTGGTATTTCTATGGGAAAAAGGAAAATTATAAAGACACAGAAGTTTGTTTTATGCCTTAAAATGATTGTTTACTTATAATCTAAATGTTCTAATATCAAACTCAATCTTTGAAGTAACTGAGCTTTATTATAATATTTGTTAGTTGGGATAACTAGTTTGCTTTTCTGAAAAATTCACATATTTGGTTTACAGGCATCTCAACAGTTGCTTTTAGTACAACAGTGCACACCTTTTAGCTGTTTATGGTTGAATTAACTATTAAGAGTTATATAAAAAAAAGCAAAAAGAGTAAAAGTTAATTAACCTAACAAATGAACACAGTAGAAATAGGATGCATCTACAGGTGGTAAATCATTTCAACTGTGAGAGAAATGGGAAAGCAAAAGTGATAGCCAGCTGTTCAAAGCAGTGCAAATTGTACACAGCAAACTTGAACTTGAAATCCAAGCTAAAGCTTAATGTAATCCTTTCAAAGCAGCAGATGCTTATGGGGAAAAAAATGAGGGGACAATTTGTTGTAGAAAATTACATTGATAATTATGATCTGTGATCCAAACATCAAATTGAAGATCTCTCATAGTCAGTAGTCCAATATTAGGAATACAATTTGGTTACATTGGCACGGAAAATAAAGATTTCCTATTAAAATGCATGCAATAACCATCTGGAATGAGCTCCTGTTAGTACACCATTCACCCTTAGGCAGATGCTTGACAAACTGTTGAAAATTATTAGACTAGGTGTATTGAAAAATAAAATACTTAATCACAGACTTTTTTCAGTGTATTTTGGAGAATATAAAGAGAAAATAAGATTTTTAAATCTAATAACAGATAAGGGCTACCCTCAAATCCACAGAAAAATGTAGAATTAATTTTGTCATTGATAAACATATGATGAACCATGGTGAACAAAAAATACCCACAATACTGAAGCAATCAGTAGACATCATTAATGAGGTGGTAGAATTATTTAAACTCATATGAGTTATCTTCTGAGGAATATCAACAGAAATGCTGGGAAAAAGTCACCAATAGTATCATCTCTAAAATAAAATCACTTATTGGTGTTTTTCCTTCCTAGATTTTCCTATAATTTAATAGTTACAATGTTATTTAACTTGATTTTTGAACCTCATGAAAAATTCCACCTGAATATAAAGGATTTCTAAAAAATATGTTTTTTTTTTTTACCTCATTTCTCTAAGGATTATGGTATATACACCAGACATCAGAGAGCTGACATAGACTTACAATTTCACCGCTTCTTTTAAAATGAAGAAATCTTGCAACCATGTAAGTACTCTATATTTTAGTTATCATATATGTTATATCTGTACACATTACAAACCTCAGAATACAATGTTATAATTTTGCTTTTAAACAATATTTTTTTAAAAAATAAGGAAACATTACACTTGAAACTAATATAACATTGTATATCAACTATAATTGAAAAAATAAAACTATTATTTAAAAAGCAAGGAAATACACTTTTTCATAGTCCTTCCATGTTAATATTTCCAATGTGCTTTGGTTTGTCTTCGAATACCTATTTCTTTTTTTTGCATTTCACATCAGGCCAAAATTTACTTTAGCATTTCTCGTATTGGATACCCATACTCTGTACTTCAACTCTTATATTTCTCAGACACACACTCATTTATTCGGCTTACCACCATTCGTTTTTCAGATTATAGTACAGTTGTCTTTACTCTGGGAATATTGCATTGAGGTGGCTGAAGTGGTCATTGTGACCACTAAATTAAAAGTGGGCGATTTACACTCTTAGTTGTTTAATAAATTCATGCATGAGAGAAAAACTATAGAAGTTACTAAAAGAAAGCATGAATGAATACATGTTTGGGTGAATAATCAATATTTCATGACCTTCAATGTTGTTTTTTCAACATTGAACATTCTTCTTAAGTTCCTATATGTCCACTTCATCCATTAGCTCAAGTCTCTACATAATTAAGATCAACAACTGTGTTTGATTGAAATAAACATATGAATGAATGAGTAAACAAAGTTGTTATACTCAATTGTCTTAATTTTTTTTTTGTGGAGTAGATCAGTGTCATAGTTAAATTAATGAATGAGAGAAAAACTATGGACTTTCACTAGAAAAATAATCAGTAGAAGGAAAAAAACAGTAAAATTAAGAAAAATATATAAAATTGGAAAATAAATGGAAAAAATGGAAAATATATTATGATTTCTGTGTGTCCACAAATATATCAGCAGTCACAGTAACTATATATCAATTACACTCTATTGTAAGAAGAAAGCTTATATAGTTGTAAGGAATAAAACAAGAATACAAAGCAACATATGTATTAAACTCATGAAATACATGTACAGTAGATCATTAAAAGTCAAAGAATAGAAAAATATTCAAGAAATATTCAACAAAACAAAAAAGGTAATGCTACATTAGTATCACATGAACAAACTTAAAGGCAGAAAGCTTTATCATGTAAGGACAGGTCTTATTTTAAAAGATTCAAAAAATTATGGGATTTAAATAATTTGAAATGTGCATACTACTAATATGTATCCAAAATATGTGAAGCAATGTCAATAAAGGTACAAAATAAATTTGTAATTTTATCATATCAGAAAATTTTTAACACACAGTTTTTATTATTTGATGAATCAAGAAGACCAAAATTTATAGAGACTATGAAGAATATAAATAACGTAATTTAGCAAATTTCAGCTAAAAGGACACATGGAGAATACAGCAACTTCACAAGAATTCACATTCTTTTTAAGCGCAAGTTTACAAAATTTCATACTTGATAACAAAGTGATTTTTAACAAATTTAAAACAGCATCTTAAAATTCACATTCTCTGATTAACATAAACTATGTAAAAATTACTGCCCCAAATTTAGAAGTATAAAAATGCCTTACAAAAGTCAGAATTCAATAAAAATAAAATCATAATTGAATTGAGAATATTCTTAAAATATTATGATGAAAGTGTAATTATTCCATATTTTAAGATGTGGTTAAAGTATTACATATAGAAAAAGAAATTGTCTTCAGCTCTCATGTTTGCAATAAAATGCATAAAAATAAATAAGATAAATATCAACATGACATGTTAAAAAAAATCACAGACTAAAAATGTAATGACATTAAATTTATATAAATCTAAGAACAGTGATGAATAAAATCATATATTAAGACCCTGAAGAGGATGAATGCCAAAATTCTGTTTTAAAAATAATTATAAAATTATGAAATCTATGCTAAAATAGGTCAATATGTATTCAAGAAGTTACAAATGTTCATCTGGAGAAATGTATACAAAATACACAAGATAGCAAAGGTGATGAGGAAATAACTTCATGCTGAAACATCTGAAATGTAGTGACATGCACTCTTTCTAGTGAAATTATACATTATAAAAACTGTCTCAAGAAGGAAGATATAACTTGAAAGTCCCAGAACCATTAAGGAAGTGAAATGATACTGTAAAATCTTGCCATAAACAAAATAGCACTAGATTGTTTCATAATAAAATTCTACCAAATAGTAAAGGAACAGAGAATTCAAATCTTGATCAAATTCAGATAATAGACAAAGGCTAAATTTTCCTTAATTATTCACAAGATCTGTATGAGAATAGAAAATGGGATCCACGTTAGTCCTATATTTGATAGGGCTGATATTTAGGCCATAAATCAATACAGCCATTTAAGTTGCTTATGGCCAACTGCTGTTCTGTTTTTTAAGTGCCTGTGCCTGATTGTCCTAATACCACTTAATACAGAAGCAAAAGTTTGAAAAAAAATATTAGGTGGTCCTCTACAAAGCATAACTAATTAGTATATTATGTATAAATTTGGTTTATTCTAGGAAAATTCAAAATTGGTTCATTTTAAGAAAATCCACTGATATAATTCACCATGGTAATGATTAATCGAAAATTTCTAGGTAGTCATGTCAATAATTGCAATCTATATCCTATATCAAATAATACCTACTCACCAGGGAAAAGACAACTATAGATTTCCAGCACCCTTCTGAGAAATTTTCCTTTCTCTAGAATATACTACGTCTATTCTTGTTGTTCTTGTCAGTTTATTCTTTTATTCATATTTTGAATATGCGACTATGTGATATTCACAGTTAACCGAGGTACAAAGAGCTCAATAGAACCAATTTTCTTCTGATAGAGAATTTTTAAAAATTTTATTTAAGGTATTTGATTTCATTCTAATGATCTTGCTTTGTAATGTTTGACAACTCATTTGGCTTTTCAACTTAGATCCTTGAGCATCATATCACAGAATATTCAAATAATTTTGACATAAACATACAATAGTTTATTTTTTATTCCAAATGCAGGCAGTTAAATACTGGTAAGTATTTACAAATTATTCAAAATTCTACTTTTCTTGTTCATATCTTGACATTCTGCATCAATCACTAAATTTGCTTCAGGGGCCAAAGATAGTTACTGGAGTCTTCAAAATCATATGTACATGACAGACAGGAAGAAGGATAAAATGTGAAAAGCAAAAAAAGACCACACAATGTATCTCTTTCTTTTAAAGAAGCTCTCCCTGAAGTCCTGTCCAGCAATGTCTGCCTACATTTTATTTGCAATAACTTACTACATCTCTCTTCCATATAAAAACTTGTCTCCTTATTTTTTGATATTTGCTAAGCATTCTGAAAATTATCTCCTCTATCAATTATATATATCAATGTATTTAGATGGATTATAAATATATAAAAATATGTATTTTCCCTAAAAGACCATGTTAAGTATGTTTCTGCATTAAAAATAACAATCCTTAATTGTCTTTAGTCCCTAAAGAATGAAATCTAAATTAATATTAACATTCAAAGATATTTACACTTAGATCCTTATTTATTTCTCTAACAATATACCTTCTTTCCTACATGGAAGATCATTTAAATTGAATCAGCTTGATCATTTTACTCTATATATAATAGTATTAGTAATTATTTGCTTATTTTCACTAATTGCTCAAATTTCTTCCAATACTCTCATACCTTCAAGACCCTGCTTTAAAACATTTCCTCTAAAACATTTTTCAATCTCCACTAGCCCTTACTGATTTCTCCCACCTCTTAGTTCCTATGGAATTTAACAGCTAAGCCATTCATTTATTTACACTTAATAGTTAATTCTCTAGATGTATCATACGCATTACTGATTTCAAGGACTGTGTTTTAAACAATTTGTAACATAGAATTCTACTACAGTTCCCAGAACATAGTAGGTACTCAAGGTTGTGAGAATAATTTAAATGAATTATGAACATATTTATGAAAAATCAAAGATGAGTCAAAGATGAAGGGAGAAATCAGATCTCCAGTTCCATATTGACGTTCTAAAATTATTTTCTTCATATTTTTATGCCATGAATTAATAAATTAAATTAAATTTTATACTTTAATGACCGTGACGTCTTCTATTTAGGATATAAATCACATCTTCCTTGACAATATGTTAAACATGTTAGCAATTCAACTAAATGATAAAATGTTAATCTGACCAACTAAATATTGCATGCATTTAGGAACTTTTGACCATAGTAACAGAAAACTCCTTTAAATTTCAAGCAGTCTTATGTTAAAAAAAAAAAAGAAAGACCTAAGAGAGAGTCAGAATATAATGAATTGCAGTGTCTTGCTTTCTAATCTCCCTGACATTTTAATGATTTAATATTCAACTGCTTAGGAAAATAGTAGAGGTAAAAATAATTTTGCTTAATGCTTTAATGCATTTTATTTTTAATTCTCATAGCTCAGGGATAAGACCATCTGTGCTATATTAGCTGGGTGAAAGATTTTTAAAAAGCAAGAATTTCCTTAAGCCTGAATATACAGGTGCTATGACTCATGCAGTGAGGATGTAGTTAACAAAGCATTAGTTTAACTGCATAATCTAACTCTCACAGAGAAGCAAAGATTGTCTACTATAAGAATTGGGTTTTGTGTTCATGACTGATGAGATTGTTGTATCAAGTGAAAGAAAAGGCTTCACTGGTGGCACACATATGCTAGTTGCTGATAAGATGCTTTCTTGGATGCATTATTTTTATGCCATCTGTTTTTAATAGACTTCTTTACTTTTTTTTTTGGACCACTTAGTTTTTGATGACCGTTTCTTGGTATCTTAATACAAGGACATTTATAAGAATGCAAAACCAAATAATTTGTCAGGGGAAATTACTGTGATTTATAGAGTTATATACATGCTTAACTTTTAATCATTATCAGGGTTTCTACCAATGAATGAAAGTTATAAGACCCTTGAAAATCCTTCAGATATCAATTTTTAATGGATAAAACATATTGTAATAAGATTAGACATCCATTAAATTTTTCTTTTAGTTTTCTATTTCTAAATGATTACTAGCAATTTTTCACTGGTAATTTTACTAAGGATCAAACACTTTGGAAAATCATCATGGCCTCCACAACATGTAGATGTCATTGTGTAACACAGATTAAGTTTTTAGAACATAGCACAAGTTTACTCTGAGGAATGAGACTCATAAATAATCTTAAAAATAAGATTTAAATACATAACCCAAACATTCTTTAAATAAACTCACTTTTTCTCAGGACACGTGGAACATATGTAGATTAAATAATGTGCTTGCTTTTATGAGAACGTGAATAAATTACAGCTTCACACAGTATGGTCTATGTAGAATGCTGAGCATGCAATTATATGAGAAAGGAAATACATGGAATGTATACCTCCAAGAATCATCTGGGACCCTTTGTCCTCAGATCTATATTCAGCCCCTCATAGGACAACTACTTATCTGTGCTGAATTAAATATACAAAATAATTATCAGTGAAAGTCTATAAGTATTTTGTTTAGTGGTTACCATGATCCAACTACTGTGCATTAAATTCAGAAATGAGTAAGACTATTTTAGCCTCCAGGTGCTCAGTCTTTGGGAGATATAGAAATATAGCAGCTGGTTTCTATAAAATATAGTAAAGTATAAAATATAAAATCCTATAGGAACATAGAGAAGGAAACTCTGGTGTGTTCTAGCTACAATTTGAAATATTAAAAATACTATTCTTTTAGACCAAGAGGCACAACTGGGGAAGTATGTTGCCTGAAGACATTGCAGAGATTTTGATGAGGCAGATGGTATTCTAGGCAATAATAAAAATCTTTTATCAAACTTATTGCATGCTCAGTTGCTTGTCTCCAGCAGGTTTCGAATATGCAGCCATTGTTTTCAATCTTGAGTATTTTGTTTGGGTTCCCAACACCAAATAGATTACACACTCCGATTAGGGCAATTCAAGTCAGATTTAAAGGTGTAAGTAGGATGTAGGGAACTAAAAAGCTAATAACATCTTGACTCTTACACTTCAAGGCATGAGGAGTAAGAGGGGGGACATTTGAACAGGGTGGAGATTTTTGCTTGGACAGAACTGCACTGACAGAAATGCAACAGAAAGCTGGCTAGCAGGAGACTGTTGTTTTAGTCTATACGATTCTGCTTTCTGAAAAAGACAGCATTGTATAAAAAGGCACCTAAAAGGATATAAAAAGAAATCTAGCAATTTGAGTGAAAGCTATAATTCATTGAGGAAAAGTTTTCCTAATACCATTTATTGAAGAAGCTGTCTTTTCTCCTTTGTATATTCTTGGCTCCTTTGTTGTAAATTAATTGGCCATATCTTAGTGGATTTATTTCTGGGTTCTCTCTTTTGTTTTAATTGGAATTTTTTTTAAAAAAAAATTCAGTTACTAAAGGTGATTTTTATTAAAATAGTATGAAAAGGATTTTAGAGTGTTAAAATGATTGTATAAGATATATATTTTTTAATTTTAGCAATGAAGAATAGTAAATCTATGTAACTAATGATTATGTATGTGTATATGTCATAACTTAGACATTTTTGGCTGCCAGTAACCCTGTCTAGAAATAAAAATTTAAACAAAGTAGTGGTGTATTTTTCTCTTTGAAAGAGGTTTTAGGTAGACACATCATTAGCAACTCATCTCTTATTTGATATCAACCATCCTTAAAAGTGGCTTCAATCTTCATTGTCACTCCATGATTTAAAATAGTCAGTTGTGTTTAAAGAAATTTTCCTGAAAAATTAATGGTCAAATTCTATTTATAATTTCTTAGCTAGAATTTAGTGTCAAGGTGAAACCTATCTTCAAAAGAAAATGAGAGGTATCTTTTATTTGGTGCCATGATTGCCTTACATGAAATCAGATTCTTACTAAGAAAGAGAGAAAATTGATATTTGATAGGCAAATAATTGCCTCTGACAGAATACTCAACCATAAAATGAAAGTGTTTGTATAATTTATTTGTTAATTTTGATACTGATTTAATTTATATTCTTATATTTAATAAATTTATAAAACAAGTTTTCCAAGAAGATTTTTTTACCATATTAATCCTATTTTTTCTCCTCTACTAGCATAAATAAAATTTAATTGTTTTGGATGAATTTAGTAAATTGAGTTTTTTATTGAATACCACTGATGTAATCCTGCAATACTATGCCAAAATCCAGAAATATAACAACTAAATTGAAGTTAAAAAATGTAAAATAAAAAGTGTTTTTGTTTTACTGGATGTTTAAATACATTGACTCATAATTTCACTGATGCCAGTGACATTGTGAAAGAAAATTCTGAGAACATTAAATGCCATTAAAGGATATGTTGTCATTGGTGAACTTCTTTGCTGTGGCTTGTTGAAAATCAGTTCTTTATTCAGAAGGAACCATAAAATTATAAAATTTATTGACCACAATGCATAAATACAGGGAACATGGACATTGATATTTCAATATTATTGCTTAAGAAATAAAATTAAACAAGTAAAATTATTATGAATTATTATAAGGAAAAATGTAGATTCAAGTTTACTAGCTCTGCAAGTATTAACAATATTGGGTTATAATACAATTGATTTCACACTAAACTTCAACTTCTGCTGTTATACTACTTTGTTACTAGCATAAGTTTTGTTTAAAGTAATATGGTATTTTATTTGATGTTCACACTTAGATGCTTTGGCCTTTATTCCATAGATTCGGCATTATTAAATATAAATTAAAATGTCAATGTAGCCACATACATATTGTATCTTTTGTGAGAGTACAAAAGACTTTTCCACACATACATGGCAAACTCCCCTACAGCTGTTAATCTGTAACAGATTTATTGCATCCAGTGCAATATTTTATATGTGTTATTCATAGTGATATAAATAGCCTGCATGCCAAGACACTGCACTAATAGGTTACAGCCACATACACTTCAAACAAGATATTTGGGCTGAAACAAACTGAACGGACTTACTTTTAATCTTTTTATTTCCTTAAAAAAGTATAGGTCAGTGATGACTGACTTTACCTACTCTACTGTAGCAATTTTTTTGCCATTAATTTGACCATCATGTTATATAGTGCTTACTTCTTTATCACTGCTGCTTGGCCACCACTACCAAGAGGAACTGAAAAAGATGATGTCCACTAATTCTGCTTCCCCAGCACCAGAAACATATGTACCAGTTTGCTGATTGATTTCAGGATTAGTAAAAAATAAAGAGAAGATAATTAGGGCCGTTCCAGTGTCAGTAGTGTAACCAGCATGTTGGATCTAGACTGCAGAAATGTAAGTAGCAAAGAGCATCATCTAGAGTTCCTGAGTGGCAGCAACTGCTACATCATCCTTCCATCTACAGATTACTGGAGCGATATACTATTAGAATGGAAAGGGAAGATTTTAGTGTGTGGTGATGTGTGAAAAGGTGTATTAAAGTGATGGTGTTACGTATAAATATGAATCCAGGTGTATATATGTTTCCGTTCTTTGAATTTCTGCAGAATATAATGTGTCACTATAATGATGGATTCAATAGGGTTTAGATTGGACATTGAGAATTAAATATATGTACAAAATGGAAGTTTTCTTCTCTAGTGGCTTTATAGAATTAGGGGCTCTCCTGTCTTCGGCTTTTTGTCTACTATATTCTCTCAGCCATTACCCCCAGAGGAAAGACTTTCTCTTTGGTATATATAAATCACATACATTTTTAAAGCATTACAGTCCTTTGGTGCTGATATTGGGACCTGCTATTTGATGAGACATAAAGATTTATAGACAATTTTGACATTCGAAAGTTGTAGGAAATCATTTTATTCCCCATCTCTTCTACATGAACTTGCTATAATGTTATCTTCTGTTTTCAGGTCTATATTTCAAATTAGTTATGCAGAGACACTTTAAGAAGCAAAAAATGTGGGTTACTTTTATGAATTCTTAACTGGACTTGAATTAACTAGATGTTACTTTAAAAAATACATCATTTAGGAAAGTAAATTGTTAGGTTGTAGAAACCAAAGAAAGAAACATACAGAAGGAAGGAGAAGGAAGAAAGGAAGAAAGGAAGAAAGGAAAGAGGGAGGGAAGGAAGGAAGG